>NC_137968.1:2000745-2410745 GCF_963924665.1 Micromys minutus
TTTGTGAGAATATCTCTGCACATGTGTGACAATGTGTTCCTTAGTCTAAGTGTAGAAGTGATGGCACAGATGTGTAAGACTAAATGTTAGGTGTATCTCTTGTGCAGGGCTACATCCATGTAATCTAGTGTGTTATAGGGTAAGAGTGTTCATACATGTGTGGGAGTGTGACTATATTTCTTAGTGTAAGTGTGAAACTGAGTGTGTGCAAAGATGTGAGCATCTCAGACTGTGACCATCTGAGCATGTATAACAAGATATAAGTGAGCACATGAGTGTGTCAGTGTGTGCTAGAGTTGTGGGAATATGACTGTGTGAATGTATTTGAAAAAGACTTCATGTGTGAGAAAATTAGTGTGTAAATGTTGAGTTCCAGTGAGTGTGTGAGATCCTATGTGTGAATGTGTCTGAGCTTAAATGCATGTGTGTGAATAAGTACGCACCCCCCTGTGAAAGTCTGTAAGTGTACACACGTCTAGATAAACATAGAATGTTTGTGATTGAATAAGTGTGTGTGAATGAGTGTCTGAGTGTATGTATGGGACCGTATGTGTCAGCCTGTGTGAACACTCATGTTAATTTTCACAAAAGCATGAGTGTGAACATGGGAGTGTGTTTGAGTACACATTGTGTGTTTGTGTAAGTATATGAATATGAATTATGTGTGATTGTGATGGATGGTGTGTATGTTGGTGTATGAGTGTCTAAGTATGTATAAGCATGTATGCTTGTGTCAGTGTCTTATGACAGTGTATATATCTGAGCATATGGTTTTTGAGTGACTGGGTATATACTTGCACATGCGTGTGAAGATGCGTGAGTGTGCATGAGTGTGTGTGCTGCAAGATATTTGATCTCACTGCAAACCCCAAGATTGTGTTTTCACTGGAAAAACCTGGTTTTGGTTGTGGCGTGGCTCGGCCTTAGCACACTCCTTTAGTCCAAGAACTTTCCATTTGAATATTGTAAACGGGGTTAAATGAGGTCGACCGTTGGTGAAGAGGCGGAGCAAACACCAGCTGACGGGGAGTGGACACGGGGAAGTCACGAGAGGATGGACACACTCTCAGGAAGAAGAGGGAGGGACACGCACTTTGAAGGCGCTTTAGTGAGAGGGACATCCGGGTGGCGTGTCGGCCGAGTGTGCAATCATCTGAGCATCTGGCTCCCGCGTCTTGGTAACGTTGAACAACTGAGATTTTTGCTAAATGGAAAAAAAAAAAGAGTGTGTGTGTTTGTAAGATTGTGAGTCGGGGTGTGATTGTGTGAATGTGTGCATGTATTTCAGGCGAGTATTTATGAGCAGGTGAGATTGTATCTGCGTACGTGTGTGTGTCCAAGTGATAACAAGTTTGTGATTGAGTGAACGTGTGTGAATGTGAGTCTATGATTGAACATGTGGGGTGTGTGATGATGTGTGTGTATATGTTAGTGTGTGGCTGCATGAATGTGCATGTGACTTTATGTGAGTGTGCTGTGTGAGTACATGTGTTAGCACACTAGTGTATGTGTGAATGAGTACATGAGCTGTAAGTACATGATAGTTTTTTCATGTTTGTGTGTTTGGATGTGCACTGAAATGTGTACATGTATGTGAGTGCATGTGTAAGTGCATGTGTGTCAAGAGTGTGTTCAAGTGCATGAACAGAGAGTCAATACTTGAGCATGTATGTGAGCCTACATGTGGGTGTGTAAGCAGGCATGTTTGAATAGGCATGTGTGTGCATGATTGTTGGCGTAAGGATACGCAGAGTGTGCCTGAGTGAGAATCAGCAAGGTCATGTGACTGTGAATATGGGACGTGTGCACAGGTGTCAGTCACGTGCTCAGCCTCTTCTGACGCACGTCCTCACACGTCGTGTTCTTCGTTCGCTAACGAACCTCCGAGGCCGCTTTCGGCGGAGGCCATTCCGGCCCGAGCCCGATCGGAGTGAGAAGATCTTCAAACACGGCCTTTCTCCAGGCCCTTTTGTGCCTCACACCTGCTCTCTAGTGTAACTAACAGGTAACTACGAAGAACACGACATTTGGTTTATTCACGAAGTTTCTTCTCAAGACACATGAAAAGACTCCATTGGTGGAATAAAAGAAAGAGAAGGAGGAGGGAGGGAAGGAGGGAGGGAGGGACGGAGGGAGGGGGGAGGGAGGGAGGGAGGGACGGAGGGAAGGAGGGGGGGAGGGAGGGAGGGAGGGAAGGAGGGAGGGAAGGAGGGAGGGAGGGAGGGAAGGAGGGAGGGAGGGGGGGAAGGAGGGAGGGAAGGAGGGAGGGAGGGAAGGAGGGAGGGAAGGAGGGAGGGAGGGAGGGAAGGAGGGAAGGAGGGAGGGAGGGAGGGAGGGAGGGAGGGAAGGAGGGAGGGAGGGAGGGAGGGAGGGAAGGAGGGAAGGAGGGAGGGAGGGAGGGAGGGAGGGAGGGAGGGAGGGAAGGAGGGAGGGAGGGAGGGAGGGAGGGAAGGAGGGAAGGAGGGAGGGAGGGAGGGAGGGAGGGAGGGAGGGAGGGAAGGAGGGAAGGAGGGAGGGAAGGAGGGAAGGAGGGAGGGAGGGAGGGAGGGAGGGAGGGAAGGAGGGAGGGAGGGAAGGAGGGAGGGAAGGAGGGAGGGAGGGAGGGAGGGAGGGAGGGAGGGAGGGAGGGAGGGAAGGAGGGAGGGAGGGAGGGAGGGAGGGAAGGAGGGAAGGAGGGAGGGAGGGAGGGAGGGAGGGAGGGAAGGAGGGAGGGAGGGAGGGAGGGAGGGAAGGAGGGAGGGAGGGAGGGAGGGAGGGAGGGAAGGAGGGAGGGAGGGGGGGAAGGAGGGAGGGAAGGAGGGAGGGAGGGAAGGAGGGAGGGAAGGAGGGAGGGAGGGAGGGAAGGAGGGAAGGAGGGAGGGAGGGAGGGAGGGAGGGAGGGAGGGAGGGAAGGCAGGCAAGCAAGAGACAGAAGAGATGGCACAAGTTACAAAAGTAACAGTTTTTACAACAGCATCAAAGCAAACAAGAGTGTAAAAGTAACAAGTTACCTTTGGAGCAACGGTGTTTCCTTTTCAGCTTCAATTAAAATCTTAACCGAGGTAACGGCGGGTTGGATGGTCAACCTGTGTCCACATCCCGTCCGCAGTGCCCTTTAAGGCCTGGCTCACAAGCTGATTTTCATGGCTTCTGCCCTTATAATGGTTCTATTTTTTTTTTTTTCCTTTGAGATTTTAAACAAGTCAGGGTGGAAAAAGGGTGGAAAAAAATCTCTGTAGGGGTGATCTTCACAGTTTATTTTTGTTGTTTCTCTCAAATCTCCTTACATGTTTATATTAGATACTGCTGTGAGTCTCATGTTATCCACAGAATCTTAAAAGGGATTATTAGCATAGCTGTGGCTTTCTCCCTTTAAAATAAACCCCAGCTTAGCTGGAATTTGTATTTCTCAAGGGATGCTTTTTTTCCAGATACACACAATACTAAATATTTTAATCGAGTATGTGATCAAAAATATTTTCCATTTTACTTCTTGTTATTTGTTTAACGGATTCTTGTTGCTTGTTCTTTTTTAGGCAAGAATTAATTTAGGATAAAGGCTCGACTCTTATATTCTAAAATATGTGAAAAATAATTTCTTGTTTCTGGGACATATAAAATATCAGTATAATTGTGCGTTCTTGTCAATGATTATGTATAGTTCAAGAATACGTTCTAACTTACCTATGTTAATGTTAAATTGAATCACCTGTTCTTAGGTGTCTCTAAGGAGTTTAGGTTAGTCTTGAGCAGGTTATAGGACTTCTCCCTGGAGTCTCATGCTAGTTCAGCTTTCCCTCTTGTGGACCAATGGAGTCAGTCCCGACTGTCCACATTGTTGACGCCTTTAGCACCAAGCCCAGTGAGTGCTTCACCACAAACTCAGAAAATGTCTGAGTTGAGTCAGGGGTGGGTCTAGCAATGGGCACTCCACATGACCCTACTGTTCTTTCTGCCCAAGCCGTGGTCCACTTTTTCTGACTGTTCCCCTTCCCACATTTGCAACTCCTAGTTCCAGCCCCTTCGGTAGAGTCTGGTCTCCAACCGACACTATTTCACGGTTGTTCTGATTTCTCCGCTAGCACACATCCTGGCTTCTGTTGCTTCACAGGCTGAGGGCACCTTGACCCTCTTTACTGCAGATCACCCCTGCATCCAGTCCCAATCATTGGTGCTTACATGACACATCTGTCAATGCTTGAAAACAACCGACTGAGAAAGCTAAGCGCAGTGTCCCCGACCTTCCTAACGCTGCGACCTTTGATGCAGTGATCCCCTACCACACAATTATCTTTGCTGCTACCTCATAACTGTAATTTCGCTACTGCTATGAACCATAATGCAAATGTCTGGGTTTTCTCATGGTCTTGTAGTTCAATCCCTAAGAGGGTCGTGACCCACAGGCTGAGAACTGCTGGCTTAGAGAATCAGGAACCAAGAGAAAGGCACAAGCTACGAAAACTGACTCTAGAGGAAATAGAAAACGTGTACAAAGGTGTAACAAATGAAGAGACTGAACCAGGGTGTTTTGTCTTGAGAGCCCAAAATACAACCCAAAATTTGAAAACTACTCAATGAAAAATTAGTATTTATTATTTATATACACATATCCAAAAGAGAAGACCAAGAATACTGCCCAAATCACACTTCTGGTTAAGTATTAGGTACGAAAAGGGAGTAGTATATTCATACTAAAACAACAAAAAACTTATTTTTGAACATGACACACTCTCATACATGCAAAACTCTTTGAGATTTACCTGAAGTCTATTAGAATCAGTAAAGAAATTAAGCAGTGTTGCAGCAGTGTGAAAGTTAAATTTACTCCATCTCAACATATACAATTACCAACTTGAAGAGAATTTTTACAACAGCATCAAAGAAAACAAGACATATAAAAACCAGTTTAATAAAAAGACATCTAAATATTCAACTCTGCAAACTAAAATCCATTTTTTTTTTCATATGCGGAGTAAATGGGAAAACATCCGAGTCCTTGGCGCAGACAGCACGGGTGTGAAGCGGAAAGCGGTAGTTGGGTCCTGGGTGTAGTTAGAAGCTGGTAAACGAGTCGGGGCAACACAGGTTAGACTCCACTTACAACGACAGGGAAATTGCAAGAGCATCAGAAGTCACAGAGACTACCATGGCTCTGCTGAGATATCCAAAAAGGCTACCCAGCAACAGAGTGTGCACAGTGCAAGACTCTGGCCCCATCGCTCCCGAGAGGGAAAGAACCAGGCCAACAAGGAAATCCACATGGCCAACAAATACACAAGAAAATGTCCGACATCTTTAACAGGTATGGAATTAAAACTACACTGAGATTTCATCTCTTTTCCCCCCACACTGCAGTCAGACAGAGATGGAGCTAGCCATGGCTTGTGGGGATGTAAAAATTAGTAGAGCCACTCTGGAAATTAGCACGGCAGTTCCTTACCAAATAACAGTAGAACTGGTCTATAATTCAGCTGCATCAATTCTGTGAAAATAACTGAGCCGGCGTATCATGTCATAACAGCGACATTTGCATAGGCATGCTTATTATTAACAACATCCCCAAATTATAAAAAGGCAAAATAAGAAACCAACTAGATGTCCGTAAAGAGATGAGTGGATGAAGAGGAAGGGGTATGAATACCCGATAGATTTATTCAGCCATAAAGGATAACAAAGAAATGATATCATTTGAAGGAAAGTGGCTGGAACTAGAGATTATGTTAGATGAGATGAGCCAAACTCGGAAAGATTAATTTTAAGGAAGGTGCAAATCAACCCCATAATGAGATGCCACTTGACACCACTCTGACAATTGGAACTGTTGGGGTAAATATTACGAAGGCTGCTACCAGTTCTGGCATGTTCTCACCCCATGCAGTCCGCAAGCTGCTCCTGCAGGGAGCCACACACCCGAGCTGCTTTTCTGCCACGCGGTCCACGAGCCACCCTCTCCCGCCAGCCCCTTTCACACACCGTCCCCTAGGCGGGTTGTTACCATGCCTGGCACACACACATGTCCCAATTCCACAGCGGGCTTTGTGCGTCCCACCACTACACTTTCTTCTGAACTCAGTTAGTCGCCACATTTAAGGACACACCAAAATGCTGATAACAACTGTATTTATGCACAGAGAAAAATATCTACACCCGCCGCCATGTTGGCTCCCAGCTTCCTCCCCTTCTACCTCCTCCTCTGTCTCCTGATTCTTCTGCTTCTCTTCCTCCTCTCTCCTTCCCTGGACTTTTCCCCGCCTATCCTTCCTTCTCATCCAATGATAGGCTTCGCCTTTTCCTGGACCCGCCTTGCTGCCTAATGGCACCATCTACATAGAACCAAAAACCATATAACCATCTTCCTAGTAAAGTGGGTTAAATCTACTATAGTCTTAGTGATGCTGTTATCTATGGACCTTGTACTAACCACACCTCTCTACTCGAATTTTCAGTGGACCTGGGATGCTCCAACTCCATCTATCTGGGACTCCTTGGCTGCCTGCAGTGTCAGCTGGAAACAGACTGATTCTGTATCCGTTTCCTTGGTGATTTTAGGGTCTCAGCTCTCCTGGGGGTAGGTGCTAGCTACAGAGATGTCAGCCAGTTTGGAGGCTATTGATGAAGCCTCCAATCCTTCTCCTTCACGGCAACTTTCTTATACAAATTTTCTTTCTTTTTTCTTTTAATTTTCTGTTTTTTTTTTAACTTTATTTTAAAAAACAAAGATAAAAGAAAAGTAAATTTTAAACATTTTTGCATAAATGTATACAGATACAATTGTGTCAGTGCTTGGCTTTTTTTTTTTTTTTTTAAGGTTTGATACTCTACATTAAGGTCTTACTAGTTACAATGAGCAAAAAGTACATGTAAAACAGGATGTAAACTGGAATTAGTCAACGTTTTCTTGGTGTGTAAGGACTGAGCATGACTTTTGTTTTGTTTTGTTTTGTTTTTTGTTTTGTTTTGTTTTCTTTTCTTTTTTTCTTGAACTTCACACAGTCTGTGAGTTGTTTCTGGGGCAGTGCAAGCCTCTGGGGTTAGCATCCCACTATCAGTGACTGCATATTATGTCTGTTCTTTTGTGACTGGGTTATCTCACTCAGGATGATATTCTCTAGATGCATCCATTTTCTTAAGAATTTGGTTAAGTCATTGATTCTGATGGCTGAGTAGTACTCCATTGTGTATATGTACCACAATTTTTGTATCCATTCGTCTTCTGAAGGACATCTGGGTTCTTTCCAGCTTCTGGCTATTATAGAAATTTTCTAACTCCCCCAGGAATCCACTGATGACAATGCCGATCTCATCCTGCAGGAAGAGCTTTATGGACAACTCTGCCCATCTTCCACCTACCTATAGAGACAAAAGGCAGGAATGTTAGCCATGGCTACACCATTTTGAAAAGGTTTTTTTTTTTTTCCTTCCCATTTTGGATTTTTTAAAAAGTGACGATGTTATGAGATCATAGCAATTAGCATTCTGAAAACAGAAGCCTGGATTCCTGCCACACCTCGCTCGCCCCTGCGAAGTCTGATGAGGACCGTCACAGATGCTTACTCCTCATCAGGACATTCTCTTGCTTTGCACCACTATCCTGTGTTTACACCTAGAAACAGCCAATCTCAGGAGAAAGCAATTCAGCCTCTTTCCTCCTGCCCTATAACTACTTGGCCTTGTCACTGGACAGTGGTCACTGATTTTCAGAGCCAAGTACCTCCCCGCCCCAAACAGTCATTTGAAAAGGGAGGTGAGTATTGATGCATTGCTACATCAGAGATGAATCTTGACACTGTGCTAAGTGCAAGGAAACGTGCTGTGACTCAATTTATATGTAGTTCAGAAGCCTCTCTATATAAAGGTTTCTTGAAAAGCTATTGCTTAGGACAAAAAAAGATAGGAGAAGTGTCAGGAAACAGAGGGGCTTTTTATCATGGCTGTGAAAATATTCTATTGACAATATTAATGGTTGCACATAACTTGTGAAAGTCTGAAAAACATTGTATATAGATTTTTATGAGGCGAGTTACATGGTACATGAATTATATTTCAATAAAGCTTCTGAGAACAAACAATAACCAAATCCACTCAAGAGCCCAGTTATCTCAAACATTGAAAAGCCTTAGCTTCATGGGTCTGTTTATTTTGCAATTAATGAAGGTCAGAGAGGCAAGCTAAAATCTACCATTACTTGGGGACTCGGAATTTCCAGTAATCATCCTAAATACAAGTACAGAACCTGTCATGGCTTTCAAAGCAAGATTTATTTGCCTTATTAGTAAATTAAAGAGTCTTAAGTTCCTAGCGAGAAGGGTAAAATATTTGCTGTTTGTTTTAGAGAGGTGTGCTAGAAAGCTTAAAACTCTCTTAAGAGTTTGTAGCATTTGAAGTTCTTAGAGAAGTAATGCATCAAACTCCACTTAAAACTCGTAAGGGTGACTTCAATAGCCACCACCAGTAGGAGCCGACCGTATATTCAAGATGCGTGAATTGCCGGATCAGCTGCCGGCTCTCAGCAGAGAAGTACAAGAACGACCCGGTTACGGAAAGGAAACAGATAGAGAGCCTGCAGCAATATTTGGGTAGGAGGGAAGTAAGATCACTTAAGAAGAGAGTCAAGCAAAGGAGAAGACAACATGCTTAGCTGGGAACTGGAAAATCGGGGACCCAGCACGAGCCTCTTACATGTTACGAAAGTGGTTACCATTAAGTTACACCCTGAAACCTGAAAATATTATGGTTTTAAACTAGCTTTTCTTCATATTTACTGATGGCTGAATAGACACGATAATTTCCTTTTTTTTTTTGTGTAGTAAGAAGACTTGTAAATACTAACGTATTTCTAGCAGTATTTAACAGGCTGCCTTGTTTTCTCCATTTAGTAAAGATGGATAAACTGGGGTCTAGATTCACCCCTCATTCATAGTGAGAATGAGGCTAGCCTCAGAAAGGGAACCATCTAGAAACAATCTATATTTAAATGAAAATGGAAAACAGGATCAACAAATACTTGTCAACTCTAGGAACGGAACGCTGGCTTGGTCTCTGTATGAAGCAACAACGCTTGACTAATCCATACAAGTTCCTTCAGAAAGAAAAATAAATTTGTGGAGAAAGGAAAACCATGCAAGCATTTTTCCTCTTGGAAAAGTCTGCACGGATTTCTCACAGCAAAGACTACTTCTTGGGTTATCCTTGGACCAGGCCGGGTTTTTATTATGGATAAAGAATTAATGTCAAAGTAGCAGGCCTGGGGTGTTATTAAAAGAAGAAGTGCAAATTGTGGTATTTCCCAACAAATCAATCCTAGGTCAATCTAATTTAATGGTTTATTATGTTTTGGAAAAAGAAAATTCCCTGTTAAGAAAAGTCTCTAAATCTGAAAGCGATACTCCACGTTTAAGGGGGTGAAAGGCCCAAATGACAGGGGTAAACTATACAGGAACGGAATGCCAGAGTTTGGCATGAGTGCACGTTAACAAACACATTACTGAGCCAAAGCTTAATAGAAAAAGCTGGCTTTTCCCAGCATGCTTTTCCACGAGTAGAGCATTATGACCTAGGGGAAGCACCCATGAGGAGAAGGGAACCAGCTGTAGCACTGAGCAAGACCGGAAGTGGAAGGGGTGGTTGATATCTCCTGAGATCCGTGAAGGGCATTGTTAAATGACTGGAGGAGAGATGTACCTACGGCAGGATGCAGAGCTCTGCTTTGACTAGGAAGAGATGCGCAGAGAAGCGCCTGTCGGTGACCTGATAAGACGCAGAGAGGTTGGATCAAGTCTGATGACGTAATGACTGCTTCACCCCGTTCATGTCAGAGAATGGAGAGCTGCTAACAATGCAGATGATGTCCTCTCTCCCCTGCCTGTCTTACGGGTGTGACACACAAGCTTATCTTAGGCATTTTTCAAGCTGTAAGGCGCTGTTCCCTTGTTTGTGCACAAGCACATATGCATGTGTATATTGATGTGTGCATGGGTGTATGTGTAAGCATGAGCATGGACTGTGTGTGTGAGCCCACACACACACATACACACACACACACACACACACACATACACACATACACACACACATACACACACACACATACACACACACACATACACACACATACACACATACACACACACAGATACACACACATACACACATACACACACACATACACACACATACACACATACACACATACACACACATACACACATACACACACATACACACACATATACACACATACACACATACACACACATACACACACATACACACACACACACACATACACACACATACACACACATACACACACACACATACACACACATACACACATACACACACACACACACACACACACACACACACACAGGGAGGCCAGATGATACCCCCTGGTATCATTCCTCAGGACACTGTCCACCTGATTTACAAACAGGGTTTTCTCACTGGCCTGAGTCTCACCAAGTAGGCTGGGCTAGCTGCCCAGGGACCCCAAGTACACCTGTTTCTACCTGCCCATCTCAGTTAAGTGCATTAGCATCTCAGCACCAGGCCTGGCTTTTTAAATGTGCATTCTGGGTATTGGTCTTACTACTTGCAGGGCCTACTGAGTTTGTGCTCTCACACCGGTAATTCAGTATAATCACAGAGAGTTTTTGTTTTATAAGATACAACATCATTGTGTAGTTCTGGTCTGCCTAGAGCTCACTGTGTAGATCAGGCTATCCTTGAACTCACAGAGAGGTCAATCTAGCGCTACCTCCCAGTGCTAGGATTAAAGGCATATACTACCATACCGAGCTCCAGAGAGGCCTTTTAAAATAACAGTTCAAACTACTTTAATTAGTGGATTACACACAATCTTATATATTGCAAACAGAACTTTAAACTTGGACAGAGAATAGGGAAGGAAGGAGATAGCAGCCTCTTTGGTATGAGTTTGTATATAGGATTGAAGGACAAAGTATTGAGACTTCCGAGACCAGCAAACAGAGCAGACACGAAAAGATGGCTGTAAGGAAACGGAGCGGGCTTACAGACCAGGCTCTGAGCCCATGAACTTGCTTCACCGTGAGACCTAGCGAGGATTAACAATTATCTGAAATCTCAGTTTTCTTCTCCGAAAGAACGTCAACTCAAGAGATCAGCTGCCGGAATTTAATGGGGGTAACTTAAGCCCAGGGCTCAGACTTGATGGAGAACAAGGAGTTCACAGACCCAGGAGAGCAGGGCAGTCGACGAAGTGAGGCCTCCAGGAGAAGCTAGTGTTGCTTACCAGACAGTGAGCACAGAACAGCGGAATGTACTAGAAAGCCGACGACGAGGATTCTGAGTAGAAAAATCATCAGGTTCCTAGGGTACAGTGTTTTCTCCCTTCTTGATGCAGGAGGCCAGCCAAGGCAGCACTGAGTCCGTGGGTGTGAAAATGCAATAGAATAGGAGTTACTGATCGCCAAGAACTTGATAATAAAATTCAGACAGAGGAGCCACCAGCCCCACTTGCCAGAATTTAAATCAAGTGAGATCCAAAGCAATCTTCAGTATATTCAATGAGGGAAATTTCTTTTTATAGCGCCCGACCCCCGCCCAGCAGCCTTCAGCCATGGGAATTCACAGACCTCTGTACACCACATTAGTCTTCACTCACAGCAACCACTTCTTGATGGGAAAATGGCCGAACTGAGCAGAGCCTCTTGGAGGCACTGAAACCTTCAAAGTGTCCCCAGTCACGATCAGCGGAAGTGCGGCACACACAATTTGAGTTAGCGTCGTCATTTAAAGAAAAAAGACGACAAAAGAAAGAACCTGAGACCAGAAGGGCCATAAAACCCATTGAAACACGTTTGCTATTGGGGAAGTCAGGTGACCTATTCAAAGGCCCTTAGTTTGTAAGCCACATGGGGACATAGTGAATGAAATGGCTGCTGGTTAATAGTTCTAATCCTTGTGTACACAAAACAGGTTTGAACCAACCTAGGGGAGATTCAGGCATTTACCCTGTGGATTGGCCAACTCAGTGTGAGGTGAGGAGACCCTCGAGAGCGTACCAGACTGCTCGGAGATATGTCAAGTGGAAATGACGTTGGCTGGGGATGCCAGAGAACTGTACTTAAAAGTGAGCAAGCGCTGAACTCACCCTTTGGGTGGAATACCATTGACTCAAGAGGATGTGGTTCCTCATCTGCGGTGTGCATCAGGGGACCAAGAAGCTCAGCTGACACGGAGCACAAGATGACAGAAGCAATGTTGGAAGTACATTTCTTATCTTCATGAAGTTACCAGTGCGATCAGCTGCACTGACCTGTTCTTCTTTATCCCCTTTGCTAAATATCCTTTTCGGAGAGGCATAAGCCATAACACAGACTCTCAGCCAGCTTCCCTGGGTTCGAACACTGCCTTTCACACTTACTAAATGAAAGACACTGGGCAAGTCATTAATGTCCCCATGACTTGGTGCCTTTATCATATGTAATTATATTTACCTTATATGTTTGTATACTATGCATTATTTACATTTTATGTATGAGATTCATGGCTTTAAAGATTTTCTACGAGGAAGTCACTGTGCTGTGTGTGTGTGTGTGTGTGTGTGTGTGTGTGTAAGAGAGAGAGAGAGAGAGGGAGAGAGGAAGACAGAGACAGAGACACAGAGAGAGACAGAGAGAGAGAGGGAGAGAGAGAGAGGAGAGAGAAAGAGAGAGAGATGAGAGAAAGAGAGATAGGGGAGAGAGAGAGAGAGGAAGAGAGAGAGAGAAAGCAAGAGATAGGACGAGAGGGGAAGAGAGAGAGAGGAGAGAGAGGAGAGAAAGGAGAGAGAGACAGAGAGACAGAGAGAGAGGAGAGAGAGAGAGGAGAGAGAGAGAGAGAGAGAATTTTGTACTGTTTAAGGCAAACCTAATATAATGAGTTATTCTATCCCTCAGTGGGTGATTGAAACCAAATATATATCTAACATAGACCAACAGTATGAAGTATTTCTAAGGTAGAAACCACCCATTACTATTCATAGTCCTACTATTCATACAAAACATAACACATGGAAGAAGTGTAAGAAAGCAACAATAGAAACAACCACTTCTTCCAGATTTCCTTCTTATTAAAGAATGTTCTTCATAGGATACACTTTCCTTCCCTCCCACACCTCCTCCCAGATCTCTGCACACCACCCACCCAACTTCGTGCCCTTACTTTCTCTCTCTTTAAAAAAGCAAACAGGCCACAAGCAAGCCAGATATAAGAAAAAGAAAAAAATCGTAAGAAACACACACACAAAAACCCATAAAAACACAAAGTTGTAAACCATAGAATTAGAAAATATAATATACAAGCAAAAGACCTGTTCAACCACAACAACAAATGTCCAAACCAAGCAATGTAAGAGAAAAAGTATACAAAACCACCATTGAGATTGGTTTGTGCTGGCCATCTTCTATGGAGTCTACCTTTAAGAGTGTTTAAAGTGCTCATGAGACTACACTGGAGAAAATTAATTTTTTCTTTGAAAGCAGATATCAGTTGGAGACTGTTTCTTGGCTTGGGGTGGGAACCTATTTCTCTTATATGGGAGCCCATCTGGGTTGAATCTGTGTTGATCCTGTATCTGCTACCATAGTCTCTGTGAGTACATATGTATAGACATGTGTGTGTATGTGTGTGTGTGTGTTGTGTGTGTGTATGGTTTGTGTTTATGTGTGTATATGTGTGTGTATGTGTGTGTGTGTATGTTTTTCTTAGCGCATCTTTTCATAAATAAGGTTGTTATGAATGTTTTATAGGGATGGAATTGTACAGGATCATTTGACTTATCTAGGTTGGCAAATTATATCATAACTATTGGATCACAGTAGTTTGGTGTGTTCTTTGATGTGACCACTTAATTGAGTTCAAAGGGTGTAGTGGTGGAATGCATAAAGCCAGCCACAGAGTTGGGATGTGTGTGTCTAAGGCTTGGCAACAACATGCCAAGGGGAAGTAAGTGAAGGGGATAGAGGCAGTCGTATCCACCCGGGTCAGAAGCAGCAGGGACAAGTGGGAAATGTATGACAGAGTCCGTGTGCTCGGCTCCCAAGGAGTGAGAGTGTGGGGCCGATGGCAGCAGAATCATTGTTTAATATTTACTAAAACAATATCACACCAAACCATTCAAGCCTGGGAAGTTACAGACCTGAACCCTTCTTAACTACTGTCAGCACAGTGGTTGAAATTCCATCAATCATTTTGCAAATCTAAAATGTAAAAGAATCTCAGGGCAATAGGATTTAAGAAACTGAAAACTAGTGGGTCCCTAAATGTGGAGCAGTGTTCCGTGCCACTGGACAGAAAACCTGGTAAGGTCAAATGGGTTCAGAAATGCTGGCAATTCTCATAATTGAGAACCTTTAAATCTACTCCCAACCAGGTCCCTGTCCAGGAACACATGGACACCCCATAGTGTCGTGACAAGGTGACAATCAGTCACATAGAGGCAGCACCCAAAGTTTCTTCACACACAGATGGAACATCCCCAACATTTCAGGCCAAGCCAATAGAAAGCATCCGCCTTTGGACCCCAACCCACACCAAAATGTGTATAAGACCCTGTTCACAAGGAATAAAGCGCACGAGAGTTATTTCATCAAAGAGCATCTGAAAGAAAGCATCTGTCACAGAGAGCTGTAACACTTCTGTCCCAAAGCTTTCTCGAGTCTCCCTGCTGGACTCAACAGCCACTTCCTACTAGGTGGCCGCCACCTGGGCTACTAGCCACCTGCCGCCAACTTTGGAGAACTGCGACTCTTTGGCAGCTCCACTGGGCCAGAGTCCTAGCAGATCCCAGTGGGGATCCTCAGTACACACCAGCACCTAAAGACATTGGATATCGATGCAAAGATACTCACAACTGTATACTCATAAGTATCTTGGGGTAACACTTACCAAACAAGAGAAAGATATGTATGGCAATAACTTCAAGTCTCTCAAGAAAGAAAGAGGATAACATTTGAAATGTAAATATAGAAAATATTCAACAAAACAAAGAAAATGGAGAGATGCTCATGGATTGGCATAATTAACAGTAAAAATGGCCAAACAACCAAAGGCGATCTACAGACTCAATGCAATCCCCATCAAAATCCAACACAATTCTTCAAAAGACATGAAAAGAGCAATTCTCAAATTTATCTGGAAAGGCAAAAAACCCAGAATAGCAAAAACAATTCTCAACAATTAAAGAACTTTTGGGGAATCACCATCCCTGACCTCAAGTTTTACTATAGAGCAATAGTGATAAAAAAAAAAAAAAACTGCACAGTATTGGTACAGAGACAAACACATTGATCAATGGAATAGAATTGAAGACCCAGAAATAAAACCACACACATATGCACACTTGATTTTTGACAAAGAAGCCAAAAATATACAATGGCAAAAAGAAAGCATCTTCAATAGATGGAGCTGGTTTAACCAGCTGTCTGTGTGTAGAAATATGAAAATAGATCATTGGTCACCTTGCATAAACCTCAAGTCCAAATGGATCAAGGACCTCAATATAAAACCAGACACAATGAATGTAATAGAATAAGAAGTGGGAAAGAGCCTTGAACTCATTGGCACAGGGGAAAATCTCCCAAACATAACTCCAATGGCTCATGTTCTAAGCTCAAGAATTGATAAATGGGACCTCATGAAACTGGAAAGCTTCTATAAGGCAAAGGACATAGTCAATGAGACAAATCAGCAACCTACATACTGGGGGAAAAAATCTTCCCTAATCCCACGTCCGATAGAGGGCTAATATCCAAAATATATAAAGAACTCAAGAAGCTAACCACTAAACAACCAAACAACCCATTCAAAAAATGGGGTATAGAACTAAACACAGAATTCACAACAGAGGAATCTCGAATGGCTGAGAAGCACTTAAATGTTCAAAGTCCTTAGTGATCAGAGAAATGCAAATCAAAACAACCCCGAGACTGGGCTCTATTGGGTGTAGCTGGATCCAGAGGAGAGGCCTAATGTGGCTTCCTGAGCCTCACTGGAGTTTAGAGACCTGTCTTGGACCAATCACTTTCATGTAGGAGTGCCTCAGCATGACCTGGTTAAAACTTCCTCTGCCTGGTTACTGATGATGTCAAGAAAGATTATTGGCCACTCTCCCCCCCACACACACCTCATCCTCCATGCCATCTCACACCACTCTGAGATCCTGGCCCCCTGCCTCTTTTCTATAAAAGCACAAGGCTGATACAATAAACCAAGTTCCTGCTTCAACAGGACTCCCATTTGGTGTGTCTCTTTTGGGCCGTCCCAAAAGAAACACTTGCTGTCCTGCTCCCTGAAAGACCCAGCAGGACAGGGTTTTCCTCTCCCTCCCTTCACCTGGACCTGTCGGCCAGAGGCAAATAAGAATGGCTAAGATCAAAACTTCAGGCGACAGCACTTGTTGGCGAGGATGTGGAAAAAAGAGGAACACTCCTCCATTGCTGCTGGGATTGCAAACTGGAACACCCACTCTAGAAATCAATCTGAAAACTAGAAATAGATCTACCCGAAGACTCAGCAATACCACTCTTGGAAATATTCCCAAAAGATGCCCCACCAGGCCACAGGGGCACATGCTCCGCTATGTTTATAGTGGCCGTGTTTGTAATAGCCAGAAGCTGGAAACAACCCAGATGTCCCACAACAGAAGAATAAATACAGAAAAAGGGGTTCATTTACACAGTGGAATACTACTCAGCTATTAAGAACAAGGACATCCTAAGTTTTGCAGGCAAATGGATGGAACTAAAAAGTATCACGCTAGGTGAGGTAACTTAGACCCCAAAGGACATTCGTGGTATGTACTCATTAATACATGGATATTAGCCCAAAAGAGTACAGAATATCCAAGATACTGTCTACAGAACTCCAAAAGGTCAACAAGCTGAAAGGCCCAAGTAAGGACACCTCAATCCCACTGAAGAGGGAGAAAAAAGCAACTACAAGGGGTGAGAGAGAAAGGGACCTGGGTGGGAGAAGGGATGGGGGGAAGATCGGAACATGGTCTGGTATTGGGTGGGGGGAACAGGACTGAAGCCCTGAGGGCCAGCACAAAGAATGGAAACGGGCAATCTCGGGAGATAGGAGGTTTGGGGGATGCTCCAAAATGTTCCAGAGTCCTGGGGGGCAAAAGATTCTCAGGAGTCAAAGGGAGGGGACCTTAAATGAAATGCCCTACAGTGGGGAAAGAAAACTTGTAGAGCCCGCCTCCAACTGAAAGACAGGGTAGCAAGTGAGAGATGGGGTTGCCATCCCACAGTCAAAACTCTGACACATAATTGTTCCTGTCTGAAAGAACTGCAGGGATGGAAATGGAGAAGATCCTGAGGAAAAGAAGGGCCAGTGATGAGTCCAAAGTGGGATCCAGCTCTAGAGGAGGCCCTAAGGCCTGACACCGTCACTGAGGCTGTGGAGCGTTCACAAAAAGAGACCTATCACGACTGCCCTCCAATAAATCCAGCAAGCAGCTGAAAGAGTAAGATGCAGGTATTTGCACCCAACCAGTAGACAGAAGCTACTGACCCTGTAGTTGAATTAAGGAAAAGCTGGAAGAAGCTGAGGAGGAGGGTGACCCCACAGGAGGAGAAGCAGTCTCAATTAACCTGGATCCCCAAGATCTGTCAGACACTGAGCCACCATCCAGGCAGCATACACCAGCTGTAGTGAGGCCCCTAAGACATATACAGCAGAGGACTGCCAGGTCTGGGTTCAGTCTAACCTTCAAGAGACTGGAGGCCTCAGGGAGTTTAACGATCTGGTGGGGTAAGGAGTGGATAGAGCACATTCTCATGGAGACAGGGGGGTTGAAGAGGAGGTATGGGGTAGAAAACAGAGGGTGAATTGGAGACAATAAAACTTCCTCATTGGAACTATTAGACATTTAGAATTTCCATTTCTTATAGTTAAGCTCAATCCCTGAGTACTTTCATTGTCTCTGCCTGAACTAAAATTTCTGTTTCCTGAATGCTGTGGTTTTCTCTCTTTTGGTTGATTTCCCATGTCAGTGGAGTATGTCATAGGTTCTTGAGAAAGCAAACTTTCATAGATTGAGGGTTTCAGATAAAATAACAGTTTGACTGCTATGCCAAAGGACAAAGTAACAGTGACTTAAGCAGGAGACACTTTAATGTGTCATGTGACACTCTCAGCATAAGTTGCCCACAGCCTACATGAACTTTGGCTTATCCTCTTACACTACATCCTCAGTAATTTTTGTGCATTTTGGGTGCTTCAGCTCCTCACACCAGCATCTCATTATAAAGGATGAAACAGAAAGGAAGCGGTCAGCTCCACTTCTTAGTGGATGGCTCAGCTCTCATCTCATTTGCCACAGAGTTACATCTAGCTGCAAGAGAGGCTGAGAAAGATACCCTACACTCATATTCAAATGTACATATAATTATAAAACCTAAATTGAAAACAATTTCCCCAAAGCTGGAAGGATTATTCTTATCTCTAGATTGCAATGGTGTATGTGTGTGTGTGTGTGTGTGTGTGTGTGTGTGTGTGTGTTTCACTGATGATTGAGCCTATATCCTTGAACAGGTTAGGTGTAAGCTCTCTGCCACTGAGCTATATCCCAGCCAATCCTGCATAACTTCTAAATGAAAGTCTTACACTAAAAGATGTTAGACATTTTGAAAAATTGATGATAGCATTAATTAAATGGTGTCTGGTAAAGTTGAATAAATGTGTGCCGCCTTCCCTCCAAATCCTTCTTTTAGGTTTGCATGCAACAGAAAAGAACAAGTATGCTTAGCTCAAAATGCATTCATAGAAATAAGACTCCTAGTGGCTCATAAATGAACGCTGAGTTCCATCCATAGAGCAGACAAGTAAACAGAAGAATGGCTATTATGCACCTCTATAACTAGCCCCACAGCATGGATGAATTTCAAAATAAAAATGTTGACTGAAGGAAGCCTGGATCTAATCAATGGGCCCTGTATTGTTCTATTTATATGAAGAACAAAAACCAGGTTCATTTTGGAGAATGGAAGCTGAAGCTAACCAGACGGTGCATAATTCTCTCTCTCTCTCTCTCTCTCTCTCTCTCTCTCTCTCTCTCTCTCTCTCTCTCTCTCTCCATTCACAATGAATTACATGACACAGAGAACCACAGAGAGAAAACCTGAGTCCCTCCTATTGACTGAGTATTATACACATGGATGGTCTATTGCAAATTTTAGATAAGGAAGCTATTCCTTAGGCTTATTTATTTATTATATCTAAGTACACTGTAGCTGTCTTCAGACACCAGAAAGGGGCATCAGATCTCATTACAGATGGTTGTGAGCCACCATGTGGTTGCTTGGATTTAAACTCAGGACCTCTGGAAGATCAGTCAGTGCTCTAACCACTGAGCCATCTCTCTAGCCCAATAAGTAAGCTGTTAATTATTGCTGATATTCTAAGTGTGTGTTATCTATTTTTTTTTTTTTTTTGTTTAACTCTTTGTTGATTCCTTGTGGATTTCACAACGTGCAGCCCAATCCCACTTACCTCCCATCCCCTCAGATCTGCCCTCCGCCCTAGCAACATCTCCCTCAGAAGAAAAAACAAACCTCATTGAGGAAGCTTTGGTGTGTTACAGTGTGTCCATAGAATGCCCTCTTTGTCTACACATCTTAGATCAGATCACCCAAGTTCCTCCCTCCACGTGAGGGGCAGGATCTGCTCTCCCGAATGCTGCAGCCAGTGAGGGATAGGGCCAGCTCTCTGTCTATCATGACCCTGGGGACAGCCCTACACAGACCTCAGACAGCAGTATTGCCCCCAGGCAGCAGCCCAGAGCAGGAATGTTTGTCTGGTCTTTGGTGGTTGCAGACCTGTGCTGCTTCAGAGCCACAAACCCCCACATGGCCCTGAGCAGCAAGCAACACAGGCCAGAAACTCACCATGGCCTTAGGTAGTCACATCAAGCTGTTCCTCACTACCCTCGAGTGTCCAGTTCCCCCTCTCCACCTCTCCTATCTCTCCACCTCTTACTTGCTCTTCTTAGAGGCACCCAGGGCTTCTGGTTGTCTGGAGTTGTCTCAGGAGAGCTGTGTTTTGCCCCTGCTGTGTGGCACCAGGCAGGGTTCATCTCAGGCTTGCTCTGCCCATCTGGACCATCCCCAGAACACCACGGAATGAGAAAGACTGCCTCCGTCATTTATTCGTTATACTATAGGCTCATGTATTTGAATTCTTGGTCTCCAGGTGATGGAACAGTCTAGGAGTGATCAGCAAATGTGGTCCTTCCTGGTGGAGGAATTGTGGGCAGGTTTCGAGGTTTCAAGAACCCACGTCATTCCCAATTTCTCCCCCACCCCTCTCTCATTGCAACCTGTGAAGTAATCAGCTCCTCCAGTGCCATGCCTGCTTGCCTACAGCCATGCCCTCCACAATAAGGACCACGGACTCTACCCTGAAACTGCAAGCAAGCCCTAAATAAACTCTTCCTTTATAAGCTGCCTGGGTCACGGCATCTAATCACAGAAATAAAAACATAATCAAGACAGCTGCCTTGACAATTTCTTCCTCCTAGAGTCACAATCCTCCCCTGGAGTAAACAAAGACCCTCAAACTCTGTTCCCAGGCTGCAGACCCTGTGCCCACTCGCTGGTCTGCCTAACCTTTGAAGCTGCTTTTTCCTGTTCTATCCACACCCCATGGAGCTGAGGCCATGGTTCTCACAACCCTCAGGCTTGCTGATGACAGTGCAGAGACTTCAAATCTTGTCACGTTCTCAAATTCCAACTCTTGAAAGGGTGGCTATGTCCAGTTTTTTTTCATTCTGTCCATTTGAAATTTGAAAATTTTTGTGTTCATTCTTCAGGGACCAGAGCAGTCTTACGTAATTAACAGCAAACACTGACTATGTGCATATTATGTCTGGGTTGTGGGCTGCTGCCTACATAGCTCAAGTGAGTCTCCTCTAGGTCTGGCTTTGAGCCTGTGACCGATTAGTGCAACCGAGAAGGTTACAAGACCCCATCCGGTTGAAGAAAAAGAAGAAGACGTTAATTGGTCCACCAAAGATAAGCTTTCGGCAAAGTATTTCCCCGCGGCAGTGAGATAGAGGAATGCCAACCTTTGATGAAATGGGTGAGTCTGAGGCTCGGCGAGTTCTCTGGGATGTGAGACAGAAGTAGCTCTCTCTGAGGGGGGCAGAAAGCCTAGACATAGTTGGTTGAATACATGCTTACGTCATTGGATGTCAGCGGCCAATCAGGAAGGGACAAGAGTTGGAATGAGCCATTCCCTTTAGCTAAAGACGGCCTCCAGAAGGGACTGTGAACTGTGGCCACACTGTGCTCCAGGCAGAGGGCAGGGAGGGAAAGTGTGCTGGTCCCTGTTGGGCACGGGATAGCACCTTCTACATCATCTCGCTTAGCGCAAATGGATGTCTGCGCCGTGCCGTAATCGCCTCTCGAGATGAGGCAGTTGACACTCAGAGACCGATCTACCCTGTCGAGACTCACACAGCCAGTGTCTGAGCCCGGGTTAGACGAATAAAAATCATGCGCGTGTTACCACACGACCCTGCCTCAGAAAGGAAATGGGGAAAGGTGAAGATGGGGGTGGGGAGGTGATGGAACCATCTCAGCTTCCTTCAGAGTCTGTCAAACGTGAATTAGGAATGAACAGTGGCCGGGGCCATGGTCTTTGGAGTTGGCTTGTTGACCTTGACTCTGCTCTGTTCCTCGCCAACCTTAGGTATGAGGTTAACTTCGTCCTCCTTTTCCTCATCTGCGTAATAAAGGTAATAGCACACGCTCACTCAGGATTATTATAAAGTTCAAAGGACAGAATGTGGTTGGGACGTAGCTCCGTGGTAGAGCGGTTACGTAATATGCACAAGGCCCTGCTTGGGCTCCCTGTGCAGCGCCATTTTTAAAAATGGAAGAGGAGGAGGGGATAAGGAGACGCTCAGTGGATCACGTGCTTGCCTCAGAGCATGAGTAGCTGAGCTGAATTCCAGAACTTGTGCAAAAAAAACAAACAAAGGTAAACACATGCACAAAAAAGTTAGGCATGGCCGCACAAACTTGTAATCCCAACTCCAGAAAAGTAGGAAGAAATGTGAGGGGCAGATGGCACCTCAGAAACCATACCCAAGGCTGTCTTCTGGAGCCCACCTGCACCTGCACATACACCCCAACCCCACTCACTCCCTGTCCCTTCATAGTCCCCCTCCACCTTTGCAACCTCTCCCTGCAAAAAAAACAAAGCAAACAAAAAAAAAACAAACACACAAAACCCAAAAAACATCTCTCTATGGAAGCTACAGTGTGTCACAGTGTGTCACAGTGTGTCACAGTGTGTCACAGTGTGTCACAGTGTGTCACAGTGTGTCACAGTGTGTCACAGTTCATCCTTGGTCCACACGTCTTCACTTGTAAATGTGTGTTACAGTGAGTCCTTTGTCTGGTTCAAGGCCTCTGGCTTCTGCTACCCTATCAATACTGGATCCTCACCAGGACCCCTCTCAGATATCCTGTTGTCACCCTGTGTCATGAAAACCCTGCAGCTTTGGATCTGCAGGACTGGCCCCGTCACATGCTCCAGCAGTTCATAGGTGGAATAGATGTTGGGGTGCGCCAACCCAAAACCCTGGATCTGGGTCTGGGCGGTAGCTGAGTTCAGCTCAATCCAGTGCCTCAGCCTGTAAGGGGCAGGGACAGTTCTCCTGGTCTTGAGGCCAGCTCTACTGTGCTGCCTCGATGAGGAATAGAGTCAGAGCTCCTGAGTGTTACAGCCAGTGGGGTGTAGCCAGCTCTGTACAGCCCTTGGGCACTAAAATGATTCCAGGCAGTAACCTAAATCAGGGACGTCCCCATGGCCTTTGATGGTCGCATGGGCCACAGATATTGATATAGAGTCCCCACTACTGCAGGGCCACAGACCCAGACATGGCCCTCAGCTCCGTCATCAGCCAGGACCTCACCATGGTCTCGGGTCGCAGGGTAGGCTACTCAGACCAGACCTCACCACCCTCAAGTCTCTAGCATTGCCTCTTCATCTCTACCATCTCTCCACCATATGCTTGCACACCGTTGGGGTACCAGCATTAGGTGGGTCACCTGACAGGTGGGCCTTTGGGTGGTTCCCATCTGCCCTTGCTGCATGGTGGCAGGCAAGGGTCAGGAACTTTAACTATCGTTGCAACATTTTCGGTAACTTCTGACAGCGCTGGACATGCTATCTTGAAAACTGAGCCTGGCCTCCATTTCCACAGGATGACACATCCTTGGCACCACACACGCAGCCTCAACAGCAGTGATAAGTCCTAGAATCCAGCGTTTAGATTCTAGAATCAGCGTTGGGATGATGCCAGAAATTCGCCAAATGCCGACCACACCCAAAACCTTCCAGGCGTAATTTTGGAGGCGGAATAAATCAGAGAGCCAAAACTGAAAAGCAAACAAACAATCAAAAAAAAAATAAACTTTTATTGAAGTCAGCTTTTCAGACATCACACAGAGTGCCTGAGTTAAGCCTATTTAAGCTTCAGAGAAGCCTTGGAAGAGTTTTGGGATACAAATCACACAGTCTCGGGGAGAGACCATTAACTGCGTTGTAACTCTGGTGCCACTTCTGGCTGGCAGGCTCAGGGAGCTTAGCCTATGCTTCTCCAGAGTGCGGCCCACACCGCAGACTCCCTCGGGAGCTCAGAGACTCGGCACGTACCCTGCCCATGCGTAGCTCAGAATAAAATTATTAACCAAGTATACAGGGTTAAATGGCGCCACTACCACCCACCACAGGTATGTTTACCTGAAACCTGTGAATGTGACTTTATGTGGATAGAGTTCTTGCACATAGAGCTAAACTACTGATCTCCAGATGAGATCTTTCTGAGCAATCCAGATGAAGCTTGGCTCAAGAGAACAAGTCCCCTTATAAGAGAAAGCAGGAGGGGATTGGAGCCACAGAGGTCACATTTTCTGCAGGAAAACGGCGGGGTTAATGCACGGTTAGTGCCCAGCGTTAAGGACAAGAGAGTGCTCTGTCACATGTGGAAACTGTTAACTCCTGCAAGAATGGGGACGTCAGAGAAGACAGCGAGAAAGCATAAGAGATGCGGGATGGGGGAGGGTACAATGACGCTGTCTTCTGGACACGGTAGGCTTGGTGCCCTCATGAAGTGACTACAGCTGTGGCTACCTGCACAAGTCCCAGACAGCACGCTCTCTGATGACAGCGCTACTTAAACTCACTGGATGACGGGGGACGAAGAGAAGGTTGTTCGGGGAGGCGTGTGCAAAGATGGGCTCAAGATGCACAGCCTAATGTAGGGAACTGTCAAAGGGTTAACAAAAGATACTTATAAAGGAAGTCCACAGGAAAACACAGGTAAGAATCACGACTATACAGCCAAAAGCAAGGAAATGTCTAGGGCTACCAGAAGGTGAGGAGTCAAAGGAAAACTCTGTCCTAACGTCTTGCAGGAATTAACATACACGTCCCATGTGTGACTGAGAATTCTGTCTCTCATTCTCAGCGCTGAACATAAACCCTACAGAGACCTTCACTTTAAGCTTCTAGAACTGTGAATGGATAAAATCTCCGTGTTCCGTTATGTGACAGTCTTAATTACATAACCCACACTAGCCTCGAACTTCTCACCTTCCTAGCTGAGGCTCCCGAGTGCCGGAACTAAAGGCTTGCAATTCCACAAGATCAACCCTCCCTTGCTTTAAGCCACCAGGTTTCATCTGGTTTGTTACAACAGCCCCACCAAATGAATGCACTACTTGTGTACATGTGTAATCCTGCTTAATATATTTCCCAATAAAACCTTCAAGTGTCTGTAATATTCATCAAGATGCTTATGACTTGAATATGCTGAATAAAATTCATTAGAAGGTGGTCTGTCTATGTGTGCACCAGAAATAGTTCCCAGGTTCTGTCCTTTTACTTTTTTTTAATTGAACAACTTTATTTTAAAAAAAAAACAAAGATAAATGTGCAGATTTTAAGCATTTTTGCATAAAAGTATACAAATACGTTTTTGTCAGTACTTGGTTTTTTTAAAGGTTTGATATTGTGCATTAAGATCTTACTAGTTACAATGAGCATAAAGTACATGTAAAATAAGATGTAACCTGGAATTAGTCAAAGTTTTATTGGTGTGTTAAGATTAAACATAATGATTTTTCATTTTCTTTTCTTTTTTTTCTTGAACTTCATATAGTCTGTGAGTTGTTTCTGGGGTGTTCTGAGCTTTCTGGGGTTAGTATCCAATCACCAGTGACTGCATATTATGTCTGTTCTTTTGTGACTGGGTTATCTTACTCAGGATGATATTCTCTAGATGCAGCCATTTTTTAGTCAGTACTTGATTTTTTTCAAGGTTTGATAGTATGCCTTGAAAACTTAATAGTTACAATGAGCATAAAGTACATGTAAAACAAAACGTAACATGGAAATAGTTAAAGTTTTCTTGTTTTGTAAATATTTTTTTGTTTTGTTTTGTTTTCTTTATTTCTTGGACTTCATACAGTCTGTGAGTTGTTTCTGGGGGAGTGCAAGCCTCTGGGGTTAGCATCCCACTATCAGTGACTGCATATTATGTCTGTTCTTTTGTGACTGGGTTATCTCACTCAGGATGATCTTCTCTAGATGCAGCCATTTTCTTAAGAATTTCATAAAGTCATTGTTTCTGGTGGCTGAGTAGTACTCCATTGTGTAAATGTACCACAATTTCTGTATCCATTCATCTGCTGAAGGACATCTGGGTTCTTTCCAGCTTCTGGCTATTATAAATAGGGCTGCTATGAACATTGTGGTGCACGTGTCTTTGTTGTATGTTGGAGCTTCTGTCCTTTTGACGAGGTATGAGCAGGTCATACCTGGGAATGGGCTATCTCTCTGAATGATTTGGAAATAGTAAATGTGGTTTGTTTGTTTTTTTGTTTTTTGTTTTTTTTTTTTTTTTTGAATAAAAGATGCTGGGTGCTTGAGAGTTGGCTCAGTAGTGGAAAGACCAGCTGCTCTTTCAGGGGACCCAGTTCAATTCCTAGCTCACAACTGAACTTCATCCTTAACTAGGAGATCTGACTCCCTCTTTTGACCTCAGGCACACAAGAAGTGCACAGACATGTACGCCGGCAAAACACGATCGCCTTAGTGACGGTAGCTATTGCTACCCTGAAGTACCAAGACTTAAGCAACTGAGGAAGGAAGGAATTTGTTTGGCTTGCACTTCCTTATCACGGTTCCTCCTCAAAGGAAGCTAGGGCAGGAACCCAAACAGGACAGGAACCCGGAGGTAGCTGATGCAGAGGCCCTGAAGGAGTGATACTTAGCTGGCTTGCTTAGTTTGCCTATAAAATTCAGGACCACCAGCCCAGGCGGGCACCACCCATAATGAATGAGCTGGGCCTTTCCGCATCTATCACTAATTTAAAAAATACTCCACAAGCTTGCCTGCAGCCTGACCTTATGGGAGCATTTCCTTATTTGAGGTTCCCTTCTCCCAAATGTCTCGAGCCTGTGCCAAATCAACATAAAACTATCCAGCACACCCACATACATAAAAACAAAACCAAAAAGGCTCAATCTAGAGATCAGACACTGGCGTGGTACAGCAGCCAGGCAGAACTGGTCTTCTAGGCCCCGGGTTCAAGAAGATATCAAGTGTTCTGGGCACTTGACCTGTGGAAAGGGAGTCTTTCCTCAGGCTGGAGTTTCCAACCTGCCCTGTTGGCTAGTTTTCACGGGAGGCAGGCTGAAAGTTATAAAATCTTCTGACTCTTGCAGAGACTAGAAGTTTAGATTTTTTTTTTTTTTTATGGAAGTGATGTGTGACCGTCTGTTTCAAGTTTTCAGGCCCAATAAAACACAGACGCTCTGTCCCAAGTCTCTCCTCGTGAGTTCGAACTTCACAAATAAAGGCCGCTCCATTCCAGTTTAGAGGTGAAGAAGAACAACTTCGGCTTCAGAGCACAATGTCTGGGAGAGATATGGGAAATTCCGACCATTTCTCGGTGAACCTTGAACCTCAGCTACAGCTACTTGAGTTATCACATTGCCCTGACACATGGAGTCCTTAAAAAAAAAAAAAAAAAAAAAAAACAGTTTCACTAAGCGAGCGACGTGTCTGGCTTGGTGAATGGCAGCTGTCATCGCAGACTTGACAACTATGACTTTTCTCCTCTGGTTATTCCTACGGTGTGAAGAGATAGCGAGAAAGCAGAGGTAAACTGAGGGACTGCTGAGGGAGGAGAGAGAGGGGATGGGGCGGGAGGCATGGGGGAGTGTGCTCAAAGCATATTTATCTTTAAAGCATAGAAAGCTTGCGTGCAAATGGCCTTGGTTAGCCTCACATAATTTTTAAAACTTGTGCAACAGCCTTCCCTCCTCAGGTCACCTCTGTAGTTGATGCCAAGCTTTTGGGGTTCGTTCAAAGCTGAGGGACCTTACTCTCTCCATTCCTTTCAGGATGACCAGTAGTCACAGACAGTCCCCCATGGTGTTATTGGAGGCTCATGTTCAATCTGTCCTCCCCGAAGTTTGACATTAATGCTCTTAAGTCTGTCATATGTTCAGCTATGACAGAGAAAGACAGTGTAGAGGTTTCTCCATCTTGTATTCTTGCTAAGGCCATGGTCGGTTTGACTAGAAAGTGATCTCCCCAATGAGACGCCCTGTGGAAAATTACCCAACTCTATTCTAGGAATCAAGGTCAAGATACCCCAGATAACTCATCTTAGCTTTTATTAAACTGACTCCTGGAAAACCCCTCCCGTGCAGCTGCTGAGAGAGATACTGGGGTGCGGATTTTGCCTTTAAGAACCCCTTACTCTAAATGCCTCGCTTGGGTCTTGAAAACGTGAGTGTAACCCCAGCTGGGATAAAGACTTCTTATTGGTTATCGTGTGTATGAGTGTTCAACTCTGGTGGACTCTCTATTTTGTGAGTCCTACTGAGATCCCCGAGACTGGACCCCATCGTTTAGGGGCCTCAGGACCCCCAATAGTAGAGAAGCATGTGCCATCTGAAGAAGACTCCGTAGAGAAGCGTGTGCCATCTGAAGAAGACTCCTAAGGAGTGCACACCCAAAGAAGTTCTGGGAGCCCTAGAAAATTCTTCTAGTCAATTGTTGAGCATACTGAAGGTACCTGTCACCGCTCTCCCTACCCCGAAGGTAAACTGAGCGGCATCTGGTCTGAGCACCTCGGAGGTAAGTTTAGCCAGTAGGAGACGCCACCTGCTTAAGACACAGAGGAGAGGTTACATACGACTGTAGATCTTGCTTCCAGAACTGGACTCCCCTGGTCTGTTCAGGTGCATGAACCTGTGGTTACCACCACTGAATGTCTACTGCCTGTCTCTCTGTGCGTCGGTCAGTTCTGTTGGTTGGGGAAACAGATCTAAAATGGAAGGAGGGGGGTAAGCCAAACCTAGAACATGGCCTCTGCCTGCCCTCAACTAGACACACAAGGGCAGTGGCCACTCACCCACATTATGGTGTCCCTCCCTCCCCCAGCAACTGTGGTCATACAGCTGCTGTCACTGTAAAACTTCGGGGTACACCTCAGCTACCAGTTGCCCCAGTACTAACCAATGACTTTATGGAAGACTCACATTCCCGTCTGATTTACAGCCAGTTACCTGGGACCCCCAAATCTCTGGCTGTTCTCTCTCTCTGGGGGACATCGACCGTCCTCCTTCTTCAGCTCCACAGTGCTCCCTTCTGGCCTGCTTGGTCACTTGACTCCCACTCATGGTCCCGAGGTCCTGGTCCTGTTCCCTATGTGGAGGTGGGGGTGGGGCTGCAATCTAAGCAGAAGAAGCAGTTTCCTGAACTGTGCCCTCTCTACTGTCTCCCAGACCCCTCTAAGTAGCTGGTGGTACCCGAGGAAAGGGGCAGTTCTGCCAGCTGCCCACGGAGAAGGAGGAAGTAGATGTTCAACCCCTTCCTCGTTCATGGATTACGTCTCCTTCTCTACCAGTAACTTGTATAACTGGAAGACTCAACCCCCTGCCCCTTTTTCAGAGACACGGAAGGCCCTTATCAGTCTGTTTTCTACACAAGCCAGCCGACTGGGGTAATTGTTGGCAGCTCCTGGACATGCTTACAGCTGAGGAGAGAGACGCAATCCTGATGAGCAGGGTGAGCGGAGGGACACTGCCTAATGCCTGGATAGAGTGAAGCTTCCTGTCTACTCAACCCTGTTTGGATCATAATAGCAACGAAGGTAAGAAGGCATTAGATGTTTTTCTGCCAACCACTATTGGGAGGATTAAAAGTGGCAGGGAGAAAAGCTTCCGACTTATCTGAGGTTAGTAGGTCACTCAAGGCCACTAGGTTCCTGGAAAGGCTCTGTGACACATAGAGTGTATTTACTCCAATCGGCCCAGATGCCACCCCAAACCAGCAAGACACTAACATTGCCTTTGTCGTGCAGTTAGTCTTAGACGTGAGGAGGAAGCTCCAGAAATTAGAGGGATCTTAAGGGACGAATAGGTCTCAAGTGTTGGAAATTGTGCACAAAGTTTACAGTAGCCAAGATTCAGCAACAGGCAGACAGAAAAACTCTCCTGGGTGGTAATTGTTGCTCTTAGGGAAACAGACAAGAGAGGAAATGGGGAAATGGGCCAAGGGAAGGATTCAGAAAGTAACCACCATTGTTTGACCTGAGTGCAGGTCTGTTGGAATTTAGACAAAAACACCCACAAAGTACCCTGCTTGGTATACAATGGCATCCCCATAGCTTTGACCCCTGGGAAGGCCTTTTTGAAACTCTCCAAGCCCTGGGGGGGCTGAATCTCAGCCTCCAAGGCTTACCTGTGCACCCCAGATCAGTCACCTAAACTACCTCCTAGAGGAAGGAGAGGGGACACTTCCATGACTGACTGTCGGCCGTCCTGCAGATTCCTGTTACCACACTGAAAAGACAAGTATGGGAACTGCTGGGCTGGTGAATCCCGCTGGCCTAGGATAAGGGATTTGCTGAGATCGTCAAGCTCCTCTGTGCCAGAACTGGGTGCACTTTCTTTTTGGAATGTACCAGCACTGAGCAATGGTCCTGTGAAGCCTTGAGGAAAACTCTGGTGTCTACCCCAGGCATGGCCCTCTAAGCTGTTGTACATGGATGAGGCCAAAGGGATTCTTATGCTAACCCTGGGACTTTGAGATAGACCCTCAAATAGACCAGTGTCATGTTTGTCCGAGAGACTTGAACTGGTTGCAGCCCAAGGGCCAGCGTGTGTAAAGACCAGATAAGGTATCGTTCACAGATGGGAGCAGTGTCATCCACGATGGAATCAGGCGCGCAGGAGCAGTGGTGGTGACCCGAGATAGGACGACCTGGGTACCATCTTTAAGCGGGGGATTGCCTGGGACACAGACTGGAAGGCAAAGAACGGGCCACATGGGGTAAATAAGGATGATGGGCGTGGCCAATGATAGACATAAGGATGATGGGCGTGGCCAGTGACAGACATAAGGATGATGGGCGTGGCCAATGATAGACATAAGGATAATGGGCATGGCCAATGACAGACATAAGGATGATGGGCGTGGCCAATGACAGACTCATCCTTCCTGGGAGTCTAGGAAGGCAACAGCTTCCAGATCTCCACCAAGTCACCCACGCAGAAGCCACAAAAGCAGCTGAACTCCCCAGACCCAGGTATTTCACTCCAAATTTTGATACCCTGACTGAAGACACCTCTTCTAGATAAGCCACGTGGACTCATGTAAACCCCCAACGTGGAAAAGAAGATCCCACAATGGATCTGGCCCGGGGATCATTTGGGAGTTAAGATTCTACTGAGATCAGGTCTCCTGTGTTTGGCTCTAACTATTTCCTGGTGTTTGTGTATACCTTCTCACACTGGGTGGAAGCCCACTCCTCTAGAAGAGAGTTACTAAGTTACTTCTTCCGGAAATAATTCATGGGTTTGATCTGCCTCTAGCTTTGGGATACAACAACGTTCTGGCCTTCACGCCAAAGTGTCTCAAAAATCTGACAAAAGTATTAAAATAGTAATTGGAAATTACATTGTATATATAGGCTGCAGAGCTCAAATCAGGTAGAAAGGATAAACAGAACTCTTAGGAAGACTAAGCAGACTGGCCCTGACAGGTAGAAATTGAGCTAAACTCCCTCCTTTTTGTCCAGTCCAGGGCTTGATGTACTCCTTAACTATGGGGTTTTTTCCTTTTGAAATTATATTTGGGAGACTACCTCCCATGCTTCCCAACTCTGAGATATTCCTCAGAAAGAAGTATGTAATTTCTCCCTTCTCAAGGCCTTGCAGGGAATCCTGCCCTTTCCCACCTCTGAGCCAGCCCAAATCTTCCAGCCAGGAGACTGGGTTTGTATAAAGAGGAATCCTGCCCAGATCTCAGAACATGGCTGGAAGGGACCCTGTCCAGTTACTCTCCCAGCTTCTGTGAAGGTGGCTGGTGTCATTCCCTGGATACATCACTTCTGATTAAAGATGATGTCTAAGAACAGTCACAGCCAGAACATCACTCGGACTTCAGAACCTTAGAGATAAGAGTGATCTGAGATCATTAATCTGGATTACTGTGTACACCCTTTTCCCCCTTTCTCTCTGTATGAGGACGGGAGCCTACAACCCTCACCGTCCCCCGTCTGGGACTGAGAACGAAGACGCAGAGACACAGAGAAGGTGATAGTGAATCTGACTATGGATGAGCTACCCCAGTTCCATATAGACCTTTGTTCTTTTCTGCCTTCTTTTAGACTGTGGTTGAACTCCACGAAGGGCCGTTGTGCAAACCCACCTTTTGAGAGAGAAATACAGGCAGTCTCTGTTCACCTGATTTCCATGGATGACCACCTTAGTGTCAGAACTAGCCAGACAATCGACTCTTATTCTAATAAAGGAACATCAACTCCTCGACTGCATGCCCAACGACATTAAAAAGGAAATTAAGCTCAGTTAAGTTACTGGCCCTGAGGACTAACTGTGCCCTCTTAGAAAAGGACAAGCCAGTGATTTGACTCTTGCTCATAGAACCAGTGGGAGTGTGACTGTGCGAGGCAGTGCTAAGGTTCCTCCATCTTGTATTCTTGCTGAGGCCATGTTAAACTTGACTAGAATTTGGTCTCTTTGATGGTAATCCCCAAGAAAAATTATCCAAGTCTATCCTAGAAAGTCAATTTCATGTTGCCCCAGACAACTTAATCTCAGCCTCTGTTAAACTTTCTTCCTGTACAGTATCAACCCATACAGATAACTGCTTATCTTGGGTTCTGTTACACAGCTTGCTGGTGCAAAGCTCTCCGTGACAGTGCTCGTGTCCCAGATACCTGAGTGTAGTCCCAGCCATCTGGAGACTTTCCAGATGGCCATAGACTGTGTCCGAGTGGTCATCTCTGGTGGACTGACTGTCCATCACACAGCCCCTCTGGACACACAGTATGGTAAGATCCAGTGGTCCGCTCAGCTTCCTTGAGCCTTTTTAAAAACTATATCTTTATTTAATGTATATGCGCACACTGTAGCTGTCTTCAGACACACCAGAAGAGGACACTGGATTCCATTACAGATGGTTATGAGCCACCATGTGGTTGCTGGGAATTAAACTCAGGGCCCCCCCAGAGGAGCAACCAGTGCTCTAACCACTGAGACATCTCTCCAGCCCTTCCTTGAGCCTTTAAGCCCTGCTGCTGTCTGAATAATTTAGGACTTTTAGGAGCCTTGGGTAAGAGGCATTTAATTTCTTGAAGGAATACAAGTAGGACCACCACACAGGCTTTCCTGGATGATTTAAAATATGTCAACGACCAAGAAGGTTCTAGAAACTCATCTCATTGTCTTCCTGTATTCTCGCTGTAAAAAAGAGAGAGAGAGATTAGTTCCTCAAGGACTCTAGATATGATAGCATAATCTTCAAGGAAAAAATGCCCTTAAAATCCAGACTTTGAAGTCAGCACAGGAGAAAGAAACTACTGGTCTTCAGTTGCTGCAAACAATACTAGTCAGCCAGGGAAAAGACAAGTCTGCAGGGCATAGGCAAGAGATAGGTTTTCTGTTGAGAAGAGGAACAGGTGCTCTTCCACATTGCAAAGGGGACAGCACAAAGCTTCCAAAAAGCTCCCTCCCCTGGAGATCAGGAGGTGTCCCTTCCTCTCAGTGGGGCTCAACAAAGTACATTCCTAAGTCCTCTCAGGAATGTGGTTTCCATCTCAGCTTCTCACAAGTGACCAATAGCACCCTGTCTACTGCAGGGAGCTGCACAGCTCCAAAGAGGAAAAATGTGTTTGCTTTGGAAAGCAGGCAATGCGCTCATAAATTTGCACTTTAAAATTGAGAAATGTCCTTGAGCAAAAACTGCCAACTCCCTGAAGAAAAGATAAAGGCACTTTTATTCTGCCCAGAGCAGAAAGATCCTGGCTGTTCTAACAGGACGACAGCCTTGTACCGTTATCTAAGAATTTGTTCCACATTTTGTAAATCCTTCTAGCCAGGCTGACTGATTAGATAGTTAACTGCGATATCGAGTTATGGCGTTTACTCAGCAAGGGTTTTGAAATGTGCTCTTGTGTGTGCTAACTAGTGACCTAGAGAAACTGTTTCTCTTAAGGCTCACGGAGGCGTGGAATGGCTGTGCTCTGGGTTCGTAGTTCAGTACCCAGGGCATGTTGAATACAAAGCAAGTCCAGCCCTACCATTTGTGGTTCTGGCATGAACAATAGAAAAGGGGGCAGAGCTCCTTATTCTATTGTCTCTGTTGAAACTCGAGTCTGTTTTTCAGTCTCAGAGATGAAGATGTTAAGACAATGCCTTTCACTGTTTTTTTTTCCCCCCAGATCTCCATAACTTCTTAATATTATGTTTTTATTAATTCTTTGAGACGTTCATACACTGCATTTTTATCCCGTTCATCCTCTACCTGCTACTCATGACTCCCCCCAAATCAACTCCCAATTTTGTGTCCACCCCTTTTTAAAATTAGCCCACTGAGTCCGATTTGTGCTGCACATATACTAGTGGGAGCAAGCCCATGGGGGAGTATGGTCAACCTACCAAGGGCTTAAAGAAAGCTGCCCCTCTCTTCCTCAGCAGCTGTTAATGGTTCTGTCGATAATCCCTCTTATATATAAAATATTTTATGATATATGTCAGTAGTTCCTCAGTTGGCTATGGAAGTCCATTTTAAGGTTTTTAATAGTGAGACTATGTTAATAAACAACCAGCCCAGACTTTTCAAAGAAAGGAAAGCGCGAAGGAAAACGCTGAAATCACTACCAGGTCGTATTCTCAAGATGTTTTCTACTTTCAAGTCATAATGGTGAAACCAAGCACAGGACCTGAGGAAATCTATTTCATTCTCTAGCCTTAGAGGTGAGGAATGTGGCCAGCAGACTTTCATCATCTACATATTCAAAGTGGTCCTGAGAGGAAAGCCATTTCAAAAGGTGGACATTACAGACTGGCCCTCTTACTGCAGCTACCTGTTAACTGTCACGGGATTTGCAAAATATAATTCATGAATTAATACATGTTGGCTCTATAAATGATGAACTTCTGGGTCTTCTCTATTTTGAGTATAATAGCTGTGCCTCTAATGTTTTGATGATGACTTTTTAATACACATATTAATATATCTTTATTCTAATCACATCATTGTGTTTCTGAGGTTGACCTTGAACTTCTGATACGGGGTTACTTCCTTCTTATGGATACTAAAATACAAAAACTCTAATCAGAGTGACCAAAATACAATATTCCATAAGTGGATGGGGCAGACCTAAGATCCAGCCTACAGTGTTCCGTAACAGAATCACTTGGAGTAGTTACAGCCAAGGTTTTAATAACAACACCCTAGGCTTTTGTCGTTTGTGTACACAGATAAATACACATAATCAGACATGGATAAGAATTCTAAAGTTAAAGGCAAATGCATCTCAATTTAAATGCTACACTGGTTGTTATCATCTCTTACTGCTTAAAACAGAAATGAAAATGTTAAACTATCCTTTCTTTCACATTTGAAGCTGTTCATGTTTCCCTTTATGTTTTATTACTTACTTTGTATCTGTGCAAGAACATGTGTGTGCCATGTCACACGTGTGAAAGTCAGATGATGACTCTCAGGAGCTGTCTTTTCCCACCATGTGGGTCCTAAGGATGGAGCCCAGGTAGTCCAGCATGGTGTCCAGCACCTTTCCCTGCTAGCCCATCTCTCCAGTCCCATGTTTCCATTTCTTCCCAATGTTCCCACAGAATTGTGTCCTGTTAATGGTTCTGTCGATAATCCCTCTTATATATAAAATATTTTATGATATATGTCAATAGTTCCTCAGTTGGCTACGGAAGTCCATGAAAAAGCTTCTTTTTCATGTTGGCAGTGACTAGGAATCAAACCTCAGGCCTCACATATAGTAGGTAAAAACTCTACCGCTGTATTATACTCTTTCTCCATCTTTGTTTCTCTGTCTCTGTGTGTCTCTCTCATCTCTGTCTCTCTGACTCTCCCTGTGTCTCTCTCTGTTCCTATATCTTTATATGTCTCTTTCTGTCTCCTGTCTCTGTCTCTCTATCTCTGTGTATCTCTCTCTCGCTCTCTCTCTCTCTCTGTGTGTGTGTGTGTAGAGGTGTACGTATGTGCATGCACATGTATTGGTATATATGAAGACCAGATGTCTTCCTCCCTAGGTTTTCACCCTGCTTTGTAAGACATGGTCTATTATTGAACCCTGGAACTTACTCGTGCTTCTAGCTGGCTGGCCAGTGATTTAGAAGGATCTGCCCCATCTCTATTCTCTTCTCCTGGCTTCAGCCTGATAACTGACATCCAAACTCAGGTACTTTCATGCTCGAAGCCTTACGTCGGTCTTCTATCATCTGGGGTCGGTGGCGCGACCCTGTAATTCCAATACTTTGGAGACGGAAGCTGCGAGGTTAAGGGCTCAGTGTCATCCTTGGCTGCACAGCAGAGGAAGATCATTAGATTACCGTCCGATACTTTGTATCTCTTTCGTCATATTAAAGGCAGCAGACTTGCCCTTTAGGCTTAAATACACAATTAAGGAAATTGTATCAATCTTAATTTCATTACGCACCTGCCAATTTTCTCTTAAGTAAAATGTTTCTAATCAGCACATGCTATAAATGCATTTTAGACAAAATTTGGAACACAGCCTATTGGAGTTATGAAAAAAAAAAAATCTCTGCCAAATCTAAACAGCTGTCAGACCTTCATCCTTTTTAAACTTCAGCTATTTATCCATTAAAAACAAAACAAAACAAAATAAAATAAAACTCTTGAAGGCCCCCAATCCTCGTGTGCAAGGCGAGAGTAAGGTAGAAGCTGGCAGGCAGCACCTCCAGACCGTTGGTGCCTCAGCCTTCAGAAGGACCAGACTTGGCCCAGAACCTAAACTTAGTGGGACGCCTGCCCGCCAGGCCTCGGGGTCTGAGCACAGCGCTGAAGCTGCTGCTGGGGGCAGGGCAGTGGCCTACAGCATCCTTGAATCTGCCTTCACAGTGGAAGGCAGTCATAGAGCCGTCTTCTTTAATTGTATTGTTGACATGTGACAGGACACAATCCTAGCGGAAGACCTTCCCTTCAGAATCCCCTGGTTCCAGAACCCCATCATCTATGACGTTCAGGCCAGACCTCGAAAAATCTCCTCCCCCACAGGTTCCAAAGACCCGCAGATGGTGAACATGCCTTGACCCCATGCCCAGGAGCTTCCAGCATGTACCAGAGTCTAGGGCTACACTATGAGGAGCGAATGTTACTGTCCATTGTCAGTGAGGTGGCCAAGCTCAGTACCTGCCAGCCCATTACCCAGCGCGCTGAAGAGAGCTGACAGAGTGTGCCATGGCCTTGAGCCTCATCCTGGATGAGGCTACCACGGAGCCGAGCTTCAGCCAAGAGTACACAGCAGCTTTAGAAGCCAAACAAGTGGCCCAGAAGGCCCAGGTTTTGGTCTGAGAAAGCAGAGCAGGAACAGCGACAGAAGACTGCAGGATGAGGGGAAGGTGCTTGGAGAAGCAGTGAGCGAGAATCCTGGCTATATAAAGTTCCGAAAGATCCAGGCCGCCCAGGACATCTCTGAGACGATTGCCAAGTCACAGACAACCTTGTGCTGAATCTACAGGATGAAAGCTTTACTCGGGAGTAAAAATCGAGTGTGGACATCAAGGATCTCACCACCATAGAAGTTGGCTCATTTCTCCAGTTTGGAGGAGCTAGCTAGGGGGTCAAGCACACCCCACCCTGACACAGCTACATGTGACGGATTCTTCTGCATCCGCGCTCAAGACTGAAGACCAACCCTTTCAGAGGGTTTTCCTCCTTCCTGTACGGGGCACAGTGTGATTTCTCAGTGATTTTATATAGCAGTGTCCCTCTCCCAGAATGGGGGAAGATAACTACCATGCCAGGAATTCTCAATAAAATTTTTATTACTTAAAAAATAAAAAGCTATTAAAGACTCTGTCTTCCCAGGCTCTTTAGTTCATTTAAAAATTAAAATTTACATGTTAGCTCAAATTTTAAATGCATAATTGAAAGCCACTGTGAAATATTTTGAGACATTATCACAGAAATTACTAAAAATAATTAAATTGATATAAGTGATTATAATTCAATCATCACATCAATTTCAGAGTATATTTGACAAACATTATTAGCAAATGAGATTGCTGGGTTCCTATTACTTAATTTACAGAAAAATAACAACTTTTTGGTTGTAATGCAAGTACTGCCATAAAGGTATACTATTCTTTTTGATAAATCTATTTGTTTCAATTTTTGGTATTCGTTGCCTAGGGAGAAAATGTATGCAGCAAAAATGAAAACAGAAGCCAGAGCCAAAGCTGGCCCACCACCATCAGGACTCATGGCCTGCCCACAAAGCTGCTGAGTACCCAGAGGGTCCTCAGGAGGCTTCTCCCTCCTGAGCCCATGGTAGTTCAGTGCTGCCTGGGAAAAAAACTCTCCTGGTCTCCATCTGTGCCCAGAGCCAGAACGAGATCACCACCACCAGGAGAGTAGCTCCAGACACAGACAACAAGATCACATCGCATCACAGATAACAAGATGGCAAGAGACAAGTGTAAGAACCTAAGCAACAGAAACCAAGACAACCTGGCAACATCAGAACCCAGTTCCCCCACCACAGCAAGTAGAGGGTATCCCAACACACCAGAAAAACAAGATTTGGACTTAAATTATACTTCATGTTGATGATGAAGGGCCTCTAGAAGTGCATGAGTAACTCCCTTAAAGAAACACATGTAAGCAAGGAAAAGCCTTTAAAGAGGAAACACAAAAATCACTTAAAGAGCTACAGGAAAACACAACCAAACAGGTGAAGGAATTAAAAATTGAAATAGAAACAAAAAGAAATTATAAAAGAAAGACAACCCTGGAGACAGAAAACCTAAGAAGGAGATCAAGAGTCATAGATGGAAAACAAGAGATGGAAGAGAGGATCTCAGGGCAGAAGATACCATAGAAAACATTGACACAACAGTCAGAGAAAATGCAAAAATCAAAAGGCTCCTAACCCAAAATATCCAGGAAAACCAGAACCCAATGAGAAGACCAATCCTAAGGATAATAGGTGTAGAAGAGAGCAAAGACCCCCAACTAAAAGGCCCACTAAATATCTTCAACAAAATTATAGAAGAAAACTTCCCTAACCTAAAGAAAGAGATGACCATGAGCATACAAGAAGCCTACAGATCTCCAAATAGATTGAACCAGAAAATAAATTCCTCCCAACACATAATAGTCAAAATAGCAAAGGTTCAAAACAAAAAAAGAATACTAAAATCAGTAAGGTAAAAGGACAAGTAACATATTAAGGCAGGCCAAACAAAATTACACCAGACTTCTCAGTAGAAACTAGTAAAGCTAGAAGATAGTGGAATAATGTCATACAGACCCTAAGAGAACACAAATTCCAGCCCAGGTTACTATATCCAGCAAAACTCTCAATTGCCATAGATCAAACCAAGATATTACAGGACAAAACAAATGTACACAATACCTGTTCACAAATCTAGCCCTACAAAGGATAATAAATGGAAAACTCCAACACAAGGAGAGAAACTATACCGTAGGAAAAGCAAGAAAATAATCTTTTTGCAATAAACCCAAAAGAAGAAAACCACACAAACATAATTCTACCTCTAACAACAAAAATAACAGGAAACAACAATCACTATTCCTTTATATCTGTTAACATCAATGGACTCAATTTCCAAATAAATAGACATAGACTATCAGACTGGATGCTTAAACAGTGTCCAGCTTTTTGCTGCATACAAAAAACTCATCTCTGTGACAAACAGTACCTCAGAATAAAAAGAAAAACTTTCCAAGAAAACAGTCCCAAGAAACAAGCTGGAGTAGCCACTCCAATCTTGAATAAAATAGCTTTTCAACCAAAAGTTATTTTAAAAGATAAGGAAGAACACTTTGTACTCATCAAAGAAAAAAGTCTATCCAGATGAACTCTCAATTCTGATCATCGATGCTCCAACTACAAGGGCACCCACATTTATAAAAGAAACTTTACTAAAGTTCAAAGTATATATTGCACCACACAGAATAACAGTGGGAGACTTGGACACCACACTCTCATCAATAGACAGATCATGAAAACAGAAAGTAAACAGACACAATGAAACTAACACAAGCTATGAGCCAAATGGTTTAACAGACATCTACAAAACATTTCATCCTAAAACAAAACAATACACCTTCTTCTCAGCACCTCAGGGTACCTTCTGCAAAACTGACCATATAATCGGTCACAAAACAGGCCTCAACAGATACAAGAAGATTGAAATAATCCCATGAATCCTATCAGATCACCACAGGCTAAGGCCGGCCTTCAATAATAACAAAAATAACAAAAAGCACATAAACACATGGAAGCTGAACAATGCTCTACTCAATGATAGCATGGTCAAAGAAAAAATAAAAAAAGAAATTAAAAATGTTTTAGAGTTTAATGAAAGGCACAACATACCCAAAGTTATGGGATACGATGAAAGCAGTACTAAGAGGAAAACTCACAGAACTAAGTGCGTCCAAAAAGAAATTAGAGAGAGCATACACTAGCAGCTTGACAGCACACCTGAAAGCTCTAGAACAAAAAGAAGCAGATGTATCCCAAAAGCGTAGACAGCAGGATATAATCAAACTCAGAGCTGAAATCAACTAAGTAGAAACAAAAAGAACTATACAAAGAATCAACAAAACCAGGAGCTGATTATTTGAGAAAATCAAAAAGATTGATAAACCCTTAGCCGGATTAACTAGAGGGCACAGAGATAGTATCAAAATTAACAAAATCAGAAGTGAAAAGGGAGACAGAACAATAGAAATTGGGGAAGTTCACGAAATCATTAGATCCTACTACAAAAGCCTATAGTCAACAAAACAAGAAAATCTGAATAAAATGGACAATTTTCTAGACAGATACCAGGTACTAAAGTTAAATCAGAATCAGATAAACCATCTAAACAGTCCCATAACCCTTAAATAAATAGAATCAGTCATCAAAATACTCCCAGCCAAAAAAGCCCAGGACCAGATGGGTTCAGTGCACAATTCTATCAGACCTTCAAAGAAGACCTAATACCATTACTCTCCAAACTATTCCACAAAATAGAAAGAGAAGGAACACTACCCAACTCATTCTTCAAAGCTACAATTTTGCTCATACCTAAACCACCCAAAGACTCTACAATGAAAGAAAACTTCAGGCCACTTTCCCTCATGAACATAGATGCAAAAATAATAAGTCTTACAAACTGAATCTAAGAAAACATCAAAACGATCATTCACTATAATCAAGTAGAATTCATCCCAGAGATTCAGGGATGGTGCAATATACAGAAATCCATCAACTTAATCTACCATATAAACAAACTCAAGGAAAAAAAATGATCATCTCATTAGATGCTGACAAAAACATTTTACAAAATTCATACCCCTTCATAGTAAAGGTTTTGGAAAGATCAGGAATCCAAGGCCCATACATAAACATAGTAAAAGCAACATACAGCAAACCAGAAACCAACATCAAACTAAATGGTGAGAAACTTGAAGCAATCCCACTAAAATCAGGGACTCAACAAGGCTGCCCACTCTCCCCCTACCTATTCAATACAGTACTGGAAGTCCTGGCTGGAGCAATTAGACAGCAAAAGGAGGTCAAAGGAGTAGAAATTGGAAAGGAAGAAGTAAAAACATCACTATTTCCAGATGATATGATAGTGTACTTAAGTGACCCCAAAACATCCATCAGAAAACTCCTGCAGCTGATAAACAACCTCAGAAATGTGGTTGAATATAAAATTAACTCAAACAAATCAGTAGCCTTCCTCTATTCAAAGGATAAACAGGCTGAGAAAGAACTTAGGGAAATGACACCCTTCACAGTAGTCCCAAATAATATAAAATACCTGTTGTGCCGCTAACCAAAAACATGAACGATCTGTATGACAAGAAGTTCAAGTCTCTGAAGAAAGAAACTGAAGAAGATCTCAGAATATGAAAAGGTCTCCCGTGCTCATGGATTAGCAGGATCAACATAGTAAAAATGGCCATTTTGCCAAAAGCAATCTACAGATTTAATGCAATCCCCATCAAAATTCCAACTCAATTCCTCATAGAGTTGGAAAGAGCAATTGCAAATTCACTTGGAATAACAAAAATCCAGGATAGTGAAAACTATTCTCAACAATAAAAACTTCTGGGGGAATAACTATCCCTGACCTCAAGCTGTATTACAAATCAATCGTGGAAAAAAAAAAAAAAAAAAAAAAACATGGTATTGTACAGACAGGCAGGTAGATCAGTGGAACAGGATTGAAGACCCAGAGATGAACCCACACACCTATGGTCACTTGATCTTTGACAAAGGAGCTAAAAACATTCAATGGAAAAAGGACAGCCTCTTCGACAAATGGTGTTGGTTCAACTGGCAGTCAGCATGCAGAAGAATGAAAATCAGTGTACAAAGCTCAATTCCAATTGAATCAAAGATCTCCACATAAAACCAGGTACACTGAAACTAATAGCAGGGAAAGTGGGGAAAAGCTTAGAACACATTAGCACAGGGAAAATTTTCCTGATCAGAACACCAATGGCTAATGCTTTAAGATCAAGAATTGACAAAGGGAACCTCATGAAACTGCAAAGTTTTTATAAAGCAAATGACACTATCAAGAGATAAAAACAGCAACCAACAGATTGGGAAAGGATCTTTACCAATCCTACATCTGATAGAGGGCTGGTATCCAATATATCCTAAGAACTCAATAAGTTAGACTTCAGAGAATCAAGTAATCCTATTTTTAAAATGTGTATATAGCTATACAAAGAATTCTCAACTGAGGAAAACTGAATGGCTGAGAAGCATCTAAGGAAGTGCTCAACATCCCTAGTCATCAGAGAAATGCAAATCAAAACAACCCTAGGATTCTACCTCACACCAGTCAGAATGGCTAAGATCAAAAACTCAGATGACAGCAGATGCTGGTGAGAATGTGAAGAAAGAGGAACATTTCTCCATTGTTGGTGGGATTTCAACCTGGTACAACCACTCTGGAAATCAGTCTTGGGGTTCCTCAGAAAATTGGACATAGTACTACCTAAGACCCAGTTATACCACTCCTGGGCATATTCCCAAAAGAAGCTCCAACATCTCACAAGGACACATGCTCCACCATGTTCATAGCAGCCTTATTTATAATAGCCAGAAGTTGGAAAAAACCCAAATGTCCTTCAACAAAGGAATGGATACAGAAATTGTGGTACATTTACACAATGGAGTACGACTCAGTTATTAAAAACAATAACTTCATGAAATTTTAAGGCAAATGAATGAATCTAGAAAATATCATCCTGAGTGAGGTAACACACTCACAAAAGAACACACATAGTATGCACTCACTGATAATCAGATAGTAGCCCAAAAACCTTGGAATACCCAATAAACAATTCACAGACCACATGAATCTCAAAAAGAAGGAAGGGTAGAATGTGGATGCCTCAGTCCTTTTTAGAAGGGAGAACAAAACACATGGGAGGAAATACAGAGACAAATAAAGGATCAGGGATCGAGAAACTATCACTCAGAGACGGCCTCACCTGTAGATCCACCCCATATGCAGCCACCAAACCCAAGCATTATTGGTGATGCTAAGAAGTGCTTACTCAGAGGCTCTGCCACAGTCATACAGATACAGAGGAGAATGCTTGCAGCTAACCATCAGACTGAACACGGAGACCCCAATGCAGAAGCTAGAGAAAGGACTGAAAGAGCTGAAAGGGTTTGTAACCTCATGAGAAGAACAACATTATCAACCAACCAAAACCTCCAGAGCTCCCAGGGACTAAAACACCAACCAATGAGCACACATGGAGAGACCCATGGCTCCAGGTGCATGTGTAGCAGAGGATGGCATTGTCTGGCATCAATGGGGGAAGAGACCTTTCTTTGATCCGGTGAAGTCATGTTTTCCCAGTGTAGGGGAATGCCAAGGTGTTTAGGTGGAGAGGGTGGTTGGGAGAGCACCTTCATGGAAGCAAGTAAGGGGAAAGGGATTGGAGGGGGGAAAGGGGATAACATTTGAAATATAAATACAGAGAATATCTAATAAAAAATAAAAACAGAAATGAAGCTCCATTAATTAAAAAATATATAAACTGTTGCTGCTTTAATTGTGAAGATTCTGTGGTTTTTGGTTAGCCAGGGCTGAGGAATCAGCTGTGATTAACAAGATACCAGAACTACTAAAGCAAAACCTTTGCATTACTGGGACTATTGATGCTGGTCAGCTGCAGCTAAGAAATTAGCGGTGATTAAGAAGAGACCAGCATCACTGAGGTGAAATCTTCTGGGAAGTGATTTCTGAGAGCACACAGAGGCTGTGTTCTAGAGATGGCCAAGGTTGTACCTCATGCTGTGGCTGGACTTGGTAATGTGTAAGAGTTATCCAAGTGGTACTGGTTTTGAAGTATGAAGGGTTCATGGAGAGCAGCTGAGGCTCGGTACTGTGAGAGGCCATGGAGGGCCATTGGTAAAGGTGCAGCCTCAGTTGCAGACAGCAGTGTTTTGGAAATGCCTGTGCCATGAGATGACCGCCTAGAACAGCAGCAGCAGTGGAGAACAGGCAGCTGGAGCCTAGAAGACAAGGTGTGTGCTACAAAGGGCAGAGCTGGAGAAGTGACCCAAGCCCTTGGAGGAGCCCAGAAGTTCATAAGTGGATCCCAGACATTGGATGGTTAGAGTTTGATTTTGCTTTTGATTGTGACTGTGCCCTGATATCTTTCCCTCTTGAAGGAAGAACTGTAGCCCACAGTTAAGAGACTTTGAATTGTAAAAGGACTTTGATTTTTAAAAGAGACTGGATATTTTAAAGATATTGCAATTTTAATATGTAAGAATTTTTAAAGACTGTGAGACTGTTAAAGTTATTTAGATCTTGGGGATGAACAAGAAAGTAAGGGTTGAAGCTTAATAGTGATGTGTTTGTGTGTCAAATTGACAAGGGTCAGTTGTACTGGCTGGTTTTGTGTCAACTTAACACAAGCTGGAGTTATCACAGAGAAAGACTGTAAGGCATTTTCTCAACTAGTGATGGGGAGGGGCAGCCCATTGTGGGTGGAGCCATCCCTGGCCCAGCCCATTGTGGGTGGAGCCATCCCTGGGCTGGTAGACCTGGGTTCTATAAGAAAGCAGGCTGAGAAAGCCAGGGGAAGTAAGCCAGTAAGTAACATCCCTCCATGGCCTCTGCATCAGCTCCTGCTTCCTGACCTGCTTGAGTTCCAGTCCTGACTTCCTTTGGTGATGAACAGCAATGTGGAAGTGTAAGCTGAATAAACCCTTTCCTCCCCAACTTGCTTCTTGGTCATAATGTTTGTGCAGGAATAGAAACCCCAACTAAGAAACTCACCTATAGTCCTAGTCCAGCAGGTGGAAATTCAAGGTCATTATTGCCTGCATAGCAAGTTTGAGGCCACCCTGGGACACTTGAGATCCTGTTTCATAATAGATGACAGACAGATGGAGTGATAGATAGATAGATAGATAGATAGATAGATATATAGATAGATGATAGATAGATAGATGATAGATAGATAGATAGATAGATAGATGATAGATAGATGAGACTCAACATACATCTTCAGAGAACCACAAATCAAAGCAACAGGAAATCACCTTCCGCTAGCACAGATACCACACAGAATACTACAACCCAAAGGCTGGAGGAGCAATGTGGAGAGGTGACAGGAACTTGGACTATTTAGGGTTGGTGGCATGAGCACTTGGGAAGCTGAGGCAGGAGAACACAGGCTTGGGGGTCCTGTTTCCACAAAGTAAAACTTAGCAGAGCTGGCTGAACACAAAACCATCCTGGAAGTCAATCTGGCAGCTTATCGGAAAACCTGGCTGACTCTGATTCTGCAACCTTGTTCCTCACGTTGACACAAATAACCAAGAACTGTATACATATGTCCACCTAAAATCCTGACTGGAAGTAACTATAGCAACCTTCTTCAGATCAATATTCAGAGAGAAAGGGTCTGTATAGTCCCAGTACCTAAAACAATCGTTTCTGGTAGCTACTACATGTTCAGCGAATGTCTGTTGATTAAGCAAATGAATAAACACATCTTTTCAAATAATTTAGTGGGTCAGGCAAAGTGACAAACACCTTTAATTTTAGCACTTGGGAGGCAAGGCAGGTTGTCCTCTGTGAATTCGAGGCCAGCCGGGTCTCTGCAATGTGTTCCAAGCCAGCCAAGATTGCATAGTGAGACCTGGTCAAAAGTCAAAATTTGAAGCAAAACTAAGTTTTAGGCTATTGGTGCCTAAAACTCAACTTCATAATACCATCACGTTCTTTGTGTGATTAGGTGCGGCTTTGTAACAGACATTAAATAAATGCTGAACAATCAATCATGTGCTAGACAATCACTTGTAACTCTATTGTAGTTGGCCTCCCAGATGTGCAGAACAGCCTTAGAGACTTTACCGAAAGCTTTATCACACACCAAAGTTGATTCTTACCAAAGCTGTGAAATCTCTAATTAGCTGAACCAAGACCCGCCCTGCTGCCTTACCTGCACACAAATATGCTGTGATTACGCTTCATGGCTCATGTTTAAAGGTAAACAAACGTGGCTGCAGGCAAGACTTTGCCAGTGACCAGTAATGCTGAAGCCAAGTTTCCCTTCTCTCTGGAAGAAAAGAGCAGTGTCTGAGACAGTGAATGTGTAACATGCATGAGATCCTAGACTGACGCAACTGTGTTCCGGCTTTCCAGCACGCACATGCATGCACACATATACATACATATTGGTGTTATTCTCAACATTTGTAAGGTTTTTTTTTTTTTAATCTCATGTTTAAGTTTTTATCTGTGAGTAATTCAAAGCATTTACCTGTGACTCCCTCAAATTAGGAACCTTTCAAAGGACCCTCCTTAGCTGTGAACAGTAACAAAGACTAAGAATCACCGCTCAGCCACCAAGCACAAGAAGCCACCTATACAGAAAACAGCACAGGTAGACCTCAAAGGAAGTGTGTCGAGAGGAGAAAACCAAAGACCTTGTCAGATATTTACGTATTATATGATTCCATTTGCAAAGGTCTCAAAAGTGAGAAAACTATAGGGTCAAGGAACAGATTAGTGAGTTCTGTAGGTTTCAGGGGAGGCAAGACTGTGACATACAATGGGCTAATTCGATAGAGTAGCTCTACTTCCTGACTGATGGCGCCAAGGGTCCACATGTGGTCAGGCAGCACGGAACTCTACCCACACACCTGAAAGCCTGCTAACGTCTGCACATGTTCAGTGAGCTGCATCAGAGACTGTTCCCTAACGTTATACAACAAAGTTAGGTGACTTCCCCTAATGCTTCTGGAAAAAAAAATCTCTCGACTACTTTTGCAACTTCTGATAAATACATAATGACTTCACAATAAAATTCTTTCTTTTTAATGGTGGTATAAACAACGTTCAGCACACATGGGTGCCTTCTCTTTCTTCTGAAGACCCTGCTAAAGAATCAAAAGAATAAAAATAAAAGGTGTGGATTTAAAAGAACAGATACATAACAGTATGTGACCACAGAAATAAAAAAAAAAAAAAAACAAAAAACAAAACAAAACTGGAGGCTGGCGTGTAGCTCAACAGTAGGACATTTGCCTGTATGTAAAGCCTTGTGTTAGATCTTCACATGAGAGAGAAAGGGGGAGGGGGAGGTGGGAGAGAGAAAGAGAGAGGGGGGGTATAATAAATGAATAAAAGAGACTGTTTATAGCTTTCTCTGCTTTCAGAACCAGGAAGTCAGCAGAGATGACTTCATCCTGGACAAGGTTGCTAAGAAGATCACACCTTGAACAAATGATCACAAGGTGGGCTGGAGAGATTGCCCAGTGGTTAGAGCACTGACTGTTCTTCCAAAGGTCCTGAGTTCAATTCCCAGCAACTACAGGCTGGCTCACAACCATCTATAATGGGATCTGATGCCCTCTTCTGGTGTGTCTGAAGACAGCGACAGTGCACTCATAAGTAAAGTAAATATTTTTTAAAAATTTATGATCACAAGGCTTCACAGCTGGGGACAGAATGGCAGGCAAGACCGCCACTGATCTTCTCTGTCTGACTGTCAGGCATTTGAAGACAGGAAGAACCACAGGAAGCTTTTAAAGGGGCAGAAGCTGAGGAAGAGTTAGCGTAATGGCTGACTTTGGGCTTAGGGGAGCATTTGAAGTCTGAGCTGTTACACAACCCCAAGTAGATCCCTGGTCCTCAGTGCCTCCTTAGTGTGAGGTTTGTCTTGTAGACTCATACGATCATTAACCTGACTTACAGCTGCAGGTGAGGCTGTACACGTCTGTCTAAGCCAGACATCTGTCCTCACACTCTAAAGAGCTGCAGGGTCTTCTCTCCAAAGAAAGCCAGAAGTCAAAGTATAGACATACAAACTGAATAAAGAGCCTGGAGTGGGCACGGATAGTCCCATAAACAGCCTGCGTCACCCTGGCTCAGCTCTCACTCACCCAGATGTTAAAGGAGGGGGAGACAGCTCATTGAGAAATCAGGCTCGGACCCCAATTTTTATGTATGTGCATTAAGTCTCTGCGGGTGAAGCCGAAAAAGGAAACTTTGAGTTTGCACACCAGTAATTGTTTTCTGTTGGGTCCTGCTAGGCAGACCCTCTGGTCTCTGTAATTTAGCTGGTTAAACCTTTTTCTCGGGCCAGACAGCTAAACTTGAGCCAGGTGGGCTTAAACACATCGACTAATTCGGAGTTTACTTTCCAACAGCAAAAGACAAGACCGCCCATCCATCGAAAGTTCCTAAGAAAGGAATTCAGCCCTCATCCCCTCCAAGTTACAAAGCAGGCAGGCCTGCCCGATATAACTTGAAACAGCAACGCTGCAGCCCACTCCAATAAATTACATCAAAACAAGCCAAGGTAAAGGCAGCTGCCTGTACCAGTTTCATAAGGAATTGCCTGGGAACCGGTCCTTTTCAGACCTAATTATAAACTCGGGTTTGAATTACAGAGCAAGATGCTATGAAAGTCCGTGTTCAACAAGCAGAACAAACATGTAAACATGGGCTCCCACCCGAGACCTGTTGCCAGCAACAGGAGAAATAGCTTGCCTGCAGCCAAGTCTGGGGTGCCCTGGAAAGCTTCATCTCTCTCCAGGGAGACAGTTCCCAGAATCCCTATCTCTTCTCCTTGGCAAGATGTTCCTATAATAAATAAACTACATTTCCCAGAAATCTCTGTGCCTGACCCTGGGACTATACTTTAAAGCAAGCCTTGTTGTTGTTGTTGTTGTTGCTGTTAATGTGACAACCTTTGACATGCCTAGTTGATTCAACTCATTTCTTTTTTTTTTTAATTGGATATATTTTATTTACATTTCAAATGTTATCCCCTTTCCCAGTTTTCCTTCCATAAACCCCCTTTCAAATCTCCCCTCCTCCTGCTTCTATGGGGGTGCCTCCCCACCCTGACATTACCCTACACTGGGGCATCAAGCCTTGGAAGGACCAATTCTCTTCCCATTGTTGCCCAACAAGGCCATCCTCTGCTACATATGTCGCTGGGTCCATCCATTTGTAATCTTTGGATAGTAGTTTACTCCCTGGGGGCTCTGGTTGGTATTGTTGTTTTTATGGGGTTACAGACATACTCCATTCAATTCTTTCTCTAACTCCTCATTTGGGGACCCAATTCTCAGTTCAGTGGTTGGCTGTGACCATCCCCCTCTGTATTTGTCATGATCTGGCAGAGCCTCTCGGGAGGCAGCTATATCAGGCTTCTGTCAGCATGTGCTTCTTGGCATCATCAATATGGTCTGATTTGGTGCCTGTATATGGGCTAGATCTCCAGGTGGGACCGTCTCTGGATGGCCTTTGCTTCAGTCTCTGCTTCAAACTTTGTTTCCATATTTACTTCTGTGAATATTTTTGTTCTCCTTCTAAGAAGGACAAAAGCATCTGCAATTTGGTCTTCATTCTTCTTGAGCTTCATGGGGTCTGGGAATTGTATCTTGGGTAATCCCAGACTGTGGGCTAATATCCATTTACCAGTCAGTGCATAACATGTGTGGGGTTTTTTTGTTTGGTTGGTTGGTTTGGTTTGGTTTTGTGATTGAGTTACCTCACTCAGGATGATATTTTCTAGATCCATCCATTTGCCTAAGAATTTCACAGTCATTGTTTTCAATAGCTGAGTAGTACTCCATTGTGTAAATGTACCACATTTTCTGTATCCATTCCTCTGTTGAAGGACATCTGGGTTCTTTCCAACTTCTGGCTATTATAAATAAGGCTGCTATGAACATGGTGGAGCATGTGTCCTTGTTATATGTTGGAACATCTTTTGGGTATATGCCCAAGAGTGGTATAGCTGGATTCTCGAGTAGTAATATGTATAATTTCTGAGGAACCTCAAGATTGATTTCTACAGTGGTTGTACCAGCTTGCAATCCCACCAACACTGGAGGAGTGTTCCTCTTTCTCTGCATCCTCACCAGCATCTGCTGACACCTGAGCCATTCTGACTGGTGTGAGGTGGAATCTCAGGGTTGTCGTGATTTGCATTTCACTAATGACTCAGGATGTTGAACATTTCTTTAGGTGCATCTCAGCTATTCAATATTTTCCAGTTGAGAATTCTTTGTTTAGCTCTGCACCCCATTTTAATAGGATTATTTGATTCTCTGTAGTCTAACTTGTTGAGTTCTTTGTATATTTGGATTGATAGAATCCTCTATCAGACGTAGGATTCACAGAGATCTTTTTCCATTCTATTGGTTGCTGTTTTGTTCTAATGACAGTGTCCTTTGCCTTACAGGAGCTTTGAAATTTTATGAGGTCCCATTTGTTGATTCTAGATCTTAAAGCATAAGCCATTGTTGATCTGTTCAGGAAATTTTCCCCTGTGCCTATGTGTTCAAGACTCTTCCACACTTTCTCATCTATAGTTTGAGTGCATCTGGTTTTATGTTTAAGTCCTTGATCCTCTTGGAATTGAACTTTGTACAGGGGGATAAGAATGGATTGATTTGCATTCTTCTACATGCTGACCACCAGTTGGACCAGCACCATTTGTTGAAAATGCTGTTTTCCACTGAATGGGTTTTTTTTTTTTCCCTTTGTCAAAGGTCAACTTACCATAGGTGTGTGGGTTCATTTCTGGATCTTCAGTTCTATTCCACTGATATATCTTCCTGTCCCTGTACCAACACCATACAGTTTTTGATCCCTACTGCTGTGTGATACAGCTTGAGCTCAGGGATGGTGATTCCCAGAGGTTCTTTTATTGTTGAGAATAGTTTTTGCTATCCTGGGTTGTTCGTTATTTCAAATGAATTTGCAAATTGCTCTTTCCAACTCTATGAAGAATTGAGTTGGAATTTTGATGGGGATCACATTGAACCTGTAGACTGCTTTTGGCAAAATGGCTATTTTTACTATATAAATCCTGCCAATCCATGAACATGGAAGGGAGATCTTTCGACCTACTGAGGTCTTCAATTCTTTTCTTCAGAGACTTAAAGTTCTTGTCATACATATCTTTTGCTTCCTTGGTTAGCATCACAACAAGGTATTTTATATTATCTGGCACTATTGTGAAGGATTCCCTAATTTCTTTCTCAGCCTGTTTTCCTTTGAATATAGGAAGGCTATTGATTTCTTTGAGTTAATTTTATATCCAGCCATTTTGCTGAAGTTGTTTATCAGCTATAAGAGTTCTCTGGTGAAAGTTTTGGGGTCACTCAAGTATACTATCATATCATCTGCAAATAGTGATATTTTGACTTGTTCCTTTCCAATTTGTATCCCTTTGACTTTCTTTATTTGTCTACATGGTCTAGCTAGGACTATGATTACTATATTGAATAGGTAGGGGGAGAGTGGGCAGCCTTGTCTAGTCCCTAATTTCAATGGGATTGTTTCAAGTTTCTCTCCATTTAGTTTAATGATGGCTACCGGCTCACTGTATATTGCTTTTCCATGTTTAGGTATGAGCCTTGAATTCCCGATCTTTCCAAGACTTTCCCACGAAGGGGTATTGATTTTTGTCAAATGCTTTCTCAGCATCTGATGAGATGATCATGTGTTTTTTTTTCCTTCGATTTTGTTTATATAGTGGATTAAGTTGATGGATTTCTATATATTGAACCATCCCTGCATTCCTGGGATGAAGCCTACTTGATCTTCATGGATGTTCATTTTGATGTGTTCTTGGATTGTGTTTGCAAGAATTTTATTGAGTATTTTTGGATCTGTATCATAAGTGAAATTGTTCTAAAGAATTCTTTCTTTGTGGCGTCTTTGTGTGGTTTACATATGAGCATAATTGTATAGTGTTCCTTCTGTTTCTATTTGTGAAATAGTTTGGAGAGTATTGGTATTCTGTCTTCTATAAAGGTTTTGGGGGGTTTTTTTGTTTTGTTTTTTTGGGTTTTTTTTTTTTTTCTTTTTTTGGTTGGGAGGCTTTTGATGACTTCTTCTATTTCTTTAGGGGTTTTAGGACTGTTTAGATGGTTTATCTGATCCTGATTTAACTTTGGTACCTAATATCTCTCTAGAAAATTGTCCATTTCATTCAGATTTTTCAGTTTTGTTCAGTATAGGCTTTTATAGCAGGATCTGATGATTTTTTTTAATTTCTTCAGTTTCTGTTGTTTTGTGCCCCCTTTTCATTTCTGATTTTGTTAATTTGGATGCTGTCTCTGTGCCATCTGGTTAGCTGGCTAAGGATTTATCAATTTTGCTGACTTTCTCAAAGAACCAGCTCTTGGTTTTGTTGACTCTTTGTATATAGTTTCTTTTATTTCTACCTGGTTGATTTCAGCTGAGTTTGATTGTTTCCTGCCGTCTACTCCTCTTGGGTGCATTTGCTTCTTTTTGTTCTAGACCTTTCAGTTGTGCTGTCAAGCTGCTAGTGCATGCTCTCTCCAGTTTCTTTTTGGAGGTGCTCAGAGCTGTGAGTTTTCCCCTTAGCACTGCTTTCATTGTGTCCCATAAGTTTGGGTATGTTGTACCTTTATTTTCATTAAATTCTAAAAAGTCTTTAACTTATTTATTTCTTTCTTTCTTGACCAAGTTATCACTGAATAAAGCGTTTTTCAGTTTCCATGTGTATGTGGGCTTTCTGTCATTTTTTTATTATTGAAGAACAGTCTTAGTCTATGGTCATCTGATAGCAAGAGTGGGATTATTTCAACATTCTTGTATCTGTTGAGGCCTGTTTTATGACCAACTATATGGTCAGTTTTGGAGAAGGTACCATGAGGAGCTGAGAAGAAGGTATATTTTTTTGTTTTAGGATGAAATCTTCTGTCAATTTTGTTCATAACTTCTGTTAGTTTCATTGTGTCTCTGTTTATTTTCTGTTTCCATGATCCCTCCACTGACAAGAGTGCAGTGTTGAAGTCTCCCACTATTATTGTGTGAGATGAAATGTATGCTTTGAGCTTTAGTAAGTTGTCTTTTATGAATGTAGTTGCCCTTGCATTTGAAACATAGATATTCAGGATTAAAAGGTACTAGAAACCAATGATTGTTGTTTCCTGTTATTTTTGTTGTTAAAGGTAGAATTATGTTTCTGTGGCTGTCTTCTTTCAGGTTAGTTGAAAGAAGATCACTTTCTTACTTTTTTAAGGATTTGGTTTCCCTCTTTGTGTTGGAGTTTTCTGTCTATTATCCTTTGTAGGGCTGGATTTGTGGACAGATATTGTGTAAATTTGGTTTTGTCTTGGAATACTTGGTTTCTCAAACTATGTTAATTAAGAGTTTTGCTGTATGTAGTAGCCTGAGCTGGCATTTGTGTTTGCTTAGGATCTGCATGACATCTGCCCAGCATCTTCTAGCTTTCATAGTCTCTGCTGAGAAGTCTGGTATGATTCTAATATCTCTGCCTTTATAAGTTACTGGTCCTTTTTTACTTACTGATTTTAATATTCTTTCTTTGTTTTGAACATTTGGTGTTTTGACTATTATGTGTCAGGAAGAAATTCTTTCTGGTCCAATCTATTTGGAGTTCTGTAGGCTTCTTGTATGTTTATGGACATCTCTTTCTTTAGGTTAGAGAAGTTTTCTTCTATAATTTTATTGAATATATTTACTGGCCCTTTAAGTTGGGAATCTTTGCTCTCTTCTATGTATATTATTCTTGGGTTTGGTCTTTGAATAGTGTCCTGAATTTCCTGGATGTTTTTGCTTAGGAGCTTTTTGCACATTCGTTGACTGTTGTGTAAATGTTTTCTATGGTATCTTCTGCCCCTGAGATTCTATCCTGTATCTCTTGTATTCTGTTGGTGATCTTGCATCTATGACTCCTGATCTCTTTTTTTAGGTTTTCTATCTCCAGGGTTGTCTCACTTTATGATTACTTTATTGTTTATATTTCCATTTTTAGATCCTGGATGGTTTTGTTCAATTCCTTCACCTGTTTGGTTGATATTTGTGTTTCTTCTTTAAGGGCTTCTACCTGTTTGCCTGTGTTATCTTGTATTTCTTTAAGGGAGTTTCTATGACCTTCTTAAACTCCTCTAACATCATCATGAGGTTGTGATTTTAAATAAGAATCCTGCTTTTCCAGTGTGTGTGGTATCCAGGACTTGTGGTGGGGGAACTGGGATCTGATGATTCCAAGTGGCCTTGGTTTCTGTTGTTAGGTTCTTGGACTTGCCTCTTGCCATCTGCTCATCTCTGGTGTTAGGTGGTCTTGCTGATTCTGACAGTGGCTTGACTCTCCTGTAAGCCTCTGTGTCAGCACTTCTGGGGGACCAGCTCTCTTCCAGCAAGGTCTGGGTAGAGAGAGCTATGGTACAGGGTCAGCACAGGGCACAGACAGAAACCAGAAGGATCCTGTCCCAGACTGCTTCTCAATTCCTGCGTCCTCAGGGCTTCGAACGGGTTCCTCTTGGGCCAGGAGTTTGAGCAGAGGTGGTGGTTTCACCTGTGCTCTCAGGAGTGTCAGCAATGGTTTGACACCCGCTCTCTCCCAGTGGGGTCTGTGTACAAAGTTCTCTGGCACCCGGTCAGCTTCAACTGAGCTCACTTTAAATCTCATCTTATCACTAGTGTCCTTGGGCTTGTTTTCAAAGATAAAAGTTCAATCAGCTGACCGCCCCAAAATCAGAATAGCACAATAAAGATCCCAATGTTATTTACACTCAAGGTTATGCATTACCCGTCATTTAGCTGAGTGGTTCTTAAACATCAGCGTGTGTCAGAAGAGCTTGACCTGCTGCTGTTTAAACACAGCTGGACGCCACCTCCACAGACTGACCAAGTCCAAGTATGTCCATTGCTTGCAAGTTCCCCAGGGATGCACATGCTACTGGTCCTTAGGTGACACTTTAAGAACTGCTAAGGGGTTGGTAGCATAGCTTATAGGCAGAGCAGCACACGTTCAGCATGTGTGAGGCTCTGGACTCAAACTCTAACATCCCCCACCCCCTAAACGAAAAATCGAATACAGGCTCGATGTTGAAGAGCACTTGCTACTTTTGTAGAAAACTGACGCTCAGTTACCTTCATTCCACACCAGGCAGCTTAAAACCTGTAACTGTAGCTCCAGAGACTCTTCTGGGCTCCTCAATCATGTGCATACATGCATGTGCACACATGTTTGCACACTGTTACTCACACACATACATGCTCATACACACATATACCCATGCACACACATACCCATGTATGCACCTACACACGCTTGTGCACAAGCACACACACACATACTCATGTTCACACTCCTGTATATACATACACACACACACACACACACACACACAAGCATTCACACACCCAATGTACCCATTCACATGGCACTACATAGGTGTGTTTGCACTTCTCAAATCCCCAACCCAAGAGTGCTTCCCTCCAGTCCAAGCTGGGCAGCCTAATAGTCACAACAGCCTTTAGTTACAATGTCTAGTAACTAGTATCACATATGTCATTTTCTTTCTACCTTGTTCATGTGACAGTAAGTAATTGACTTTTAGGAAACACCAACAGACCATGGACCAGACTGCCAGTCTGTGATTGAAAAGATACCAGGCTTTAAAAAATGGATTTGACATACGGATTCCTTCTGCTGGCCCTTAGGGGGTCATGTGAATGGTACGTTCCCCTGGACTTTGTAAGTTACAGCCAGCCTCTTTCAGTCCTCATAGTGTATGACTCAGGAACGTGTGGCCCTTGAGAAATAATAATAATTAATCAATAACAAAAACTCTAAAACAACATGAAAGTCTTTCGGCCACAGTTCCCAACTGTGCACCAGCTGAAAACATGTGTAACGGATAAGACACTATTTTGGTGGCGATACATCTTCTAAACACCACTAAGACTGACGTAGTACTTGTCCTTGAATTGAAGAATGAGTCCGTGTGATTGTCTCGGCCTTGAATATGGCTATCAACGCTAGTAGCCGAGGGACTCACTTGAAAGAGAAATGTTTCCTGACCCACCAATGTCTTTCATTCAGATGAGGTGGTCTCTGGAACACACAGAGGTTTGCACACTGTTACTCACACGAGAATCTGACTTTCTGGTGGGTTTGAGGCTGTTGTTTTGTTTTGCCTTATAGATATTCTTGGCAACAATAATTGGAAAACTCCAGACTCAATCTACATTGTGGGGCTGCAGGGACAGCCATCAGCCCAGGGATTCCAGCAGGAGACGTGGGAGAACCATCTCTGAGTGTGGAGCCATGGGTTAGTGTCCCGCTCCCAAGTGCTTTACTCAATGTTCTCATTTTTAACTGCTATTTGTGATGCTGCACATCGAACCCAGGGCTGGTCTGGGCAGTGTGCCAGTGAAGGGGCTGTGAATGCAAGTGAAGGGATTGTGCGCACAATCCTGTGAGGCTGGGGCAACAGTCACAGCCACAGGAGGTACTTCAATTCTCCTGCCCCTCAGCCTTCATACTACCAAGGGCTATGGAGATGCTATTTTCAACTTTATCTTTACAGAATTAAAGTGTGTGTGTGTGTGTGTGTGTGTGTGTGTGTGTGTTCATCTGTGTGTGTGTGTCGGGTGTTTGTGTGTATGTGTCTGCATGTGTGTATCTGTGTGTTTGTGTGTCTCTTGTGTGTTTGTGTATATGTTTGTGTGTGTGTGTGTGTGTCTGTATAAGTGTGTTTCTGTGGGGGGATGTCTGTGTGTGTGTTTATGTCTGTGGGGGGTATCTGTGGAGGTGAGTCTGTGTGTCTCTGTGTGTATGTCTCTGTGTGTGTTTCTGTGTGTGTCTGTGTGAGTGTGTGTGTTTCTCTGTGTGTGTGTTTGTGTCTGTGGGGGAGTGTCTGTGAGGGTGTGTCTATGTGTGTGTTTGTGTGTGTCTTTCTGTGTGAGTCTATGTAAGTGTGTTTTTCTATGTGTGTTTGTATCTATGGGAGGGTATCTGGGGGGACTGTGTGTTTGTGTGTTTCTCTGTGTATGTGTGTCTGTGTACGTGTGTCTGTATGAGTAGATGTGTGTACATGTGTTAGCAGTGCTCTGTATAAACAGTAGTAAATGCAGGCCATTTCAGTTCAGTACGCCACGCTCTTGAGAGACCTGCAGCTGTCCTCACACCATAAACAAGAGTCAAAACATGGACTCCAGCGAGAACGGAAAGTGTATGGAGGAAAATTTTACATCCTGACACCCTGAGTGTGTGAGGACTGGTCTCAAGTCATTATCAAGGTGAAAATAACCAGTCACTGAATCAATCACCCCAGGCGACCTCTGTGGTCCTCTGCTGGCCCAAGGACACTCCTGGTCCCTGCAAGACGAAAGACCTCCATGAAACAAGTAACTGCAAATGAACGTGCCAGTTGTAGCTGACAGGTAAACACTGGGGAAGGGGCTGTTGGCACATGTCATTTTAGATATATGGACACCTCACACCTCCAAAATGCCCATGCTATAGACCTGGGTCAGCAAAGTCTCCCACAAGGACTATCTCTGTCCAGGTCAGAAGTAGGCATCCTTCCTTCCTCCTTTGACCTCGGTCAGCCAAGCACTGTTCCTCCAGTGCAGCTCCCTGCTCTGCTCCTGACCTCGTGCTGACGTACAGCAGGGCAGGTCACCAGGAGCCACACAAGGATGACCTATGACCCCTGACTCATTTCCAGCCTTCTCTAAACTTCAGTGACAATCCAGTCTTTCTAAAATACAAATCTGTCCATGACCAACCCCCCTGTGAAGCCATTAGCAGAGGGTTGGCACAGCGGTGTTTGCCTCTAATCCCAACTCTTGGGAAGTAGAGGGAGGAAGATAACTTTAACCCAGGAACTCTGAGGTCAGCCTGGGAAAACAGCCGCAGCCTGTATTAGCCAGCTGGTCACAGCCCTCGGAATGAACCTTCACTAGGTCTTCTACTCTGGCTGCTGTTGAGCACTCTAGGCCTATCTCTTGAGACCGCTCTGTTGACCATTCTAGGCCTAGGATGAGCTTCTCCAACCTCACGCTCACCTTTTCCTGGCCCTGTGCCGGATAACTTTCCATGACTGCAGCATATGTTAGAGGAATTACCTTAAAGGGAGGAAAGGTTAGTCACCGGTATTTCCCTCAGCGCCGCGGGCTTCTGGCCATGACTAACCGGCCTTCACCAGAACCTCACCGTGATATCAACTTTGAGGTAGAACACGCCTTAGTTTATGACTTGAGGATTTCCGCTTCTTCAACGTTCCCCTGCTTCCCAACATCACCAAACTGAAAAACCAAAACTCTGATGCGTAGGCACTTGGACTAGGGCATCCCACTGTCCTTGCTGTTCTTGCTTGGTTTCTGCTGCTACAATAAACACTATCACCGAAAGCAACGCAAGAGGGGGAGGGTTCATTGCATCTTACACTTCCGGGTCACAGTGTGTCACTGGGGGCAGATAGGGAGGAACTTGGGAGCAGGAGGTGAAGCAGAGATGACAAAGGAACACTGCTCACTGGTGTGCCCTTCAATGACAGCCCAGGTCCGCTTGCCTAAGGACAGTACCACCGCCAGACGGCTGAGGCATCCCACATCAATATCAATCAAGAAAACAATCCACAGAGATGCCCACGAGCCAATCCAATGGAGACAGTTCCTCGCCTGAGTTTCCCTCCTCCCGGGTGTGTCAGGTGACGAGAGTGGTCATCACACGCGTCTTTGTCCGTGCTGCGCCCACGCTCACTTTTCCAACCTCCTCAAAGACTATGTGCTGTTCTCACTCACCACTTTACTATTAGGTAAACTTGGTCTACACGCTTCCCGAATGACAAAGGGCCATTTATTCACTGCCGTATTTCTAAGGCATAACACAATGCCAGTCACTCAACAGATGTCTGTTCAGTAGGTGAACAAATGAATTCCACAAAGCATCTCCGATTACCCTCCCGGTGTTGGTGGCTCCTGCTTGGGTGTGATTTTTTTTTCCCTTACTACAACACCCTGAGGATAGAAATTTCAGAGGGTTAAAGACACAAAGGCAGAATTGGCTCTGGAGAAGCAAGGGATGACTTAAAGGGAGTGGGTGGTTAGTCGAAGGACGGGGAGGAGGAAAAACAGATCTGGAAGTGAGGAATTCATGCATTCAAAAAAATAGCAAGCACAACTGTTTCATCATTGAGGCAGCCACATGGAAAGCTGGTGCCACGTATGATTAGCTCAATGAGGTGCTATGACTTTAACTGGTGTCTGCATCCTAGGCTGGCCCCAGTGGCAGAATTTTGTCCCTGGGGCCTATGCCATGAACTGTAAAGAAAAGGCAGTGGATTGGACAGGCTCTATCCTGACTAATTTGAACGAGTCTAGACGCTCATGCTGATGAGTAATTGTTTGCTTATCATGGACTTTCATAGGCATATTAAAATTTCCCCAGCTCTTACCTCTTTATACAGCCACCTCAACCCTGGTAGGAAATAGACGTCTTATCTGTGATCAGCCCAGAGAAAAGATAATACACAAAATTATCTTGCTTGTTTCTTCTACGACTGGCCTCAATCAATCACGCAGTAAGGGCAAGGCCAAGAGATCTTCTTTCAACCCTGTGATTAGAGTCACTCTCCAGTGCCCAGCCATGAACCACTGATGTTTTCCTTCTAGGTCCTTCCCTTGATAAACCATTTCTACTTCATGGCTCTCACTCTTAGACTTACGTTCCATACTAAAGATTCCTAAGCTTACGATGCCCGTTCTGACCTAAGTCTCCGGGCCCTAATTCTGCACTGTATCTAGGACATTTCCCCATATGTCACCAACTGACTTGGAATCTTGCTACCATTAAAAATTATTTTTGAGGGGCTGAAGAGATGGTTGAGCAGTTAAAAGTGACGGCTGCTTGTCCAGGGACCTGAGTTAGATTTCGAGCACCAGTGGCTCATACCCACCAACTGAGACTCCATACACTACTCACTTGGCTGAACTCAGTGAGAGAACTCACACACACACACACACACACACACACACACACACACATTTGTATGTGTGTATATGTATGTGTATGTGTGTGTATTTATATGTATATAGTCATATAAAATAATAAAAGTTTCAGCCACCTCTGAATATTGTTATTTTGCCAGTACTGCCAGTGCCCAGATCCCCACGAGAATAAACTGTCATCTCTTTAATGAAACCCACCCCATGCACACCATTTAAAATTGCGATTATTATTCAAACTCACCCCATGGATACTCCATTGTTCAGTCGGCCTATTTTTTCCTTAACTGCTGTGTTTATTTCATAGCACACTCCTGACACAGTCAGCAACTTGACTGGTTATTACTTATCAGTCTCTGCCCAACAACTGCAGAAACAGGGTTTGGCATCTGCTTGGTCTGATGTACTGGCTGGTTTTGTGTCAACGTGACACAAGCTGGAGTTATCACAGAGAAAGGAGCCTCAGTTGAGGAAATGCCTCCATGAGATCCAGCTGTAAGGCATTTTCTCAACTAGTGATCAAGGGGGGAGGGCCCAGCCCATTGTGGGTGGAGCCATCCCTGGCCCAGCCCATGGTGGGTGGAGCCATCCCTGGCCCAGCCCATGGTGGGTGGAGCCATCCCTGGCCCAGCCCATGGTAGGTGGAGCCATCCCTGGCCCAGCCCATTGTGGGTGGAGCCATCCCTGGCCCAGCCCATTGTGGGTGGAGCCATCCCTGGCCCAGCCCATGGTGGGTGGAGCCATCCCTGGGCTGGTAGACCTGGGTTCTATAAGAAAGCAGGCTGAGCAAGCCAGGGGGAGCAAGCCAGTTAATAACATCCCTCCATGGCCTCTGCATCAGCTCCTGCTTCCTGACCTGCTTGGGTTCCAGTCCTGACTTCCTTTGGTGATGAACAGCAATGTGGAAGTGTAAGCTGAATAAACCCTTTCCTCCCCAACTTGCTTCTTGGTCACAATGTTTGTGCAGGAGTAGAAACCCTGACTGAGACAGCTGGTAACTACCACAGTTAAGTCAGTGGCCAGAATCAACTCTGACGTGCAGAAGGCACTCAGTCCATTCTTGTTGGATAAATTAACTCACTCAAGTCCACATACATACAACAGATAGTATAATTTAAAATACCTCTCTCATCTGAATAGGACTTAAGCTTCCGAAAGTGACAGATTTCACCCGCCTTGCCCACTGCGGTGCGCTCAGAATCACATATGTGCGTAACAGGTGTTCCACAAAAGTCTATGAGCTAAATAAACAGGTGGATGGGAAGGAACTCACTGAACAGGGTTTGGTACCACGCTAAATGCTTAAGTATTCCATGGTCAACTTTGTATCGACAGACCCTTTTATTACAAGTCTGATTTTTTCACCTTTATTTAAAAAAACAGAGATTCATATACAGATTATTCAAAGCATTTTAGCGTAAATATATATGAATATATTTTTCACAGTTCTTGATTTTTTGAAGGTTTGATAATATGCATTGAAATCTTACTAGTTATAGCAAGCATAAAGTACATGTTAAAAAATGTAACATGGAAATAGTCAAAGTTTTTGGTATGTAAAGATTAAATATAATGATTTTTAACTATGAAAAATTGCCACAAGGCTATCTTCTTAGCTCTTGAATTATTAATGATTTAAGGTCTAGATGTACTCCACTCTGAGAGGGTGCTATACACTTTATTATTATTATTATTATTATTATTATTATTATTATTATTATTATTATTATTATTATTATTATTATTATATTATTTGTAAGAAGGACTGAGACTTCCACTTTTTGGCTTTTTTTTTTTTTTTTTTTTTTTTGAGCTTCAAATAGTCTGAGTTGTTTTCTTGGATATTCAGAGCTTTCTGAGGCTAGTTTCCAATTATCAGTGACTGCATATTGTGTCTGTTCTTTTGTGACTGGGATACCTCACTCAGGATGATATTCTCTAGATGCATCTATTTTCTTAAGAATTTGGTTAAGTCATTGTTTCTGATAGCTGAGTAGTACTCCATTGTGTAAATGTACCACACTTTCTGTATCCATTCATCTTCTGAAGGACATCTGGGTTCTTTCCAGCTTCTGGCTATTATAAATAGAGCTGCTGTGAACATTGTGGAGCCTGAGTCCTTATTGTATGTTGGAGCATCTTTAGGGTATATGCCCAGGAGTGGAATAGCTGGATTTATGTCCAATTTTCTGAGGAACCACCAGAATAATTTCCAGAGTGGTTGTACCAGCTTACAACCCCACCAGCAGTGGAGGTGTGTTCCTCTTTCTCCACATCCTCGCCAGCATCTGCTGTCATCTGAGTTTTGGATCTTGGCCATTCTGACTGGTGTGAGGTGGAATCTCAGGATTGTTTTGATTTGCATTTCCCTGATGACTAGGAATGTCGAGCATTTCCTTAGGTGCTTCTCAGCCATTCAATATTCCTCAATTGAGAATTCTTTGTTTAGCTCTGTACCCCATTTTTTAAATAGGATTGTTTGAGTCTCTGGAGTCTAATTTCTTGAGTACACCTTGGATATTAGGCCTCTATCTGATGTGGGGTTGGTAAAGATCTTTTCCCACTCTGTTGGCTGCCGTTTTGTTTTCTTGATGGTGTCCTTAGCCTTACAGAAACTTTGCAATCTCAGTAAGTCCCATTTATCGATTCTTGATCTTAGAGCACAAGCCACTGGTGTTCTGTTCAGGAAATTTTCCCCTGTGCCTATGTGTTCTAAGGTTTTCTTCACTCTCTCTTCTGATAGTTTCAGTGTACCTGGTTTAATGTGGAGATCTTTGATCCACTTGCGCTTGAGTTTTGTACAAGGAGATAAGAAAGGGTCTATTTTCATTCTTCTGCATGCTGAGTGCCAGTTGAACCAACACCATTTGTTGAAGAGGCTGTCCTTTTTCCATTGAATGTTTTCAGCTCCTTTGTCAAAAATCAAGTGACCATATGTATGGAAGTTCATTTCTGGATCTTCTATTCTGTTCCATTGATCTACCTGCCTATCTCTGTACCAGTACCATGCGGTTTTTAACACAATTGCCTTGTAATATAGCTTGAGGTCAGGGATGGTAATTCCCGCAGATGTTTTCTTGTTGTTGAGAATAGATTTCGATATTCTAGGTTTTTTGTTATTCCATATGAATTTGCACATTGCTTTTTCCAACTCTATGAAGAATTGAGTTGGAATTTAGATGGGGATTGCATTGAATCTGTAGATTGCTTTTGGTAAGATGACCATTTTTCCAGTGTTGATCCTTCTAATCCATGAGATTGGGAGATCTTTCCATCTTCTGAGATCTTCCTCGATTTCCTTCTTTAGAGGTTTGAAGTTCTTGTCATACAGGTCCTTCACTTGCTTAGTTAGAGTCACACCAAGGTATTTCATATCATTTGTGACTATTGTGAAGGGTATCTTTCCCCTAATTTCTTTCTCTGCATGTTTGTCCTTTGAGTAGAGGAAGGCTACTGATTTGTTTGAGTTAATTTTATATCTAGCCACTTTGCTAAACTTGTTTATCAGCTGTAGAAGTTCTCTGGTGGCATTTTTTGGGTCACTTAAGTATAATATCATGTCATCTGCAAATAGTGATATTTTTACCTCTTCCTTTCCGATTTATATTCCTTTGATTTCCTTTTGCTGACTAATTGTTCCAGCCAGGACTTCCAGTACTATATTGAATAGGTAGGGGGAGAGTGGGCAGCCTTGTCTAGTCCCTGATTTTAGTGGGATTGCTTCAAGTTTCTCACTGTTTTGTTTGATGTTGGCTATTGGTTTGCTGTATATTGCTTTTATTATGTTTAGGTATGGGCCTTGGATTTCATGTGTGTGTGCCTACATGAGTCACAGACCTGGGTGTCAGATCCTCTGGAACAGGTGAATTGCCAGATGGATGCTGGGGATGAAATCGTGAACTCTGCAAAAATAATGTTTTTTTTTCTATTGGATAGTTATGTATTTACATTTCAAGTATTATCCCTTTTCCGGTTCTCCTTCTCCCCCTGATTCTATGAAGATGCTGCCCTTCCCATCCACCCACTCCCACCTCAACACCCTGGCATTCCCCTACACTGGGAAAAGAGCCTTCACAGGACCAAGGACTCCTCCTCCTATTAATGCCAGACAATGCCATCCTCTGCTACATATGCACTTTTCTAACCTCTGAGTCGGCCCTGGTTCTGTGATAATTTAAGCATCTCCTCATGATCTCCATGTAATACGATGTGATAAAGGTGCACAACAGACGTGGAAACTTGCCGTGGGAATCTAATGTTTATTCTTAACAGTGGGGTCTTGAAGAAGATGCTCAGCAGAGAGAGCCCAGCCCAGGCTCTGAGGGGAAAGTAGAGTTAGCTCAGAGCCTGTTCATGGAGGCGTTCCTCACACAGGTGGGAATGGAAATGGGAGATAAGATTGGGTCTGTTTGGAATTAAGATTCCTTTTTTTTCTAGTGTCTTTGTCAAGGAAGCAAGTGACTTGACCACGTATGTAGCTGTCCTAGGAGATGAGGAACTGTGTCTCGGGGCTGCTAACCCTGCGGTGCCTGGAATTCACCCTATCTTTGGTCCTCCAGGTGGGTGAAACAATGCATGATTACTGCTTATTCAGACATGACGCTAAGACTTTCCTTGTTTGCAGCACAAATCTTTCTAATGGTGAAAGACCCCCACTTAACAACAATAAAAGCCATGTCTGTAAGGCTGTGTGCACACACTAGGGGCAGGCTAGGTCAGGGTCCCAGGTGGCCAAGCAAGATACTGGTGGGCGGCCAGCTTACAATAGACAAAGAAAGGAAGACACTCAGATAAGCCCAGCTTTCAGATAAGTTCCCACACTTAGATAAGCCCAAAGCAATTATCCTAGGAAGCTGCAGCCCCGACTGGTACCAAGAGTTGCTTCCTTAGAGCCATATTTTTGGGCTCACTCCCTGACCACATTTAAATTAACCAATTAGAACCCTGTTGCTATGCTTCTGCTTCTGTACCTTGCTTCTGCCCCCCAAGCCCTATAAAAAGGGGACTGCCCCTTTGTCCAGCGCGCAAGTCCTCCGAGAGACTGTGTGCCCACAGGTACCTGTGTACTTTGATCAAATAAACCCTCTTGCTGATTGCAGCCAGTGGTCTCGGCTGATTCTTGGGTCCTGGGGTCCCCTCAGATAAAGGTCCTCTGGACCAGGGTCTTTCAATGGTTACATATGACTGTGAAGTGAACACTAAATAATGTCTATTTAATGTACTATGCTAAGTAAACCAGATGGACGTAATTCCCTCCTTTTATAAGATGTATAACTTAAGGGGGGGTCAGTGACTGGACTGTAAGAAAATAAAAGTAATAATACTAAAAAACATATTTTAAAATTTATAACTTAAAAGATTAATTTGATAAAAGTCCAAGTGTCCAAAACAAATACAATTTTTATTGTGTTTTTATTTATTTCCTTGGATGGAGACTATTTTCCCTGTAAATAGTAATTAGTTAACTCTGTCTTCATGCAATTGCCTTAAGCCGAATCAAAGGCACCGTGGAAATAAAAATAAAATAAAATCTCCATGGAATATTCACTGCTGATAAATTTTTCAAGTTGGTTTCAAGCAAGAAATTTCTAAGTCAAAACACTGCTCTCAAACATACAATACATAAAATGGACAAACCGGTGTGCCACCGAGGAGGGAGGGGTAGCCAGCATTTCACTCAACCTATCTTCCCTGCCACCAACTGGCTCCTACACACCCACCCCTGAAGGCCCCCTTAGCTGTATTGGTGCCTTCCTCTCATGCTTTTGTAGGATCGTATATGGCCTTGTTCTAGGATCAGTTAAAGGTTTCTACTTGTCCTAATGCTCTGCCTGCTTCTCTGCCACCATTGCTGAGTCAGCCCAGTCTCCCCACTATCTGCAAGTACACAAACCCTTTCTTAGTTCTTTGTCCATTAAGACAAAGAGTAACAAACCTGTTTCCCCCCTCCCCATTCCTCCACCACAGCAGGCATTACCAATCGATTCCAGATTCTAGCCCAAAGTGCTTTCTTTCCTTTGGTTGGCTGTTACACAGCACTTGCCTGAGCAGTACTTTAGCCTAACAATGCCACTCCAAAGACCCTGATTCCAAAAGGCACATCTTGTGATCTCCTGTCCCTGTCTTTCTCTCGGTCATGCCACTACTTATAAAGCACCTGCCTGTATACGATTCCTCAGGCTACAAATAAGGACAATGCCCGTGTTTCTTCCTGAGTCCTTCAAGTTCTAGCTCGCTTAGACAAACATTAAGATAAATATTATTTTATTATGTAGGCATGCTTATATGAGCATGGCGCATACGTAGCATAACACTAAGCAAGAAGAGGCAGGAAGACTGTAAGAGGCAGAGGGTCAGGGAGCTTGCTGTGAGACTGGGGCTTCCTGTAAAACCAGAAGCCACGCCCATAGTCTCACCAGCATGACAGCATCAGTAGACATGTCAAAGATGGGATGGGAACAGACCACATGGCTGCAAGCTGATACAAAGACTTACAGACAGCTGAGGGAGGCTGAGAGTGGAGAAATTGTGTTGTCGCCCAATACTAACTACAGACTGAAGAGGTTATATTCAAGAATAGAGGTGTGTGTGTGTGTGTGTGTGTGTGTGTGTGTGTGTGTGTGTAAACATGAACTGAAAGACAGCAAGGACAGGGTGTGAGAGGATTTTGAAAGGAGAAAAGAGAAAGGGGAAATGATGTAATTATTATAATCTCAAAAAATAAAAGTAATAACGATTAAGAATGGGTTGGGTCTTCAGGTGCGGCTTAAAGTTAGTGCTTCTTGAATGTCCATGATCCCTTTCAAAAAGTTTGATATCACATACTTCAGCCAGAACAAAAGACAGTAAGAATGAGAAAAGAAAGCTTCCTTGGGAGCAGGAAGGCCTCCCCTGGCTCTGGGATAGCCCTGCCTGCTCGCCCTAGCCCCACCCAGTCTCACATCTGCAGAAGCAGTGGGGGTTCCTGGGCTGACATTCCATCCCTAGGTAGCTCACAGGGCAGAGGGGCTTCACTGCAGGGGTGCGTGGGCTGTGCCCACCTGCTGCCCCACACAGCTTCATTCCACACTGACTCCCTGGGGATGACAGAAGCCGCTGGGGGAGGGGCGTGGGAGCAGCTGGGAGCGCAGGATAATTTTCCTTGTCCCTCAGAGCCTCTTGGCTGTCTGAACTCCTCAGCCTTCCAAAGAAGAGCTGATTCCTACACAGAAATGTGAAACTGGCATAAGCCATATAAATCACCGATGGGCACTCTGAAGCATTCCACACAGTCCAGCATTCCCTAGGTCTTGCTGAACTGTGACGCCACTCTCTCCTGGGTCAGCTTCTAACTCTCTGCAGGTTCCGTCCTCACCTCCCTAGTCCCCCATTTCTCCTCTACTTGACCTCTGAACATCAGAGTTCCTTAGAGCACAGCTCTAATCCCTGACCTCAGTTTGAACTCTCCACATGACGTAATCCCTCTCCATACTTTGAAACAGAATCTGTGCCTCCCCGTTGTTATCTTCAGCTCAGACTTTTAGACTTGCTCTGATGCATCCAACCAACGCCATGGATACAAAAAAAAAAAGTCATTTCAGAAACCGTCTGTAATGTAACATGTCCAAAACTTGAGATATTGACCCCTCTGCATGTGTTCTCCCGGAGGCACTTAGTAACTCTACACAGAAATCAGGGAACACTTAAAACACAGTATCGTGGCATCATGTTTTAATTCTGCACAAAAGCACTTTTTGGAGATGTCCACTGTAAACCTTACAACTCTGAAATTCTCAACTGATTTTACACATAAGGGAACTGCGGCTTGAGGAGATGAAGAGCTTTACACTGATGGAACTATAACGGATAAAGTTGGAGTTTGAGGCAGTCTGAGGCTAGAGAGAAGGCTCCTGGTTAGGATGCTTGATGCTCCTAAAGACATGGGTTTGGTTCCCGGAATCCCACTCCAGGGGATAGAACTGAATGGGCTCTTCCGTAAGCGCCCCCCACATTCAACGCCCATAAACACACAGAGATATACACACACGTACAAAAGAAAGGATAAAATAAATCTTTAAAAATACTGTTTAAAGAATTGGAATGAATGGGACTGGAAAAACTCAAAAGCTTTTCAATCACTGCTGAAGCGCCTTTGCCCCACACAGCCCCGCCCACATCCCGCGCGGCCCCGCCCACACCCCGCGCGGCCCCGCCCACACCCCGCGCGGCCCCGCCCACACCCCGCGCGGCCACGCCCACACCCCGCGCAGCCCCGCCCCCTTCTCCAACTTGCTGTCTCCTGCAGCACCTCTGGGGTTCTCTGTGTCCTAGACAGACCTGGGTTTTCACAGTCCCTCTATCACCCTTCACTCCTGCGTCTATCTCTGTCTGGGTGATTGGTTTTGACCACTCCTCTCCCTCATCTTTCAATACAGGGCCGAAATGTCGCTTTCTTGCCAAGAGAACTTTTCCTGACTTCTGATTTAATGGTCTTATGAAGTTTCCCTCTCTTGCTCTGTTCTGCACTTCTGTCTCTAGCACAAACGTTTTAGGTGTGTGCAACCATTTCATCTTTAGCTTTCCCAGAAATGTAAGCTCTGTGAGCACAGGTCATGCCTACCTTATCCAACCCCCACACCCTCTGAGCTTATCACAATTAATTAGTACAAGTTAATAGGACCGGATGTAGCTCAGTGCTAAGGCATGTGCTTAGCATGTGTGACACTTCAACTGCCTTCAGTCCCCAGAACCAAAAGCCAAAGAAACAAAAAGCACACTGATTAAATAAACAAGTGTGTGTTTCCCTTTCTGGGGAAAGGGTTTTTGCACATGGTTAAAAAAACAACTGCACTCTCCCGTAGATCAACAGGTAGCTGGTACAGCTGACAATTCGCAACACTAAAATTAACAAATAGTAGAACATTCTACTATATTAAGTTAATCAAGTAAACTGGGGGGTGGGGAAGCATGACACCGCCTATTTTAACACCCAAAATTTAAAAAGTAAGGATCCAGGAGAATCTGGCAAAACTAATAATGTTCCTGATTATTTTGTCGTGGAGGTTTTATCATCTTTAATTTGTGCATACGTTCGTACGCCACATGCCTCTGTCAGTCTCTTCCCCACTTTATCCTTTCAGATAGGATCTCTCCCTGATCTGGAACTCAGATTTGGCTAGAGTGGCCAGCGTGTCTCAGGAATCTGTGTGTCCCAGTCTCCCCAGGGCTGAATCCCTGGCACACCCAGCGTGTGGATGTAGGCATCCAAATTCAATGCCTCTTTCTTCAGCTCTTTAACCTACTGTAGCATCTCTAACACGGAGGAATTTCTTACGCACTATAAAGCAAACAAGGACTTGCTTTTTAAAAAAAAGTGTTGATTTAAGCTTCTTTTATAGCCACATGTTGAAAGCGCTTTGCAAATTACAACAAGATCAGGAAAGTGTGCCCGGGAGGATTCCCTCCTCCTTCCTGCACGGTACATAGAAACGGAAGGGGGAAAAAGTAAATTGCCTACATGGGAGAAGAGCCGCTGTTGTTTGTTTTCCCGAAGTTAATCCAGTGAACCCAGTGTGTAAAGTGGTAAGGCACAGCCATCCCCTTAGCCCCGGGTTGCGTAATCTTCAAAGAAGAGTCCCCGGAGAGTCATAACCAGAACTGTCGACTCAACACCCACACTTGCTGTGCAAGACTCTTGGCCTGTGTCCAGCCTCCTTGGGACAAGGTATCCACACGTTCCTGCACACTGCTGATGAGATGCCAGGAAAGGACATTTCACACAGCCATTCGGGTTCAAACCGTTTGCCCCACATTTGCTCACTCATTCAGGTATTAAGCTAAACCCCTTCCCACACCTCGCTGTGACCAAACCCAAGGAAGAATCCTCCACGCCAGGCAAAACTTCGTCTCTCTGCCTGGGAACAAAGAATCCATGACTAGCGACAGTCTTCCAAGGCAGTGAAGGGCTTTAGAGCCCCCTCTTCGGCAGACCTTGGGCCTCTACATTCTGACAACCAGAAGGCCAGGGTTGAGGGTAAGGCTCAGCTGAGAAAGCAAGGTTTGGGTCCCAGAACACCTACCGCCTGTACTCCACACAAAACTGGATTCAGCCGGCTGGAACTGCCTCGTAATTCTGTGCCTTCCATTTCTAACTCTCCAAATGTCTGTACAATGATTCAATAAACTTAGGTTAAGATTATTTCAGTGCTTGCTTGCTCAGTGAGGCCAATTAAAAACAGACAGAACTAAGTTATCTCTCTGCTAAGGACCTGCTTGAGGTGCTCTGGTAACCACCTCCCATGTGGCAGACATCGTCTTCCACAACTTATGTTCTGACCCCTGCGAGGGAACCACGGCACACATGAGCACACACACACACACACACACACACACACACACACACACACATGCACACACCACACACACACCCTAATCACACAGTAAGAAGCTTCAAATTACCTCATCTGTTTGCTTGCACAGGCCCAAATTGCTCAACTGCGGGTTTCATGTTGCGACTATTGACGTGTTAATCACGCCGGGTTGCATTTCATCCTTTCACACCGTCCTCTTTAAGAAGAGTGGATTTCTATCTGTGGGTCCTCTCCACACAGGCTGGTGGAGCCAGCAGGGTATGCTCCAGGGCACTGAAGACCTAAAGGCGTTGACAGACTGAGCAAGTGTCTTAAAGACAGATAAGACTCAGCGCAGTGGCCAGGGGGTGACAGAGAGAACATTCCTGAGAACTTGGAGATGAATATGTTTTTATCCAGCCCTGTCTCATTTATGTGTAGCCAAATTCCTGGCTTTGGACTGCAGTTTTAATGTATTAGTGATAGATCTCTCTCTCTCTCTCTCTCTCTGTGTGTGTGTGTGTGTGTGTGTGTGTGTGTGTGCCTGTCTGTCTGTCTGTCTGTCTGTCTCTCTCTCTCTCTCTCTGTCTCTCTCTGTCTCTCTCTCTCTCTGTCTCTCTCTGTCTCTCTCTCTCTCCCTCTCCGTCTCCCTCTCCCTCTCTCCCTCTCTCTCTCTCTCTCTCAGTTCCCACTCCTCAGGAAAGGATGATATGAAGTGAAGTGAGAGAATAAATGAACAGTAGTTTTGGTACTTTACAATGCTTGAAAGCTATTTGGGTGTTAATTATTTTATCATTTGAGGAAACTTTGTGAAATGCAAAAAAAAAAAAAAAAAAAAAAAAACAATTATTAATACTGACTACGTGTGTGTGGTTTTAAAATCTAAGTCTTATAAAAGTTGCCCTTTGGTGGGGCAGATCTACCACTCTGTCTCACCAGACACCTACTGAGAGAGAACACCCATCCACTTACGCCAATTCAGTTCTTCTACACAGAGCTATCCACCCCTACCACCCTCCCTCTGCCCCTCCCTCCCTCCCTCTGCCCCTCCCTCCCTCCCTCTGCCCCTCCCTCCCTCCCTCTGCCCTCCCTTCCAGCCTATGCTATCCCATACTTGAAGCATCTTTTTGTCTATTCTCTTACCTTTGGGCAGCGTTTTCTGAGCCCGAAGCTCTGGAGAGCAAATGCCTTCTGTTCCCAGAGACCTTCCTCAGCAGCACGCTGAGTTCCTGTTCAGAGCAGCAGCTCCACGGGGCTTCCTCGCTGTTTCAAAGGCACCCCCCCAACTGCTGTGACATTAATAAGCCTGCGAAAGCGCAAGTGTGGAAGCTTCTTCAACATACAGCATGTGGGGCAGCCTAGCCAAGAGTGTGTGTGTTCTATCGGGTGTGAGTACAGTGCACCATGCCCAGGACCCACAGGGTAGAGAGAGAAAACTGACTCACTCCTGCAGCTGCCTCTGACCTGCACACACACAGGGGAGACAAGTAAAATAATTAAGATTTTAATGAATAATTAAGTGAAGTATAAAAGCTTCAGCTGCCAACTTTGTTGTGAACCTGCAGTGAAAGATGCAAACATGGATTTTTAAAAAAGCAAGAGGCAAGCTATGTGGAGTCAGTCCACTGGAGTGAGCCCAGTTGCTCTCCCCGTGCCCTCTGACTACCATTCTTAATTATGACACATCCAATAAACACTGGGGTCACTGCTATATACTCCGGGGCCTCCAATTAAACAGTCAGACTAAGGTCTCTCTGCCTGTTGCACTTTCTAAGTAATGGCATGGTAAGAATTTATACTAGGTGAAAAATAAACATGACTGTGTAATTTAAAACTCATAGGCACATGCACACACTCACACACACACCACATACACACACATGCACACACTCATACACACTCACATACATGCACACACTTACTCATACATGCACACACTCACACACACATGCACACACTCACACACACATACACTCACACACACTCACACACATACCACACACACACATGCACACACTCACACACACACTCACACACATGCACACACTAACACACACGCGCACACACACACACACACACACACACACACACACACACCACATACATGCACACTATCAGAAGGGCACAGGAGTGATTCTAAGCTAGTCAGGCTTCTCCGAGGATGGGGAAAAGCCATCTATGAGCAAACCTGCAGGAAGGAGTACTTAGAAAAGCACCAGCAGTCCCAGTGCAGGCTGTGATCTGGCCACGGGCTTGGTATGACAATGGACCCTGTTATGTGACATGAGTTCCTAGGGAGATGCTACACACATTTCTACTCACCCCAGATAAGGAGCCTTCCCCAGACCAAAGTACAGATATCGGCAAAGTTCAACTTGGTAAACGAATGGATTTTATTGGGGTTATGTACAGAAGCAGAAATGACTCAAAGACAGCTGCATCACCAAAGCCCGTCCCAGCCTGGGTGACAGCTCACAGTTGTGAACCCGGAGCCACTGCACACCTGCAGGTAGCTCAGCCGGCTGGAGTGTCCTTTCTGGGTGCCTCGGGTGGTCTAAACACCTTCCAGGCGCATTTCTGCTTCTCCCAGGCAGCTGGCCTGGTCCCAGAGCTTTCGTCACAGCTGAGTTGTCAGCCTAAGGGGCACTCCCACTTTCCACGGCTTGTTCTGGATGTGGGTGAAGCTGGCCAGTTTCTGGGACTTCCTGAAGTTGCTTTGTGTCCTTTACCTTTCTTGCAAATAGTTCAGTCTCAGAGGAAGCTGTTAGACAACAGGCCCGAGCCGAGTTCCTTTGCCCATCCTGACCTTGCCCCTTAGCAGGAAGTAGTTTCTTACCAGACACTGAATTATTAATCTTTTAGTTTGGGACCTATAGGCCTCTATAACTGCTATAAACTTTATTTTCACATTTATGTATGTATGTATGTATGTATGTATGTATGTATGTATTTATTTATTTATTTATTTATTTATTTATGTATTTATTTGTGTGTTGGGTGGGTGAACGGCTGTGCCTTTCTCTTGGCGCTTAGGGGAGTTTCTACCTTGTAAGTCCTGTGGATCAAAATCAGGCTGTCTAGTTTGGCAGCAGCACCTTTACCCACTGAGCCATATTCCTGGCCCAAGAAAACACTCCTTTATTATCTATATGCTGTCTGGCAACTTGAAACGACGAGTTAGAAATCTCTCCTACCCTGATCTCCATCTGCTGAACCCCAACCGAACACCAGTAATGGCGCTGAAGCTGAGTGTCGGATCTGAGGACTCAGAGAACGTCTGTGGGGTCGGAGCAGGAGGAGCAGCAGCAGTTTGGTGCTTCTACGGCTCTTCTGTGGCCACACTATCACGTATTAACTCATTTAGTCTCCATGAGGGGAGACAACGGCACTAAATTATAGATAGATAGATACATACACAGATACATAAATAGATACACAGATACATAGATACACAGATACATACATACATACATACATACATACATACACAGATACACAGATACATAGATACACACAAAGATACACAGATACATACACAGATACATAAATAGATACACAGATACATAGATACACACATAGATACACACATAGATACACAGATACATACATAGATACACAGATACATACATAGATACACAGATACATAAATAGATACATAGATACACAGATACATACATACATAGATACACAGATACATAGATATGTAGATAGATACACAGATACATACATACATAATACATACATAGATACATACATACACACACAGATACACAGATACATACATACATACATACATACATACATGCATAGATACACAGATACATAGATATATAGATAGATACGCAGATGCATAGATTCATAGATAGATACATAAATCGATATGTAAAAGACATTTCTGAGAGTCCGTGTGGAATGGTACCTCAGGAACTTTCCTTGGGCCATGACAATACTTTGTGAGGCTGTGGGAGTTCCCAGCATAACCAATGTAGCCACTTGACACACTTGTGTAGCTAAGAACTGTGTGTGTAAACTACCTCAAACACTGTGAGACAGCCTGGGGAGGCGACTGGGTGTGTAAATTGCAGGCATGAAGACCTCAGTTCGGTTCCTGGGCGCCCACGAGAAATCAGGGCCCAGCAGCCCGTGTCTGGAACAGCAGCATGAGGGGCTGACTTCGGAGGATGCTCGCGGCTCACTGGCCACTAGCTCTAGCCTGGAAGCTTCAGGTTCAGCAAGGGCTTTGTTTCCAAAAAGCACGGAGAGCAGTTGAGGAAAGACACTCCTACATCACCCCTGCCCTCCAGACCTACCTGCAGTGGTACGCTCGCACGTACTTGCACACAGACTTGTAACAGGCACACAAAATAGTGTAAAGAAATATGTGACAAGATAAGCCTTACTGTATTAAAACACACACACATGTACATACGTGCTCACACATGCACACATATACACACATGTACACATATGCACACACCAATACACACATATACACACATGTACACACATGCACACACACACACACACACACACACACACACAAGATAAATAGCAATGAAATAGGAGCAGGGAGGTGAATGCATCTGTGTTCTGTGCACTTCGAATATGTTCAGAATTTTCCGCATAAATAAAAACTAGGAATGTTTTTATTAAAACCAAAGGAAGGTAGGCTTAGAGAAAGGTGAGGAGCCATGAGGTTTGAGGCCCACACAGAGCTGTGGGAACAAAGGAGAAGCCTGAGGGAAGAGCCCTTCCTTTTGGGCACATCGCTTGTAATATATGATCCTGTGAGTAACTTGTTACTTCTTGTACCTGCTCTCCCTCTCTCTCTCCCTCCCTCCCTCCCTCTCTCTCTCCCTCCCTCTCTCTCTCTCTCTCTCTCTCTCTCCCTCCCTATCTCTCTCTCTCTCCCTCCCTCCCTCCCTCCCTCCCTCCCTCCCTCCCTCTCCCTCCCTCCCTCCCTCCCTCCCTCTCTCTCTCTCTCCCTCCCTCCCTCTCTCCCTCCCTCCCTCTCTCTCTCTCTCTCTCTCTCTCTCTCTCTCTCTCTCTCTCTCTCTCTCTCTCCTCCCTCCCCCCCCCCTTTCTCTCTCTCTCTCACTGTGGAAGGCTCTAACTATAACAGCCAGCCGACACGTCCGTGTGCTTGCTCAGGTCACTATCTCAACACCGACCACTCCAACAGGAAGAGGTAGAAGGTAAACGGTATTTAAATGCCAGCTCTGCTCATACCCAGAAGCGGCTTCAGAGAGGCACCCACAAGCCCAAGCTAAAATTGCCTGAGAAGTTTCCACATGAAGATTGTTGTGTTCCCAGAAATGGCTCTCATCAAACAAAAAAAGTGTGGGGTCGGGGGGCGAGGTAGGTCGGTGAATAACCTTCATGTGAACATGGATTTCTCCACCACGGCCTGGGGTTGTCAGAAAAAGGCCTGCAAACTCATGGAAATTAGCAGTAATGAGACATAAACAGTCAAACCTCAAAATAACATCTCTGGCCTTTAGAATCAACACAGCTCTCCTGTCAGCCTGCACCTGGGCTGTCCTGCTGGATCTGGGAGCCAGTGGGGTTTTAGACCCTTTTAACAGCTGCCAAGGGCACATTACTCATCGCCAGGATGCTGGCCTTTCATGTTACCACAGTGGCCCGGCGCTGTTTGGGCCTGGTGGAACCCATTGAAGGCCTTTCCCAGGGCTTTGACTTTGCGTCTGATTTTCCCCACAAGCTCCAGTGTGTCCAAATGTTAGCCATGTATGCTGAGCAACAGCTCCAGGCTCCGGTGCTGGCCCTCAGCCACACTCACAGCCGAGCCCCATACTCTGAGCTACAGAGAGCTACAGCAGGAAGCCGAGGTTAGACCAGCAGAGGGTTAGAGTCTCAGCTTGGGAAATCATGATCTTCTTGCCAGCACTTGAGTTATTAGCACAAGGGTGGAGCTGGGAGGTACTAGTTGAACATGAAAATCATCCCCTAAAACCATCGAGTCTGTTGTTTGGCTACGTGAACTGGTGGGTGTGTCGTGTTTTTAGATCGCTATGTCTATTTAATAATATCCCCTGTGTTTCCAAGCTGCAGATTAGTCGGCTGTGGTTGGATCTGGGGTTCGATCCTAGAGAATCATTATAGCAAGTCATCCTAGTTCGCTATAATTATTCTTATCATTTTTTTTTTATTGCTCTGTGTCTTTTTCTCTTCTGGGCTTTAAGTTTCTTGAAAGCAGGGGTTATGTCTACCTTGTTAACCATTATGTCTTTAGGGTATAGCCCAAAGAAAGCCTGCAGGCCTCTCCTAAGTGAATAAATAGGCTATTTTGTGAGGACGTATAGGAATTCATGCTGCACAGGCCTCTGTTAGCCGGACTCTAAGCCATTTCCTGCTGCTTTCTCCTTTCCCCTAACAACAAGGGTTAGAACACGTCCCTATAAGGACGTGGGATATAGTCATTGTAAAGCACCTGCCCAGTTTGCAGGGTAGGCTCCATTACAGACAGGTGTGGCCAGTGATACAGGGGCATTCCTCTGAGATACATCTGGAAAGATACTTCGTTTCCTGACTTTTAATATTTCCCCCCCAGATAAAACAAGAAAACCTCTGAGGCTTCCCCCTCCAGTTTTTGTTGTTGTTGAACGTAGACTTCGAAGCCAGACACCCTGATCCTCATCTTACAGCCAAGAGCATGATGGGAAGGGAAGAAAATGCGTCGCCCAACACTCGGTTCATAGAACATAAAAACAATCGACCTCCTTTGTCAGCAGGGTCGTCTCTGGAGCCAAGTACCTCCAGCCGCTGCTTAAGGAAGACAATGTTAAGGTGTGACTGTGAAGGAGTGCACTTCCTAAAGGGTGACTTTTCTGATTTCCACAATCCTAGAGGCTGCGGGCAGGTGACTTTCGAGCTGTTCATCTAGAGCCGCCGCTTGGCTCTTGAGTGAGGGCCCTCGGGGTTTATTCCGTGGAATGTCCTCCAGCCACTGTATTTATGAGACATTGGTTTCGAACAATCACGACTCTTGGATCTTACTCCTTGATTTACATAAATTTTATATAAATTATATAAAGTGCATGTTGTTTGCTTGTCTTCTTAATACCCACAACACACACACATTTGTTCTGGAAGCTTGACGAAGAGGAATTGTTCCTCTAAGTTTCCCCTTTATGTTTATTAGCAGGCCCTTCCTATGAAATATGGAAACTATTTTTCCTCTTTGAAATGAGCTGAAATTGGTTCTGCCGAGGATTGTCCAACTCTAGCTGCTTGCTGACATTGTCTCATTTAGAGGGTAGGATCTATACCATCCATGGGGGTTTCAAAAGGTTTGATGTTTGGAACGTCTAAATTAAAAGAAAATGTGGAGCCTTGATCAAATGGAAAGGTTTTAAATGTATCTAATGCGAATTGTAAGGAAACAAAATGTATACTAGCTCACGCCAGTGACCCGTGCTGAAGGGTCTGAAATAACAAAGGGTTGCAAATATTATGCTAATCGGTTTAGGGATTGCATTTGTGGAATTATAATGGGATTTCTGCTTTCCTCTGATGCTGTTCTTCATCAGAGCCCAGGAGAAAGGAGAACTGCGCATTTTCCATCGTATTTTCCACCCACGGCGGCCACCCTCGCCTGCGCGCCTCTGACAGCAATGTGATGCTGTCCAAACAACACATCCTCACATAAGAACTCTGATCAAAACTCAAAAACAAGCCAGCCAACAAACCAAAAACCTAGTCATGGTCAGTCAAGGAAAAGACCTGAGAAATGTCTCACCAAGTCCTTCAAGGGAAGACGGACGGATTCTCCTTAAGATGGAATATCCTACAGGTCCACAGTGGGAACATAAATTATTATGTAGCCTGAGACCCATGAATAAGATGAACTCTTCTGCAGGCATTGAAAAAGGTTGAAACTAGTCATGGAGCATGGGCTAGTGCCTTCCAGGAAGACCCTGTGCCAAATAAATAAATACCTGAAACCTTGGGCCCTAGGCAAAGAGTACATGAACAGAGTTAAGTAAAAAGAGCAAAGCACAAAACTTAGAAACTGTGTGTGTGTGTGTGTGTGTGTGTGTGTGTGTGCATGTTCACATTTGTGTGTATATGTGTGTGTGCATGTTCACATTTGTGTGTGTATGTGTGTGTGCATGTGCAAGTTTGTGTGTATCTGTATGTGGAGGGCATATGTGTGAGTGTTCACATGAGTGTTGTATGTGTGCATGTGTGTATATGTGTGTGCAAGTTTGTGTGTATGCATATGTACATGTGTGCATGTTCACAGGAGTATGTGTGTATGTGTGTGTCTTCATGTGTGTATATGTGTGTGCATGTGCATGTGTGCATGTTCACATGGCTGTGTGTGTGTGCATATGTGTGTGTGCATGTGTGTATATGTGTGTGCATGTGCAAGTTTGTATGTATGTATGTTGCATGTGCTTGTGTGTGCATGTTCACATGAGTGTGTACATGTGCATTTGTGTATGTGCATTTGTGTGTGTGTGTGTGTGTGTGTGTGTGTGACAGAATTAGGAAAGAATTTGAAAGCACAGCAACTGTTATGTTGAGCCAGCCAGTTCTTTTTATGTTTTCCCCTGTGAAAGTTGTTTGAACTTATCTAAAAACAGGGATGTTCTCACACTGGAAATAACTCTGGTTCCCTGAGGGAACTTAGGCCTTCCTAAGGTATGGTACTTACGGCTTGACATCCATACCAAGAAAGCCAGAACTTGGGAGATGGCTCAGTGGGTAAAATGCTTATTACAAAAGTCTGAAGCCCTACAATTGGATCCCAGCACCCATGGAAAAGGCTGAGGGTGTAGAGGGAGTGGTGTGTGCCCAGCACCAGAGGGGTAGATAGGAGGATGCTGGGAGCTCACTGGCCAGCCAGTTGAGCTGAAACAGAAAGTTCCAATTCACTGCACACACGGATACAGAGAGGGGGGCGACGGAGGGATGGAGGGAGAGAGGGAGAGAGTGAGGGGGTGGAGAGGGAGAGAAAAAGAGGAGAGATAAAAAGGGAGGAGGAGAGAGAGACAAAGAGACTCTGCAAACCTTGTGGCCACCCTTCTCCCCCTCGTCAGGCCTCCCCAGTCTTATTCTTCAGATCATGGTTTGGGCAGCAGAAAGAGCCCTCGTCTGTTTAATCCGTTTTTCGAACAAAGGCTGGTTGCTCCCCTTGTCAATAAACAAACATCATATGCTTCTGTTTCTCTGCTAAACTGGGTTTCTGCTTACCCTGGCTGCTCGTCTAAGAGCTGTCTGTCTGCAGGGGAAGGCAGCGGCCGTGCTGTGGAGGCAGGCAGCCCTGAGTGGAGTGGAAGCCACAGCACTTTACTGCTGAGAGCATTTCTTCTCCATGTGCACACTTCTCCCCCTCTTGAAGGCCCAGAGGGGAAGCTGCTGTTCTCAGCTTGTATCGACCATTACTGACCGATGGGTCTACTTCTTACAGTCTTTCTGTTTAAAAGACAATGAAATAAAACAGCGGTTTGGAAAAAAAATAAGAAAGATCATAGGCCGAGGAATGAATAACTACTGACTGGACTCTGGAACAGGAGGTGGAGTGTGACAGGGAGCCACACTGCATAGGCAGTGAGAGCTTTGTAAAAAGCCAGAACTGGGGAGCCAAGGGTTAACTTTACTGCGCTGAGGTCAAAGGGCTGAAGAGGTGGATGGAAGCAGGGCTGGCTGAGGGTAAGTGCCTTAGGCTGTGAGTTCAAGGGCTCAAGGATGGTCTCTTTCCCACGTGGGAGTAGAGTCTGGGTACCATGCACATACAATGTCGCAGCACTGTAGTAACCGGATGACCCAATACAGCGCCACTCAGAAGGAAGAGGGAAAATCTGCTGTTAACATGATGGGGGAACAAAGGGGAAGCATAGGAGAGGAACTGTTCACTCCAGTTAGTCCAAAATGGATTCATCTGGAAAGAGTTCTGCAGAGGAAATGATGTCACCTCAGCCCAGGCTTTCCCCCAGGGAAACCACGGGCTCTGATTGACTGCACTGAGTCACTGTTCGGATGCCCATCTGCTCTGCAAAGTCACCACTGGGCTGTAATAAACATTCTCCATGTAGCAGTCCTTCCGGCTCTCCTGACAACTCCTGAGCCTTACTTCGGCTCAATAATCCTAATTTTTCTGCCAGTGTTAATGACGGATATTAGTTTGGTTTTTTGTTTCACTTTTATCCCAGGTTGATCTCAAGCTTGTCATATGGCTGAGGGTGATCTTAACTTCCGGCCTTCCTGTCAACCTCCTGAGTGCTGGGATTGCAGGTATATGCCACCATACGTACAGTCCTGGGAACTGAACCCGGGTCTTCATATATACTAATGCTGATCCACTGAGCTATGTGCTCCACTGATAGTGAATACTTAGCTTTAGATTGAAAGTTATAAATAAGGTACCCAGAGAATGAGAATTCCATGACAATCCCAAAAGGAAAAGAGGTCTGTTAGTTCTTTGGAGATCATGATTGGATTGGCAGCTGGACTCAGGAGCTGAACACGGCGGTACACACTTATAATCCCAACATCAGGTAGGCTGAGGCCAGAGGATCATGAGTTAAGGCCTCTTAACAAGATGTTGAGACCAAATCTCAAAGTCAAAGTAAACTAAGCACTACCTAAGGGCTGAGGAAGAAAATGGTTTCTGTACTGGACACACACCTGGCTTAACAGAGTAACCGAGGTCTTAAGATAACGCTGAGACAGACACCACAGGATGCTCACGGTAGAGAAGGCAGCCCCACAGCCTTCAGTGCCAAGAACACAAACTCAGGACCAGTGAGTTATTCAGCTAGCAAAGGTGCTTGCCTCACAAGCCTGGTGACCTGAATTCACATAAAACATGTGCATGCATGTGAGTGTGCACATAACACACACACACACACACACACACACACACACACACCAGTGAGAACTTTTTTTAAAAAGAATGCAATCTCATTCAAATGCATAAAATTGTAAAGATGTTTTCAGCCCCTCTTTCCAACAGCAGTGTGTGTAGTTCTTGGCCTGAAGGCCATTTCTTGATTGCCCGCCTGCCTGTTGAAATCACAAGCCCTACAGAGAGCGCCACCGTTTAACCTTTGAGTCCGCTCAGGAAGCTGGAATTACCATCCCTGGAAAAGTGCATTTGGCTTCGAGGAACTGAAGGCAGCTGCTGCCAGAAGATGGAAACGTGACTGGTTAGGAAGATGTGGGATTAAAGGGAAGGGATTAAGACAGCCTTCCTTGCCCTGGTGAGGAGTATGATTCATAAATAACAGGCTAAACCTTTGCTCTGCTCAGCCCTGTATTAAAACATACACCGTCATAGCCTCCCCTAATCAAGACTCCTCATCTTCAACATGCAGGATGGAGCACACAGATGCCAAAGAGGGGCCAAAGGGGAAACAAGGGAGAGGGAGGAAGTGCATAATCTTGGTGATGGTTTCAAGAACCATGCAGAAGTGCAGGCCCTGTTGGGAAGAAGCCTTCCAGCCCCGGTGTGTGCCTGGCTGAAGACAGCACAGCTGGAACTCTGCTCCTGTTCCCTTTCTTCATATTTATTCCTAGGTCACATTTGCAGCTGCTTTTATCTGCTCTTTAGAAGCTCTTGCATTTGGAAAATTGTTTATAGTAAAGTGAAAACCCACGGGTTGATGTGGAAATATAATTTATTAGCCAGCTAGAAAACCAGTTGTCTCTTAATAGATGGGATCTGGAACTTTCTACTCTGTTCAAGATGCCATTTAGAGAGACTCAAATTTATCATACCCAACGTGGCTCTGGGTATGATATTGAAGCGAGCGTTCGCTTCAAGAGAAAGTAAATGTCTGTTTCCCCTTAGCCTCCCTGAGAGAATGGCCAGCGGAGAACAGCACAACCACAGCTGGAAGACAAACTGTAGGGAAATAAAGCAGAGCCTAAACTTGTTATAAAAAAAAATAGCAGGGCACAGAAGGATGGACATTGAAGTGGATCGGGGGTGAGAATGTAGGGAGTCTCACCCCAGGATAGCTAAGGTGCAGTGTCTCCAGACACAGGAAACTCTGATGTAGGTCACCACCAACTGCTCCTAACCAGGAGACAAGGCAAGGTCCTGAAAGGTTCCCAACCTTGGAGAGGTGTGCCATGTGTGTTGGTCAGAGCTCAGGAGTCTAGAATCGGCCTAGACTCTAGATCAAGCTGTGTAAAAATCATAACCACACAGAATAAAGCCCATGACATGCCACGGGTTTCCTCGGAGCCAGAAATTCTACGCTGATGTCCTTGCTTGCTCTGTGTGGCAGTGGTAAATCACTAACCAAGAACTACCCGGGGACTGGATTTATTTCGCTTATAGGTCATCGAGGGGCATCAAGGCAGTAATGTTTATCTGCTTGCTTATTCCTTGACTTCTCTTTTATTCAGCCCAGGCCCGCTGGTCCAGGGATTCCACCCTCCACAGTACATTGGCCACCTACCCACACAATCAATCAGCAATCAAGAAAATGCTCCACAGACCAGCCTGACGGAGGTGACCCTCAGGTGACAGCCCTTCTTTCAAGTGACTCCGTTTATGTCAAGCAGATAAAAGCCTACCCAGAAAAGCTGGGCAGCATGAAGATTCTGAGCTGGGATAGAGCGGTGTGGGTGAACATTAGGTCCGTGAGCACAAGGATGAGGGTGATTCCTCCATTTGAAACCTGGTAGAGCATTAAGAGACATCTCTCAAGCCCAGACAGGACACATCAGACCAAAGACATTAGACTCAAGTCCAGCTTGGGAATACAGCAAATGCGGCGGGCTTGCTTATAGAAACATGGGTGAGTGGTTGCTTACAAGATCATGGTTTTCTTACTATAGCTGTGGTAAGTCCCATGTTCAGAGAAACTTGGAAGTAAACAGGTTTATTCGGGTCACATATCATTGATGGGAGCCCAGGCGGGCACTGGAGGCAGTCACGGGCGCAGAGACCATGGAGGGATACCCCTTACTGCTCTGATGCCCCATGCCCATGTGAGGTGCACCTCCCCCACATTAGTATCAGTCAAGAAAATATCTTGCAGCCTTCCCTATGGACCAAACTGATTGGAGGCTTTGCTCCTTTTGACACAAGCACAGTGAGTGACTAAGGAGCAGCTGTGTCACCACAAAGTCCCATCCCGGCATGAGTCATTACTCACAAAGCTGCCTCCCTAGCAACCCAAGCCAAGCCAAGGCTCTGTACCATATACTAAATAAATCCTGTATTCTGTAAGCCCAAGGTGGTGCACAGCAGGGGCAGAATTGTGTGGGGGGAAGATGGTTAGGGGTGGTGTCTAGGAGAGAGTAGTAGCTGGAAGGTCTGAGGGCTCCACCCTCTACAAGGAATGTCTCATGCTGTAGACACACACATGCTTTGGTCTTATGTCATGCATGGGGACATGGCACCACTGGTTACATGGGCCCAAGGTTCCAACTTTAAATGTGACAAAATACCAGCAATCAGTTTTGTCCTAAGTCGCACAGAGGCCAAGGCCCTGTTCCTTTCTGTCATGGTCAGAAGTGAATCAGATGTTGCCCTATAGTGAACAAGACAGCGAATCTTTGTTATCAACTCGGCTTGATCTGGAATTAACCATAGTTAAAGCCACTGGGCATATTTGTAAGGGACTTTCCTGATCAGATTATTTGAATCAGGAAGACCTGCCCTAAATCTAGGTGGCATCTTCTGGAGGCTCCCCAGACAAAAAGACTTCAGTCCCTGCCCTCAAACTCCCGCCTAATTTCCCTCCATGATGAACCGTGGATGGACAGAAGAGAACATAAACCCTTTCCTCTTCAAGTTTATTTTGGTTGTGGTGTTTTATTGCAGCCCCAGAAAAGTGAGCTGGGGCCTTTCTAAATGCTTAAAACCGATCCTTCGTCCTAACGCTGACCTGGGTGGACATGGTACGCTGCTACTGCGTGTCTTTATATAAAGGGACTGGAAAGCAGAGATAGTAACTTGATGGCAGAGGAAGAGAAGACACTATCAACGGGCGGCCTCGTGTCACAGCTTGGCTACTCACCTGCAAGGGAAGACTGCTGTCGGCTCTGGGATCCTGGGGATGGCTTAAGCTGGCAATATGAGTAGCTATGGAGCAGAGAACACAGAGAAGAAAGGGAACTGAAAGTAGGATTTGAGTTCCTGTATGTGGATGTGCCTAAACCCATTCCGTCATGGATTCACAGTGACACGGACCAGTAAACTCTCCTTAACAAGATGGAGTTGAGCCTTTGCCATCCAAAACCTAAAAACAACCTGACATGCATATGACTGGAGCTTCCCAAATCTCCCTGCGTCACTGTGGCTGTACCAGTGACCATCTGTAAATGTGGTGGACGTCTGTCGACTGTCTATCCACAGACACAATCCACGGGCCCCTAGAGGGAATCCTGCACTTAGAGCCACACAAGGCCATTGCCTTACCTGAGAAAAGGTTTGATTTGTCTCGTAAATGCCCGGGGTCCGTAGCAGACTGCAAATAACCCATAGAACGCAGATGGAACACAATACAGCCACGCCTTTGGATCTCTGAAACATGCTTTTCCAAGTAGTTGAAAGACTAGTAGCTACCCAGTGTCAGGGACAACCAACGCTCATCCCACCGTTGACCACTGCTCTCCCCAGGCCCCTGAGCTCTGCGGAAAAAAGACTGAGTTAACAACAAAGTCAAGCTTCTGAAATGGCATCTGGCCAACGGCGAGTATTTATTAAGCCTGTTGGGTGCCATTTGTAAATGAATTAAATGTTCTGTCTAACCCATATAAAAGATACACTGTCCAAGTATTTTATTTACAAACAGCAAGTAACTGGGGACGCATGGCTAGGTTGAACTATTCTGACGTACAACCTAGCCATGTGCCCCCCGTTACTTGCTGTTTGAGTCTTCCCAGGTTATTTCTGTCCCGTCAGTCTGTCCTGGGGTGGGAGACACATTCCACTTGGCCACATGCTTCTGGTCTCTCACATTAAAGGAAATGTCCTGTTCTCTCCGTCTTTCTCCTTCTTCTCTAGTCTCTCCTGAGCCCCCGAACTTGATCCTCTAGTCTTACCTTTCTCTTTCTCTTTCTCTTTCTCTTTCTCTAGCCTTTTACCAACCAACTGACTTTAAATTGGGGAGCAAGGTTTGCATAACAAGGCTCAGTGTACGCAAGGATTTGCTCATTGGGGGCAACCAGACCTTGGGGGCCAGTGTTTGAATTCATAACAACACCAGACAAACTCCCAACAAAACATCACCCCAATAGTCTTTTCTTGGCTCCCCAAAGCTTCTGAAATGCTGTTGTCACTAATTTTTTTTTTTTTTAATTCATAAGGAATTTCTGGCTCTCTTGCAAGGAAACACGACTCTATTTGAAATTCCTTTTCTACTTGGTGGCCTAAGAGGCACTTTCTAAACCTACTGCCAGATTCTGGGGGAAAATGAGTGTGAAAATGCGGTTTAGTAACTGGTTTCATGAGACAGGACTTTCTAGTCATTCTACCCACCCAGGGACTAATGGTGAGGGTCAGCAGAGAGTTTTAACTCAAAGGCCAATCCTTGGTGGCAGGTGTGGTGGTGTAAATCTGCAACAGCAGCTTCTACAAAGGCTGAGGCAGAACGTGGGAGACCCTATAGCTCGTAAAGTAAGATTACTATAAATCAACTTTACATATTGAAGTTTGCCAGCCTCTTGTCGGCGCTGACAGGAAGACTAAAGAAAGCATACTTTTTTTGGGTGTATTATAACTTTGTTTCTATATCTTGAAGGGCTGAAAAGATGGCTGGGTTTTTTAAAGTGCCATACGAGCATCAGGACCCGAGTTTAAGCCCCTGGAATCCATGTAAAAAGCCGGGGGGGGGGGTCCAGAAATAAAAGGATCCCTGAAGCCCTGGGCCAGCCAGCCTAGCTGTATGCAAGCTCAGTAAATAGATTTGTCTCAAAAAATAAAGGTGGGAAATGAAAAGCAAATCCCCATGACATCAGTAATGCACATGCATACCTCACACAAGCAAGTGCACACACCATACACACAACATACCTGTACCAGCTGGTTTTGTGTCAACTCGACACAAGCTGGAGTTATCACAGGGAAAGGAGCCTCAGTTGAGGAAATGCCTCCATGAGATCCAGCTGTAAGGCATTTTCTCAACTAGTGATCAAGGGGGGAGGGCCCAGCCCATTGTGGGCGGAGCCATCCATGGCCCAGCCCATTGTGGGTGGAGCCATCCCTGGCCCAGACCACTGTGGGTGGAGCCATCCCTGGGCTGGTAGACCTGGGTTCTATAAGAAAGCAGGCTGAGCAAGCCAGGGGAAGCAAGCCAGTAAGTGACATCCCTCCATGGCCTCTGCATCAGCTCCTGCTTCCTGACCTGCTTGGGTTCCAGTCCTGACTTCCTTTGGTGATGAACAGCCATGTGGAAGTGTAAGCTGAATAAACCCTTTCCTCCCCAACTTGCTTCTTGGCATGATGTTTGTGCAGGAATAGAAACCCTAACTAAGACAATACCAAAAAAGCAAAGTGAAATGTTTAAAAGAGTGAATTAATTATTGCAGTTTTTTTTTTTTTTTCCCATCCCAAAATGAATGCGTTTGAAAAGCCAAAAGTGCTCGGTTAGCAAGATCGAGACTGCCAGAAATCAAAGGCCTGAGAGAAAAACTGCAGCTAGCAGACTTCTCAAGCTTTCCCAGCCTTGGATGAGCAAGTCTGCTCCTTGATTCCCCATAAGGGATTCAGTGCATGGCCTTTCTTAACATTCTTTAACAAAGGAACTCCCCCTCCCAACCACTCCTACCCAGGAACTCTGCAGCAAAATTATTAAGATCTCGCTGTACCCTGAGCACTGTGCAGGGAACTGTGGTAGATCTCGGGGACCCTGTCACATTTTCCTCTGTAAATCTGGGTTTCTTCAAACTGAAGCAGAGAGTGACAAATCCTTCAGCAGCCCCCTCAGCACCTGGGGTCCTGCTGGGACCTCCCAGCTCCTGTTTTCTCCCAGGCCTCTGCCTGTGTGGGAGAAACCAGAAAGTACAGCTGCTGCTCCAGGCCCACCAGCCCCGCTCTGGGCTCTGCAGCTTTGAATTCCCCCTGCATGTAATTATAAAGTTCGAGTCCAGTTATTTACCTTCCCTGTTCCATGCAGAGTGTGTTACTGAATAATCACAGTTCGCAAGTAAACCCAGCTTTTCTGCTGCAAGGTCTGAATTAAAAAGATTACAGCCCTCTACCATTCCACTTTAAACAGAAACCACTGCTGGTGCAGCTTTCAAAAGAGAGAGAGGGGGAAACAATGAGTCTCTGTACTCCCAGAGACGCAAGCACACTGTAGAATTAGGGTGTTTACATGTGTTTTGTTGCTTCTGACAGCCCTAAATTGCCTCATTTGGAGAGGCAGAGAGTAACATGTCTGTTTCTAGCATTTCCAGGAACTGAGTCTGGTGGCGGATTCTCTGTTGTCTTCTAGAATTTGAAGCAAGAAAAATTACAAGCAAAGTGGTATCAATTTGCCCTATTTATCTTGTAAATTAACTTTAAAGCTTAATTGTCAGAGACAGCGACCTGTATCCTCATGAAAATCCCCAAAGAATTAGACAGGCCGGCTACTTAGGAGGGATGAAAGTGATGTCCAGGGCTGAATCCACTGTCATGAAGTGCACTTCATCCAAGGATGGATCCCACAAGTGCCCTTGCTCAACACTCAGATCTAGTTCCTAATTCCCTGCTTCTGTCTGAGCCGTGTTTCTGCCACTGAGCTGGTCCCAGACTTGCTGGGGGAGCTGTCCCTTGCCAGAGAGAAAAGACATATCGTGGAAAGAAGCTGAGCTGGGGGTCCAACTTGACCCAGTCCAGTTCCTGAGAGACCTTCTGTGGATGGACAAGTAGCTAGAGGATGAATCAGAGATGCTCTGATTGTTTAGAAAAGCCTCTGGGCAGGACTTCATCTGGAAGTCTCTCTTAATCCTGGCAGAACTTGGAACAAATGTTTGGCTGAAAGCATATACTATCAAAGTAATAGAACAATTCAAGGAGGGAGAAATAACTCACAGAATACAGCTCACAAAGTTTGCTTTCTGTACGTAGTACAGTGCTGGAAAATTACATACTGTACTCCGTGGAGGACAATCCCCCTCACCCCCACCCTGCCTGCCCAGGCCCTACTCATCCTGCAGTATATGAAAAGGAGAAGGAGGAGAAGAAACTTATTTGAGCAAATCATGCCCAGGCCTCTGCTGTGGTCAGTGGTAAAGCCCGGTACTTAAGAGGTAGCATCGCTCTGTAAATGAGGTAATGGAACAGCCAGGGGAACTGTGTAACTGCCTAAGTGTCTCTGCCTGGTAGAAAGACCATGATGAGCAGAAGGGATTCCGTTGAAGTAGACTGCCCACTGTGTACACAGCCTTGCCTGAACCTGTTAATTAGCTCAAGGTCTTTTCTCTAAGACACGGTGAGCACCTGTGGCTTTGGCTTTGAGTGTGGAGTATTTCCCTCTTGCTCAGAGCATGTTCCTTTAGACCAAGGACAGTTTCTGGAAATACTTTCCGGGGACGATGAGACCCGCAGTTAGCAAAACCAGATCAGTTGAATCGGTCATGGCTAGGGGCTGCGTGTTAGATATCAGAACCAAGTCACCCCAAAGTGGGATTCTGCCATCACCGAACAGGCTCCGGGCAACTCCATTGTGTTAGGAACAGTAATTAGCCCTGGGGACAAGGAGAACTAATTTGAGGATCATGCAATTTATCTTCTCAAATGCAAGCAAGGGGAAGCCAATGAAAGGAAGGAAAAAGAAAGCAGATTCATATCTTGGGAGACACTCTCTGCTTTAAAGCTATCTATCTGTTCTTGGCTGTTCCTAAGCAGCACTCTGGATCAATAATAATTCTCCAACATTCAGCTTAGTTACCTGGAGAGGTCTTTAAATAGCTGGAAGCCCAGACTCAGCTCTTGAGAAAGGCCAGGGTAACATTACTCCTCCAGTCTGAATGGAGAGCAAACTTTTGAAATATTTGGACAGAAACAGATAAGCAATAGGAAGCCATTATAGATGTTTAATGCATGCAAGCAAAAAATGTTTCCAAAGGGTCTTTAGGAAAACAGCCTGTCAGTTCTTCCAAATTTAATCAATTGCCAAATCTCCTCGGGACTTAACTTCTTAAAAATAAATATTCTCTGTCTGTAGGACTGGACACACTTCAGCAAGACCTTCCTAAATAAGTGGTGCACTCCATGCTACACCAGGAAACAGCTAAGGCTGGGGTTCCGGTACTTGGGAGTTCTCAGCAGCACACAATACTCGGCATATTTATTAAGTCAGCATCTTTTTCTGGACCCAAATGTCAGCTTCACTAGCCACAGCAAAGGCAGTCCTCACCTGAAATGGTAAGTCCCACTCAGGTCTAGCTTAAGAAAATGTATCCCACCCATTCCCAATAAAGAAATTCATCCCACCCACTCCCATTTAGGAAATTCATCCCACCCATTCCCATACCCCTCCAGCCTCTGCAGCCTAACATGTAAACAAAGAGAACTGTATGATACTAACATAAGTTCTCATTCCTTGGTTTAAAATCCTCAAAGCCCAATGTACAAAAGAGGGCCAAACCTACTTAGGTGGCCCTTTCTACCTTTGCAGGTTATTGGGAACTATATGGTAAATTATCATGGTGTGTGTTTTAGATATTTGAGTATGTTTGCTATAAAACATGCATGCCCTTCCTATATACCAACTGTATACATTACTATTTAGACATGTAATTACAGCCTAAAGGAGGAAAGTATGTTTGTATGTGAAGGGTTGATAAAAAATGTGATTGTACACAGACAGAACATTATACTTTATTTTTAAAATATCACATGGCTGGTATAAACAAGTCATAGCCTACAGATGTGTGCTATCCAGTACAAACTGTGCATGTTTGCTAGGTGGAAGGGAGGAACCTGGGTTTTAAAATTTGTTTGGGCTGTATGTTTTTTTCCTTTTTAGCAGAGTGGGAGCCAAAAGAATTGAATTACAGGGTAGAATATAAAATACCTCCTTTAAGGAAATGAGTGTGTAAAAGGAACTATCTAGGCAGTTCTCTCCGGCATGGAAATCCCCTGGGGCTTGTGTAAATGTACATTAGTATGTCTTCAACAACACTCCAGATGTTTCTGCAGAGGAAAAAAATTGCACTCCCCACACACAAGCACCAACACCCTTGCACATACTTGTCCAGAGCCAGGAAGCAACCTGAAGCTTGGATGCCAAATGAGACCAGAAGGGGGCCTTTGCTCCCTGCCTGGCCTCTACCTGAAGACCCAGTGAGAAGGCTCAGGGAAAGACTTAATCTAATAGGCTGACAGGTCCCATCAGAACAAATTTAAATGGTAATTAAGTTTCTCTACACTTATCTTTTGAGACTGTCCTTGGGTTCTGGCTGAGCACTTCCTCACTGTGTGTGAGGTCTTCCTGCAACTTTGACTCTGAGCAAGCTTTTCCACCCCTTGAGCTTCTGGCAGTAAAAAAAAAAAAAAAAGAAAAGAAAAAGAAAAAAAAAGAAAGAAAGAAAGAAAAAAAAAGAAAAAAAAAAAAGATACCAGTTGTTCTGGCTTTTGCAGCCCACCCCAATCCAGGTCTACTTCACTTTGCAACAGGGCCAGAAAGAATCTAGGAATGCCTCCACTAATGACAGCTCAGTCCATCTCCCAAGGACAGCGTGAACGCTTCTGCAAAGACTAAATCATTCAGCCCACCCCACAGCCATGGTGCCCTGCAGTCCAAATGGCCTTTCTTAAGGATCCGTAGCCAGATCTTTCCAGGCTGGTTTCTGATACCCCTTCTCCTTAAATCCTACCCACCTTGTCTTCCTTTGTCTCCTTACACTAAACAGAAGGCTGCTCTAACAAAGGAGAAACAGAAAAGCAATGGTAATCAAGGCCCCAACGTGAAATCCTGCAGATGTGCTCAAAACCCACCGAAGGGGAACGTGAACAGAACTGAAAATACACAGCAGTGACTATCACACAACACATGTACACTTGATACTGCTGCACACTGAAGGACACAAGCAGCAACGCACACATGCCACGGCTGAGACTACTGGCTGTCCCCAGTGTCTGTCCCCAGTGTCTGTCCCCAGTGTCTGTCCTCTTCTTTACTGGGAGAAGTCTGGATTGTAGCTGGAGACCCAGAGTCAAGATTTCACTTGAAAAATCTACCTTGGCACCCAGATATGCATAATGACTAGGTTCTGTTTTCTGGAGAGAGAGAGAGAAAGAGATAGAGAGACACAGAGAGAGAGAGAGACAGACAGAGAGAGAGAGAGACAGAGAGAGAGACAGAGAGAGACAGAGAGAAAGAGAGAGAGACAGAGAGATAGAGAGAGACAGAGAGAGACAGAGAGAGAGACAGAGAGACAGAGAGAGACAGAGAGAGAGATAGAGAGAGAGACAGAGAGAGACAGAGAGACAGAGAGAGAGAGACAGAGAGAGAGACAGAGAGAGACAGAGAGACAGAGAGAGAGAGACAGAGAGAGACAGAGACAGAGAGACAGAGAGAGACAGAGAGAGAGAGACAAAGAGAGAGAGAGAGAGGGAGAGAGCCTGCCTTCTTTGTTGCCTTCTTCATGCTTTTTCATGTCTTCCTCTTTGGTACTTGGCTAGAATGAAGCTGAGTTAGAGTAGAAGGTGGTCCTTGTGTCCTGAAGTTGGTGAGAACATCACGGTGGAAGGAGCCTAAGTACCCGATAATCAAAAAGTATCTACCACACCCACTCAGTTTCTTGAGAAAGGACTCAGTCTTTCTCTTATTCAAACACACACTGTACTTCGGTTCTTCTAACACAGTTTCAGTGTGTTTGGGTGTATTTCCTTCTTTAGGGAGTCACACCTGTGAGGTCCAAAAATTGATTGTATCATTCTTTTACTTGATTTAATCTCTAAAATAAGGGCTTAAACTCTAAAATAATAAGTTATTCATCATAGATAAGCACTATGTATTCTCTAACTACAATAAAATCAGAGAGATAGTAAAACATATTACACAACACGGCGGCCCCGTTTTCAGTTACGGTGGCTACCCAGACACCGTCCTCTTGATAAAAGTCCTTATCAAGGTAAATTGATATTGCAGCGGCCTAGGTTATGCTCTTGGTAACTGGGCATTAGACGCTCTCCCTTCATTCCACTTGCTTTATTCTCCAAGTCCTGTAGAATAGGAGGAATCTGAGATGACTCAATGGCCTCTCAAGCCTGGTGACCTGAGTTTGACCCTGGAGCCCAGACAGAGAAGGAGGGAGAGAACTGACTCCAAAGAATTGTCCTATGACTTTCCACACATGTATTGTGACATGAGTTTACACCATATACCATACACACACATAAGCGCATAAAAAATAATGAAGTAAAGGTGTAAGAACATTGATGCAGACCCTGTTATTCAGCCTAAGGCATGTTTAATTTACAGATTCAGAAACTGGGTCTTCAATAAGCATCAATATTTACTCAACATAGTAGAATTATCAACCAGGAACTTTGGTCTAAGATTTTGTGATGCCCACGGCACCACTTACACATGTGTCTGTCTCCCTAGTAGGCTGAAGCTCCTTGGTCACTGTCATAGCCTATCTAACCGGGACAGATCACGCTGAGTCCGAAATACATACATTTTAACACAGTAACACTTGAACCGGGCGGAGTGACCCACACCTTTAACTTCCAGCATTCAAGCAGGCAGAGCCAACTGAACTCTGTGAGTTTGATCTGCTCTACAAAGTGAGTTCCAGGACAAAGTTATTTGGTAAGACTCTGCCTCAACAACAACACATTTAAAATCTACCCATGACCTTGCTTCCTTAGAAACCAATGGTCTTAATACAATCCAGGTTATTCCCAGGTCGTTTGGCCATTCAGGATAATGTGGCTAAGGATAAGACAGAGGGGAACAGGGCACACCCACCCATATGACATATTCACCTTCTCCTTCACACTCTCCAAGGCCTGGGTGGGCCCACCACTAGGTCAATTGAACGCAGGTCTCAGGGTCTGGACATCGCTATGCATGTGAGCTTTCAAAGAGAGGAAAGATGACTGTGGTCTAATGCGTATCAGAAAGACGGCAGTGCTGACATCATAGCACCCACCCAATCCGGTCCTGGATTCAAGCCTGCTTGCCAAGCATAGGCCTGGGTGTGTGGGGACAAAGGACACAGAAAGAGGGCTAGGTGACTGTAAAATAGAATGTGTGTGTAGTTAGCATATGCGGTGTGACCAGGCAAGCATAGGATGGAAAGGAATTGGCCTCTCAGGGCGTGTCCCCGATCTATGGCATTGTCTATGTTTGGAACCCAGAGGCAAATTAACAAAGTTTATCACTTTACATAAGACCTAGATTCTCTGAGCTTCCATCTGAGTTTATCCCGATCCACAAAAATGAGCCAATCTAGCGTCCTCTGGCAAGGGTGCCAGAGTGAGAAATAATCCTTTTCTCCTTGGGTCTCATTACAGAATCAGTGGTGAGGAGGTGTGGTCACCGATCAGGGAACCTATAGGGAAACGATCACCCGATCTGATGTGAAGCCACTTTGTATCTTGTCTCAGTTGGAAGCCGAAGGCTGTGCCTCTGTTCCCGTTCAAAACTGACCTCTCCCCTTGACTTATAAAAATGAACTAAAGATCTAGGAAAATTCAATATGTGTTCCAAAGGTTAATGATAAATAGAAACATTAAACACTTAAAAAAAAAAAAAAAAAAAAAACAAAGGCAACCAATCTTAAAAATTCCACTTTCCTTACCCCAACCCCATGCCAGGATAAAAGTTCAAGGTTTCAAACAGTAACATGGTTATCCAGTACACGGTACATAATTGACACTAAAAAATATTTGTTGAAAGGGAATTGCATGGGCCCTATAAGTTGGCACCTCGTAATCTATTTGGAGTTTGGTAACTTGGATTGGATTCAAGAATAGTGAATAATCCTCTGGGGAAATATGCTCAGGCCAACAGCTACAAAGATATACGTTTCCCTTTGTTAAAACTTGTGTCTGAATTCAAATATTGGCCTTGGCATTTCCTAACTGCTGGCCTCTCGGAATCTTACTGTGTTAAACTATTTGCACTAGGAAGCAAAATCCTGTTAAGAATTGTGACCCTTGGCTATAAAGAAATGACCGTGCTCCCAACCACTATACATTTTATATTTTTTAAATCCCTATAAGAAAAAGTCATCTTAAGATACCATGTAGTTGTTAGACTGGAGACAGACTAACTCATGACAACAGTCAACAGAAAAATTAATTTTTCTGTGTTTTAGTGGCCTTCTTGTATTGACACGTTAAGAAGCAGCTTTGAAAATTGGGGCCAGAAAAGAGTTTAATTTACCTGGCTTGGGGAGGACTGCTGCTGTCTGTGAGGCAGAAGACTTTCTATTGCTCTTCCTGCTAGAAGTTCCCTGATGGTAGGGTCTCTTTGCTCAAGGAAAACAGACAGGGAGTCAGGGTCCTAGAGAGAATCTGCAAGGAAGTGGAATCGATTGGCATAAGATTAGGAAAAAAAATGCTGCTTATATTCAGAGTCTAGTTACATTCTGTAAAAATCATTCTGTACTCCCTAGAGAAAGGCAAAAGACCTGATCCAATCTGAAGGAACAGATCAGCAGGTCCAGAATGCTCACGTGGCCTGGATAATGGGTGTGGCCTGGGTGGGTGTGGCCTGGAGGATGGGCAGCTTGGAGCAGCGAGATGAAGAATGTGAGCAAGATGGGTAACATAAATATATAGACAGGCTCAGGGCCCCTCAGTTGTCATAAACAGCCTCAGGGTAGCCCTAGAACACAGCACCCCGAAGCTCTTACCCATACTCCATCCTGCCCGTGAAGATGCTTCTCCCTGTGCCATGCCCTGTGCCCTACTGCTGACAGGGCACGGGAGGCATGGGCAGATGTGTGCGGACAGGTGAGTAGAATCCCCAAGGGGTGGTGACAGAAAAGAATCGCATTGCCTAGGTAAAGAGAGTGGATGGTCGTCCAGAGACGTGGGCGCTGTAAGGTAAGGTGCTGGCTACTTGGTTCCCCAACAGAAACATGTTCCCAAGTCAAACGGAATCGAGCGTCAGATGAAGGATTTGGTGGCCAGCAACGAGAAAGACACTGGTTCCAAGGATTCCGAAGCCTGTGAAGAGAATGACGAAATTGACTAAACCGTTGAATGAGCGAGCAGGCGTCCAGGCCAGATGTTTGGATGCATATTTTTCCCAGGGGAAGGAAGAAAGAAAATGGGGGGAAGAAGGAAGGAAGGAAGGAAGGAAGGAAGAGGAAGCCTGAAAGGTGAGTGCCAGCTTCCACCATTGCTTCCAAATGTCAAATTGATCAAGGCCAGCAATTCTTTGCGTCATATTCACCTGGAGGACTTAAACGCAGCTTTCTGGGACCGTTCCCAATTCTGACTCAGGTGGGGCGATGCATTCGGCCTCTGTAACAAGCTCCATGTGATGTTAATAGTCCACGCTGAGAGGCATAACCCTCCTACCGTATGTGGAGAGCTGGAAATGCCTCGGCTGTCTTTGGCCCCATTTTAAAAAAAACAAAAGTCAGCAGCAGGAGAGAAGCTGCTGAGCTCGGGCCAGAAGGATTGGAAGTCACTGGAAATCAAGATTTCCGCTAGAATTTTCCATCATTTTAGTAATAGGAAGCAAACAAGCAAACGTGTGTGTGCATGTTCACACACACACACACACACACAGCCACCACATGAAAGTCTGATGAAACACAGGTTTCCAAATGCTAATTTCTTTTTTAAGAGTGATTTTTTTCAAGGCAGATTAGCCTATGTGGCCCCAGAAGCCCCCTGGGACACTCCCCGCTCTTGACCTCTGCTCTCTTCTTAGTTGTGGACAGACCGGCCCGGCACCAAAATTCGGAGGCTGTCCTTGGTCTGTGCTCCCACCTCGAAATGGATCTGGCTCTTTACATCCAGGGAAACCACAGGTGATCTACTGCCCTGGGACACTGGGAGGAAGAAGACCTCCCTGTCACCAAGCATCTGGGAACCCTGCGTTCATTGCACTGGTCTTGAGACGCAGAAACAACTCTTGCCTGTCTTGTCGTCTACATGTGTGACCCCACTTGCTGTTCCTACAGTAGAACACACTCACACACATAAGCACACACATACATACACATGAACACACACCACACACATACACACACACACACCACACACACACACCGCACACACACACATACACACACACCAAACACACATACACACACACATACATACACATAAACACACCACACACACACACACACACACACACACACCAAACACACATACACACACACATACATACACATAAACACACACCACACACATACATACACATAAACACATACCACACACACACACACACATACATACACATAAACACACACCACACACATACATACACATAAACACATACCACACACACACACACACACACACACACACACATACATACACATGAACACACACCACACACATACACACACACACACACACACACACACACACACACACACACACACGCCTTCCCCGACCCCGGAAGTGCACAGACCTGTGAGAGACCAGCAGGAGAGCATAGGGCCTTTCTCGCCTAGTTGACAGGTTGCTGGGATTGGCTTTGCTCCAGCTCCTGGGGGGCGGGACAATCCAAACACAACAGGACCTTGGGTCTGCCTCCAAGATTTGGTCACGGTCATGTAGCTTCCCCTGAGATTCCATATTCGGTCTCCCTAAGCTGCCCCCAAGTGACTAGGTATCCCCCTTGCTGGTAGCCAGAGTGTGTGTGCTGCAGACTCCGGCGGGCTAGGCTGAGTGAGGGACACTGGCCCTGCTCACCTGTCTCTGGTGGCTGTGACCCCACAATCAAGCTTGATCTGAGATGGGCCAGGATAAGGACCCATGGCTCGGGGCTCGGTCTCGCAGCCTGCTGCACACACTACTTTTTCTCTCCTGCAAAGGGGCTCGGAATCAAGCCAAGGGAACCAGGCAGTAAGTGAGGTCACTAGAGGCCACACTCACACGCTGGAGCCCACGCCACGAAGTGCTCAGCCTGCGCCTCCAGGGGGCGCTGCGGCCCTTCCAGCGGGCTGCCGAGGCGCTTTCCCACCTTGTCCCTTTGGACAGCCCCGGGACCCGGCCACGGTTTCTTAAAAGATGGGATTCTTACTCCCTCCGCACCCTCCGCTCCGTGTGCAAGACTCGCTCGCCCCTTCGCTCGCCCGGTCCCTTCGCCGCTCAGTGACTGGAGCGCATGCACTTTTACCCCGCGCAAGGTCAAGCCCTCCAGCTTGGAGCAAAACACAGCCAAAGGTCTCTCCGCTCCGCAGAAAACTAGGAGCCCGGAAGCCATAAGGGGATCCTGGGAAGAAGATACGTTTCCCACAACTTGGTGTTAAAGGGTTCGATTTATTCAGGGCGTCCGCAGCACGCAGTCTGCAGGCTCCACCCATAGACTCCAAGGTGGGCTGGGGGGGTTGCGCTGCGCGCGCGCGTGTGCACACACACACACACACACACACACACACACACACACACTCCAGCTCCTCTGCTAGGCCTTGTTCCCGTCCTCCCCGTACCACAGTTGCTTTAGGGTTTGGGACAGCAGCCCTTCAGCCCGCTCCAGGTCAGGGTGGCCCTGGTGAAACCCTAGAGCCCCCCCCCCCCAGGACTGAAACCGACCAGACCCGAGGATATCTGAGCGAACAGGCAGCTGGAACCCAGGGACAGTCCGCGGAGACCTGGGGGCGCAGCCGGGACACCCACGGCTAGTCTGCTGGTGGCCCGGTGGGCCAGTTTTCTGCGCCGGGTCTGTCTGCCTGGCGAGCCGGCTCTCGGCGCGTGCCGACCTGGGGAGGGGCGAGGTGTGAGAGCGGAGACGTTCGGGGGCGCGGGTCCCCACGGCTGGCTGCACCTGCCCGTGCCCGCTGCACCGACTCAGGCCACCCCGGGCCCCGCGGGGACGCGCTGCCACCTGCAGAGGCTCTCCCGCTCCTCCCCACCGCGTCCCAGCCGCGGCCGACCTCGGGGGGGGGGGGTTCGGAAAGGGGTGGGGGGTACAGCTAGTGGGGTGTTAGAAATTTTGTCCCCCCCCCCCCCGCGGGAAGAGCGGGCAGTTCCACACACGGGCCAGGAAGGTGCGAAGCGTGCTGCTGCAAACGTTGCCTGCGCTGTGGCGAAAGGGAACCAGAAAGCGCTGGCTCGGAGCTCAGTTCGACACCCCTTTCGTATATGTCCTGGGGAGGGGTGGGGTGGGGGGCGTCTGGATAAAGAGAAAATTCCCTCCAGTTCTCTAAATTGAGAAAGGCTGTGGAAGGAATGAGGTGGTTGGAGAGAGGGAACCGCAAGCATCCTGGGAGCGGAGGCTCAGGACCAGGCGCTAAAATGAAAGCACCCTCATGGAACTCACTGGAGGAAGGGTTTTTTTTTTTTTTTTAAACCCCCAACTCTTCCCAGGCGGTCTCCCATGCCCGGACGGTTCATCAAATTTATTCTGAAGTACTTAAGCCCCTCAGGATATTTATTGAACACTCGAGTCTCTGTCCCGGGCTCACTTTGTAATCCTTGCGAACCTTGCTGGTGAAGATGACCTGGATTATATTTTACCAAAGAAACGAAAATTTACATTCGCCTTGACAAAAATAAAATAAAAAGCCCTTTACCTTAGTGGGGTCGTTTCCCATGGCGTCTGCCTGCCTTCCTGCTTAGTCTTTGACGGGCTCGTGGTTCTGTCACACCTATCCACTCCCTCACGTAGTTGAGGCTATTAGATTGTCCTTTGAGGAGGCGACCGAGAAGCATCTTTTGGCGGAATTGTATACTTTTTAAAAGCTCTATGCTTCTGCAAACACCAGCTAAAGTGTTCTCAGGTGGTTTGGGACCAGGGACGGTTTACATAGTTCCGTTCGGGCCCATGGCGCCCAAGAAGAAGCAGCTTGAAGTAGGTCTTGTTCCCAGCCACACTTTTCCAGAGGAGCTGGAATGCCCTCTCGTTTACACGCTCACAAAACTAAACCTTTAGAACGAGGGACCTAACAGCACACGTCAAATTCAATCAGTTTTCCTGGCGGCTGAACAATGAACTCAGTTTTTTTTTTTCTTTCTGAGAATGAAGATAATGCACGTTTTGAGGCGCTGGACTAGTCTTTTCCTAAAATTTAAAAATGATCGTTCCTCACCTATTCCAGATGGGCACGTTATTGTTTGCCAATGGATTGCAGATGCCCACGCCTTTGCCCAAGTTGGGTTAAGTGCTTATGAATTGTACATTAGCCGATTAAAGCTTAGATATTGGAAGAAACTTCTTTTGGAACGTTCCAGATGTCTCTGCACTAATTATGAAATTAGCCAATTGTCACCTTCATAAACAAACTTCGTTTTGAAAACGGGAGGAAACCAGACTACACATACAGCCATAATTGACCAAAAGTATAAGCAGAGCTGTTTTACATCAGAGGAGGAGGAAGGGCTTCATATCCTGGAAAACAAAATCTCAGAGTGATAGCTTTGGCCCCTTGAAGCAGATGGTCACGTTAAACTTGTTAAGACGTGTAAATGACCCCCGGCAGCTAACCAAGTAAAAGTACAAAAATGCCCTTTGGACTTCTCCGGGGACGAGGAAGTGCCAAGACCTAGCAGTTGAGCTTCTCCCGGGATAAGGAAAGTGTCATCTAAAAAGAGGGGACGGGCGTTGCCTTTGTGTGAGGTTTGAATTGAGTCACCTTGGGCTCCGGGTCTGGGAGAACTGGGAAACCTCAGGCAAACCTGCGCCTTTAAGACTCAGTTGCTATCCAAACACAAGTAAACACGGCGGACCATTAGCGGGCGCCCGGCGCGGAGGCGGAGCCTGGGCGCAGCGGCCGCGCTCCGCGGGGCGCCGCGAGGGGAGGCGGGGCCGCTACTAAAGCCCGGGACGCGGGGCCGGGGGCAGCCTGGGGCGGGACGCGGGCCGGGACGGAGCTCTGCGCGCCCGCTGCCAGAGGGTGATGGCCCTGCTGGGCTGCGGGCTGCCACTTCCCCCGCAGTCCGCGGCGAGCAGCCGACCCAGGCACCGGGGTCAGGGCGAGCGCTGAGCATCCCGCCTCCACCGACGACCGAGGACCGCTGTCGCCTTCGCTCCCACCCCCAGACCATGTCCTCGGATCCCGGGACCGCGCGCCGAAAGAGAAGTTCGCCCCGCCGGGACCTCATGACCTTTCCAAGCTGTGCGTCCTGCCGCCCGGACCGAGCGTGAACCGCGCTGCCCCCGGCGGACTTCGGTTCTGGCGGTGAGTGTCCTTTCCCCAAAGAAAGGGAGGGATGTGGGTGCTCAGGGGGCGCCCAGGTTCAGAGGGGGAGAGGCAGCCTGCGGACCCTCGTCCCGGGCCTCGTGTCCTGGCTTCCTCGGGTTCCCCGCGCGCGACTCCCCGGCTCACACCCGCAGTCGTACTTTTTTGTGTGCTGCCCCAATTGGTCTGGTTTGGGTAGATTTACGCATTCGGCTAGATTTATAAAGGCGGATGGTCGTTCTTGGTGGCCGGATCCCATCACCCCGTGAGATTGCTCCCCTTGCTCTAGGAAGCCCGGACCCACGTTTCCTACTGCAGCTCCGGGGCGCGCAGCACGGAAGGGCCGGGACACACGGCGCAGTCTGTCCAGCCACCCCGAAGGCGCGTTTCACGGGGGAATAGTGATTATTTTTTCCAGCCATGTGCTGGCCTCTCGCTTTTTCCTCCGCTCCCGTCTTCTCCCACTGGCCAAGCAGGCAAGCTCCTGGGGAGCTGCGACGCTTGGGTTGTGGAGAAATAGCTCGGAATGGAGCCGCGGTTGTAGGAAGGAGGCAGGACACGGTGCTAGTGGAGGCGGCGACGCCGGATCGGTCTCCCCACCTGTGAGCAGAGAACAAAAGAGCACACTGGCTGTCCCCGAAGCGAAACTGGTGCGGACAGCCACTTTCCCCGCTCCACAAACTCCAGTCCTGAACAGAACGAGAAAATGACGCGGGGAGGGAGAGAGCAGAGACAAACCCAGATTATGCGGAAGGCATCTTAATTTAATTAACTCTTTGGGGAGGCAGAGGCACGGGGAAGGAACGGGAACTTCGTGTCCCCTCCCCCAACTTGGTCAAGTTCTCCCCCACCATGATTTTAGATCCCTTTCTACTATAGCTCTCCGGCTTATATAAAATTCTGTTGTGTTTGAACTAAAATTCACCGAGCAACTCGTCCATCCATCTGTCAAATACACAGGGTTTAGCAGATAACCCCAAACGGTATTTTTTTTTTTAAGATAATTCAATCTAACATCACTGTTACCAACGATTGGAGATTCTTTATCAAAGTATTAGGAATCCAGCGTTTTAAAAGTTCTGCCAAACTGAAATTAATATGTACAACTCTTCTTTGCTGACAGCCAGTAAAACTAAATTTTACAAAACGTCTAACATGCCTGGGAATTCCATTGAAAAAACCGACGGAAGAAAATGCGGCCTTTTCTCCATCGAGCCGTTTATGACTTTTCATGGTTTAACTTTCTTTCCTCGGAAAATTAGAAGTAACGGGTGGTCCGAAGCAGGCTGTCGGAGGCCGACAGCAGAGGGTTCGCCCGAGATGGAATATACACTCAGCCCCAACAAAACGAAAGTACCTTAGATCTGAGTTGTCGTGAGCGAAGGTTTGACACGCGTTGCTAGCGACTAAACAGGAGCCGGGGAATCCGAGCTCCCTGGTTTATTTGTGTTTGGTAGGTGTTTAGGGATGTTTGTAAGGAGATTTCAGAAGGCACACTGGCTTGGCCTCCCTTCGCCAGAGGACGCTTCCTTGCAAAGACAGCAAACTTTCTATGAAGTGGCAATTTGGGACCAACAGAAACGTATAAAAACCTCGTTTCTGCAGTATGCATTATTGGAGGGAGAGTGGTACTCGGGTCTCTGCAGACAGAAATGAGATTGTTACCTTTATGACAAAGTTCACTTGGAGCGTTTGGAGTTGAAAAGTCATCCATTCTGATGGCCGTTCTGTCAATCAGCACAGGGCCATCCTGGCATCTCTGCCTATGCCGAGAATCATGCATAGCCTCCTGCATTTAATTCAAAGAAATCTAGTCTGGGAATAAACCCAAATAATACTTTCGATTTTTTTTTCTCGATGCAAGAGAGAGGCTGCTTTTCCACACTAGGGGGGACATGGTTTGACAATCTCCTCATTACTTATGGAGACGGAAATAAAGAGGAAATTTATTGTTTTGAAATGAAGAGAAAGCAATCATCGATGTTAGTAGAATCTTTGTCCCCCCACCCCCATAAGAGAGGGCTGGGGGGGGGGGGGTTTCGACAAACAGCAGTGAATTGTGATTTGTGTGGTGGGAAAGTTATTACTAAGGGAGTTCACAGTTTCGGTTGAATGCTCTGACCGAGACCCTCCGACTGATACACACTTCTCATTAACTCCCAGCCTGAACTCCCAGACCACATACCGCCAGGCAGAAGCAGTTCATTAATAAATCTCTTGTCTCCAAACTATTCCAAACAGCGAGGAAGGTGGGGGCTCGCGGAAGCAGCCTTGCCAGGGCGCCGCGTCATAGCGCAGCCCCCTAAGCCTGCAGGCAGAGAGAGAAAGAGTTCCAAACACCACTTCATGAACGCTATGGGGCAGAAAATTCGGTGCAGGAAGAGCCGGACAGGCCCTCTGCACCCTCCTGCCTAGTCCAAAACCTCAGGTGTCCCCGTGTTGGGGTGTTGGCGGTGCGCTTTCCTCCTTGCCTGGCGAACTTCTCTAAACCCTGCACCTGAGAGGCCACCCTAGGCGGTACGGCCACAAGGTGCTTATAAAAGGGGGTTGGCTGTGGTACACTAGGGGCCCACTGTGACCGCAGGTGAGGTGCTCCAGGGAACCTGGGTTGTCCCAGTGCGCATAGCCTAGGCCTCCAGTATGCAAGGACCCCTTGGCCTCCTCCTGAAGGCTCCCTTCCGCTGCTCCTAGGGCCTCCCTGGAGGGCCAGATCAGGGAGCACCCCCACCCCCTTTGAGAGTCTAGATCCTGGATTGGGAAAAGAGGGTGGGTTTCGGACCCAGAGGTGTTCCACGTCCTCGCCCCAGAGAAAACCAGGCTGCAGTCTGAAGCACCTGGAAGGGATTTTGGTAGGTGGCAGGAGAGGCAGACCCTGAGAAGAAGGGTTGAGTCCAAGCTGAACCCAGTCCCCCCACCCCCCAGGTGTCACTTTTCCTTCCCGTGGGCCCGTCGCTTCTGATAAATGGGAGGAAGGCAGAGGAAGGAAAAAGAAAAGCAGAGAGAAGAAGCGGGGCCCGGGAGGACGTAGCGCGGGCAAGGCGACCTTGATTGGGATGCAGCTTAGGGGAGAAGCCACACGAGTGACTCTGCGGCCTGTGGGCCTCGACCTCTCAGCCCTCGTGGTTTCCCTTCCCTAGGGATGGGGTGACAGGGGTCCAGACTGGGGCAGCACCAGAGCCTCCCCTCCCCCGGGCGGAGCCCCCTGCCCTGGAACCCGATCTTCCTAGCACCGGCTCGCCCGGGTGCCTCTTACCGCCCAAGCTCTGGGAATCTCCGGGGCTGATCTCAGGGTCTGGGGAGCCCAAGGACCGAAGAGGCTGTATGATGGATTAATCGTGGTGTCTTCCTCTCCCCCCCACCCCGGACATTTTTAGGGCTTCCTCTGCGTGCTGTTGTTTTGGGGAATCTTCCCCCCTCCTCACACCCGCCGTCCTCTGAGACCTGGAAGAAAGGGGCGTCTCCCTGCACCCCTCCGGAGCCTCCGGGAAGATGGGGAGCAAGGCCCTGCCGGCTCCCATCCCTCTGCACCCGTCTCTGCAGCTCACCAATTACTCCTTCCTGCAGGCCGTGAACACCTTCCCCGCCGCCGTGGACCACCTTCAGGGTCTGTACGGTCTCAGTGCCGTGCAGACCATGCACATGAACCACTGGACGCTGGGGTACCCCAACGTGCACGAGATCACCCGCTCCACCATCACGGAGATGGCGGCGCAGGGCCTCGTGGACGCTCGCTTCCCCTTCCCAGCCCTGCCTTTCGCCACTCACCTGTTCCACCCCAAGCAGGGAGCCATTGCCCACGTCCTTCCTGCCCTGCACAAGGACCGGCCCCGCTTTGACTTTGCCAACTTGGCGGTGGCCGCCACGCAGGAAGATCCGCCTAAAATGGGAGACCTGGGCAAGCTGGGCCCGGGACTGGGGAGCCCCATCGCGGGCCTCAGTAAACTGACTCCGGACAGAAAGCCCTCCAGAGGGAGATTGCCCTCCAAAACGAAAAAGGAGTTTATCTGCAAGTTTTGCGGCAGACATTTCACCAAATCGTACAATTTGCTTATTCACGAGAGGACCCACACGGACGAGAGGCCGTACACCTGTGACATCTGCCACAAGGCGTTTCGGAGGCAGGATCACCTACGGGATCACAGGTGAGGCGGGGGACTCTGTCCTATTAGATATTCCCGGTGCCAATAACCCCCCCTTAAGGAATGCTCACCCAAGCCCCTCCCAATGGTGACCCCACCCCCGCCCCAGCCCAGTTACCTTTCCCCGCATCCTGCATTCTTTGGGACCAGAAAGGGTCAGTGATTTTTTTCCCCCTCTCTGTCGGCCTCCGTAGCCCCCCCCCCACATGTCCCCAATGCCATGGAGCCCAAGGTTTCGTATTCTTTGCCCCAGAGGGGGTTGTCTTGAATCCATCTGTCTAGAAACATCTCCCTTCCCACCCCGAATTAGTAAAGGACATCGGATTAAAATAAATGCCACCAGTGTGGGGGTTTCCGCCTAAATCTACCTGTGACTTCTGAGGTGGAACTTCATCCCTGAGGCTATGAAGTGAAAATTACCACCCCCGGTCCCCCCCCCCCCCCCAGTTTTGCCTCCCCGTCTTGATTTGGTCATTTTAAATCCCAGAGAAACTCTCATGGCCTAGAAGGGCTTTCCGTGCTGTATTTCGAGCTCCAGGAACTTGCCAGAGAGGGCGGTCAAGTCACCACGTAGCCAGAGTGCCCGAGTCTGTTAGTTGAGGTTAACCATAAGCAGAATTACACAGAAAAAAAAAAAAAAATCCAAAACCAACATAAATAATAGAAAAATCTGCGGTTTTTTTTTGTTTTTTTTTTTTTGTTTGTTTTTTTTTTTGCCCTCTCAAAATTTCGTTGGAGAAGTTGTGGCAAGACGATCATTTCAATAAAACCTTGTGTTGATTTTCAGGTATATCCATTCCAAAGAAAAACCCTTCAAATGCCAGGAGTGTGGGAAAGGATTTTGTCAGTCGAGAACCCTAGCAGTTCACAAAACTTTACATATGCAGGTAAGTTTATTTTCTTCTCTTCAAAGTGGATGCTTCATTTTTTTTTACACAGAGTGTCCAAAGCAGGGATAACTCATTTTTAGATTAGCTTTCTGGGGCTGGGGGGAAGCAACACTGATTTTTTTAAATATAAAATTAATATTATGTAACATAAAGATTTTTTTCTTAACGAACAGCCCAGCCGATTAATAATAAATCCTCGTGTTAGTATTATATGTACTTTTTCATCCCCCCTGGTCTGCGTTTTAAAACTTCCGTGTTTGGGAAGAAATATAGGTAATTTTGGCAGTAGAGCCATGATGAAATCCCACATGCTGGCTTTCCCAGGGCCCTCATAATTTATAGAGGGACAGTTTAATTTTCCAGCAAACAGGAGCTTCCTTCCCCGGGAGAATGCGGTTCCTTACGAGAGGATTACCGCCCCCCCCCACCCCGCCCTTGACGCAGCGGTGAAATACTTGGCCCACCGAGGTGGTCTTATCAGTGCGATCGGGGCCTCTTGCGGGTGCTTGCACGTGTGATTCAGGATTGGCGGATTAGGAGCGGAGATCTGTCCCTGCAGGTCCCCTCTTTTGTTGTCCCGCGCTTGTTGTTTTAAGGCTTGATGAGGATAAGACAGAAACTGTTGAGGAGGGGAGCCGTGGTGGTGTGAAGGATTAATCCTTTGCCTTGCTTCACATCTGAACAGGAATCTCCACACAAATGCCCCACATGTGGAAGAACCTTTAATCAGAGAAGTAATCTGAAAACTCACCTTCTCACCCATACAGACATCAAGCCCTACAGCTGCGAGCGGTGCGGCAAAGTGTTCAGGCGAAACTGTGATCTGCGGCGGCACAGCCTGACTCACACCCCGAGGCAGAACTTCTAGCGAAGCCCAGGATCTGTCCTGTGCAGCCCCGGCTCCCCCCCCTCCCGGCTTCCCCCCCAGGGGCCAACCCACCCTCGTTGACCCCCAGCTCTTCCCTGCCTGCAGCCGCACCTGCAGGTCCAGGGAGTTAACTGTTCTTCCGAGGACTGTGAACTCTCTAGAAAGCCACACACTACCCCCTCCCCTCCGAACCAGCATGTGCTAGATCCTTGTAGATATTCACGGCTCATTTTAGAGCTCTGTACATAACGTGGGTCTTCGTCCTGTTGTTCTGTCTGTTTTTGTATCTCGTTGGATGCACCTAGACATGGAAAACGGAAACCAAATTTATCTTTAAAGACTGTATTTTCAAAATAAAACCTTTCTTGATTCGGTGCTTCTTGAGATTCATCTTGCTAGCCAATCCCCGTGGGTTCTGGAGAAGTGAACAACCCCACCCCCCCCGAAGATCCAATGGAGAGGATGTTCTTTATTCCTAGGTTTAAAAAACAGGACCTCTGGTTCTCTTAATAAAAATGTAAGCACCCCCAACGTCCCCCCCTTTTGTACAGTGGCATTTTGGAATGGGATCATGCCCCTTTCTTTCTTTCTTTCAAATACATAAAATTGAACAGCCTTGGGGTCTTATCCCTCTTCGTTCTTCTAGTCTCCTGTGTTTATTAAGTTTATTCTTCCAGGTGAATACACTATAACAACCATTGTTGACAATACACTGTTACAACCTGGAAAGGCCCTAATGGCTGAGACACACAACCAGGGGAGAGAAGGGAGCTTCGTGTTCTGGAAGAAGCCCTTGACCTGTTGTTGAAGTTTATGGTGGGCAACTTTTCCTACTATTAGACTTTGAACACTGATTTCTCACTATAAACACAGACTTTATCCTGACTTCAGGGAGAGAGTATAAAACTCTCCCGCAGAGCAGGAAGACACTGAGGAGGAGGGGGGGAGAGGAGGAAGGAGAAACTACTTGGTTGTGTTTGCACACAATATTTCTCTCCAAGGGTGGAGGTCAGTTCTGTCAGAAGGTTAGGATTTCTCCACAAAGCAGAGGGAGTGAGGTCACCGGCGGAGCCTTGGCCTTGGGAGAAGGTCAAGAGTAGGTTGCTCCACGTGTAGACTTTGCTGTAGCTACACACGGTAGCCTTCGAAGCCTGGCAGCGTTTCCCAAGTAGGTCTGGAGCACAGGATACTAGGACAAGACAGTCCTGAAGTCAGTAGGACTTGCTGGGGAGGCTCTTCTGTGGAGGTAAACTGCAGCACAGGCAGGGGAATGACCCAGTTTAGAGACCTGTGGCCCAGTGGTTCAGGAGGTGCTCATACTTGGTTTGATACTGAGTAACCGGGCGAATTAGGCCTTCTCAGATTTCTTTTCAAAAGCAAGGAGCTTCTTTAACCTTCGGGGGATGGCAAGCAATGTGTCCTTTCTTTGTTTGATATCTTAAGATTCCCCAAGAATGATAGATGGGGACTTGAAGGTAAGATTTACAATTTCTCACTAATGCCCCGTTTGGTACCACTTCCCAGGAGGCAGATTCATCCCTTAAGGGAGCTGGGTGAACTTCAGGCTTGTGTCTCACAGAAGCTCGGTTCCCTGTGCAAAATGTTTCCTCACCTGATCACACAAATGCATCCCCAGCAAGCCTTCAGTAGAAAGGGTCAGGAATGAACCATGTTCACTGCCGCCCCCCCCCCCGTGTATGTGTGTGTGTGTGTGTGTGTGTGTGCTGTTTGTTTTCTTCTGTTTGTACAGAATTAACTCTCTGACCTTTCCTACCCTTGCTCTCTCAAGATTCTGCCTGCCTTGGAAGATCTGAGTACTTTATGGCAGGGTTAACATCTACTGTCCCTGGAGAACTCCCCCCGCATCTTTCTGGCTTTTTCCATGGAGTCAGACTCACAGCCCCACCCATCCTTACATACTACAAGTGTTACAGTTCCACTCTACAGACATAAGCTGAATTAAAAACTAATGACCCTTGCCCTTACCAAGCTGTAAGCGTGTCCCGGAGGTGCCCACCATAGACATGTAGATGGATATAGGCTACTGTTTGCTTCCAACTATTCTGGTTAACAAAATAAGACTCATGAATGAGTCCAGAAGCCCAGAAAAGAAAGCTAAGAAGGCAGTTCCTCTTCCCATCCACACATGATTTCAAAAGTCAAGGTCACTTCACATACAATTTATTTCCTTATGCCTTAATGTAACAAATGTTTGCTGCGTGCTTTTCAGTTGCCAGGTCTTATGGCAGTTGCCACTGCTTTTTTGGTTTCATTTTTGCTATTGTTTTGTTTAGAGTCAGGTCCCACTGCAGCGCTAGCTGGCCAAGACCTTACTCTGTAGTTCAGACTGGCTTTGATCTTTCTATCCCACCCCCCAAAGTCAACACTGCACTTTGCACTGGGTTTTATTATCTGTTTTTGTCTTGATGAATCTAGGGGCACATTTTAGGAATCCTGACTACCTAAATAACGTAAAAACCTGTGTGATAGAGCTTAATTTAATAGCTTTGAAATCCAGTGGCCGTGTAGGCCTGAGAAGGACTATGCCCTGTCAGTTGACTCAAAGCATTCCTTTTGGTTCCAGGTGAGATTCTGAATACTTGCTTCCTCTCCAAAATCTGAGTTGTTTTTCTCCTCTGTGCTCAAGTGTGCAGGAAACACATCTTGTGTGAGACACTCTCATACAACACTGTAAGCACAAGGCACATCTCGTGTCTCAGGAAATAGAGCTGCTGGATTTTTGTTTTGTTTTGTTTTGTTTTGTTTTTTTTTTTTTTTTTTTGAGTTCGGGAAGAGCCATTATTTGTGTTTTAGATTAGTCTGTTTCCTTACACCCTATCATAGTCAACTTATGAATCAATTCTCTTGGCTAAAGATTCAGAGGAGGGAAGGTCACCAGTCATAGCCACGGTATAGAAAAAAAAATTAGTGGACAGACAGCAGTTCCAAATGAGGAGCGAGAGGACCACAGCGTCTTCCCTCTCTGTGTGAGCACGGGAGAACTTTTCTGAACACTAATTACATTGTAACCAGTTGCCTGTGTGGGCTTTCTGAGTGAGTTTTAGGGGCTCTTGCTGGCACTTAGCTGGAAATGCAGGTGGTTGTAGCGTATTACTTTATTACTATAGTAATTAGCATTATTATTTTGCTATACATCATTATATAAGAGAAAAACTCCACCAACTATACTCGGAGACAACTACATATCCTAAAGTCTAAAATTATAAATAGGTCCAACTACCTCACTGATAAAATTAAAAAAAAAAAAAAAAAAACCACTGGGAATTTCTCAAGTTCATGTTTTAGATTTTAGTACAAACATTTAAGCTTCTTCTTAAACGTTTGCTTGGATGCCTCTGTCTCAACTCTGGGAGGTGCTTGGGAAACAAGACAGCGCAGGTGGCATTTAACACATCTGGATTTAACAGTGTGTAGAAACCACAGAACATCTTATGGTGAGACCAGTAGGGATATGACTCGCTTTTCTCATCGCCACATAATTTCAATATCATTTTAATAAGGAAAGAGAACAAAATACGAAACCATGTAATACACTGCAAACACTTGTGCGTTGTGTGGGATTCCTTGCATTTACTTGTGTTGAGACTGCATTTCTCAATTTTTTCCCCTTCTAACATGTCACTTGACATTGATAGCTACTACTGATGACAGCAATGAGCAATAAAGGGGGTGGAGATGCAGAATGAGTCAGCTCTGATGACCCGAGATAATTCAAGTTCATTCTTGTTTCTTTTCTTCCTTTTTATTACTTATTGCCTGCACCCTACACGAATTACCTTATTATCTAAGCTGTGTGACTTTTCTTTCTTGAAATGACCCCGAATGAAAACTGATAGTTAAAAAACATTGTAAATAACCTTAAAAGCCCCCCCACATACAAATTAAGCAAATTATACCATATCTGTTATGATGATTTTTTAAGGATTCATTTATATATAAGTACACTGTAGCTGTCTTCAGACACACCAGAAGAGGGCGTCAGATCCCATTACAGATGGTTGTGAGCCACCATGTGGTTGCTGGGAATTGAACTCAGGACCTCTGGAAGAGCAGTCAGTGCTCTTAACCACTGAGCCATCTCTCCAGCCCTGTTCTGATGATTTTTAAAGAAAGAAACAGAAAATCTAACATATAGTGGCTTCAACAATAGAAGACTCTTCTATTTCACCAGATGTTTTAAGATGGGGTCTAGGGATTTGTGGTTTACTGAAGCAACAAAACCATCTTTGCCCCAGTTATACCCATTTTTCTGTTCTTCCATCTTTTCTAGGTAGACTGGGGCTCCCTTCCTGGACACAAGATGGCTGCCGCAGCAGCTCCAAGCACCGGCCCATTGTGCCCTCATCAAATTCCAGAGGCAGAAAAAGAGGTGATCTCTTCCATGCATTGCTTTTTAAGATCTGAGAGTTATCTCACACCATCCATGTACAGACCTCTTTTTGTCTCTTCTTGTCTGAAAAAAAAAAAAAAAAAGCTGTTTACCCTCTGCCAATCAATAATAAGGAGAGGAAAATTATAGCAGGGCTGACTACCTAGAAATCATGTTAGTCAGTCTTCCCTGAAGCCCAGGACTATATATATATAAGAAGAAAGGGGGGGGGAAGAAGAGGAAGAAGAAGGAGAAGGAAGAGGAGGAGAAGAAGAAGAGGAAAAGGAGGAGGAGGAGGAGGAAGAAGGGGGAAAGATAGGGAAGCAGGCTATTAGGAATAGGAAGCAGATGTTGGAAATGAAGAGCTATGGAGAGTCCTCAGTCAGTAAATTGCTTGCCTGGAGGTTTGAGCTCACAGCATGCACTTACCCCATGTGATGGAACCCACTTAAAATCCCAGTGCTGGAGAGGCAGAGACAGGTCTCAAAACACAAGGTAGACAGCTCCAAAGGAACAATTTCCGGTATTGACCTCTGGCCTCCACATGCCTGTACATGCATGATATCACACACAAACACACACATGTATGACATAGACACGTACACACATACACACATACACACTGCCACCACCTCCAGCAATAACAGCTAAAGTGTCTATTAAGACTCTTATGGTAGGAGACATTGATGTCACATTCAGGGAATTATGACATATTCCTATTTATTTAACAGTATCAAACAAAAGCAAACTTCCAAAACCCTAGTGGTAACATAGATTTGCAGGAAACAGCAAAGATGTTAATAGCAGCGGTTCCTTAAGTAATAAACTCAGGTTACATTCTCTCTTTCCTTTTTAAACTTGCCCTCAAAAATTGCGTTTTTTTTTTTTTAAAGAAAAATGTAATACACAGTATTTTAAAAATCCAAAAGAAAGCCTTACTGTACTGAATTTTTTTTTTTTTCCTCTCGATTCATGGCCTCTGCCTCTGTGGCTAGGATTTTTCACAACCTCTCAAGCCTCTAATCCACTCTCTGCAGCTCATTACACACCCACTTCTAGCTTCCTTTCCTTTCTTCCTTAATGTCCACCCAGAATTCCTTTTCCTATCCTGTAGATTTCTTTATCCTGGGCCCTGTTTCCACCTTTTTTAAGAGCTTCAATCTTTGCAGCCCAGTATTATCTAAGGCGTCAACATTCAAGTACCCAAGGACCTCCTTTTCTGAGCCCTCCCTAACCCCCTGGGTGAGCTGGAATTCCTGGTGATAAAGACTGAGGTCTCTATTCTAAACAAACACTTCAGGTAGTTCTTATGAGTATTAGAGCCGGAGAACTTCTGAGTTAGCCTTTGACACCGCTTCTCCCTTTATCTTATCCACCAGCCTTTTACTATGTGCTTATGGTAATAAACACAAACCAACCCTCAGCCTTCTTTTCTTTACTTAGTCACTGGCCTTGAAGTTGTCCAGTTTCTCTCTGCCATGATTCCTGTCACTCTTCCAGCCTTTCCCTTCGACTTTATTTATTTTTAATCGTTGCTATCCCAAATTTTCATTTCTTCTCTTCCTATCACTAAACATTTTGAGCTTTGATTCCTTATTTCTTCAAAATTTTTTTGATCCTCTTAATCTACACACAAACAAAGGAGCAGAATGCAGTGTTTGCATGGAGGGGAGAACAGAGTAGAGACCACACAGTAAAGATATTTTTGTTTTCAGTCTGTTGTTTGAAATGTTGTTATGAATGCCTTTTCATTTTCCCTTCCGTATGAAGAATATTCATTGGCATTAGAAATAGTTTATATACTGAGGTATGAGTGTGTGATAGTTTAAAAGTAAGAACTAATTTAAATTGCTTTTTGGATTTTTAGAAATGTTAACAGCACAGTAAAACATCAGAGTGGGAGGCATTTTGAGATCCAGCTGTGGGGTTGTTAATGGACAAGGTATTTAACATAGTGTCTGTAAAATATGAATTTATATTATGCAACTCGAGTGACTCTTTAGCTTGGAAGGTTTATGCTTCTCATTAAAAAATACATAGGTGTGGCTTCAGACAAGTTTTGTTGATGTTACACACACACAAAAAATAGAAAGTAAGAAAACACACAGCAGTTCTACATCACCAAGATTGTGTGTGCGTGTACACACACACACACACACACACACACACACACACACAGGTTATACGATTTTGTAATTTGCTTCCATTTTCAGAAACATTTTTTGTTTAAGGTCAGGGTACATAGATCTTGCCTCTAATACCATCGGGAGAAAAAAAAACACTTTTAGATCTAAAGGCTGCTTCTTAGGGATTTGAAACAAAGAAATGGGAAGAGTAACTCTGTTGCAGAGATTATTTACAGACCAGCGCCATCTTGAACTGACAGCTCGTCCTGGCTCCGGAGTGAGCGCCTCAAGGCTTCTGAGGATTCTTCAAGGTGCGTCACATTATGGTTTGCTCCAGTGCACAGTGCTCTACCTCCCTGGCAGGAACTGAAAGATACAGTTCTTAAATCCCCCGGTGACCCATTATCTATGGGTCATTGACCAGACAGAATGTAATAGCTCCTGCCTCTTCACCAACATAAACTTCCCGGTGAAATCGATGCACATCCTTTATCCAAATAAGAAAACCAGCGCAGGAGAGAAGAAACTGAATTAGGTAGATAGACATGCGAGGGCTTCTCTCTTCTTTATCTCGCTTTGACTTTTACTGGGCAGGGGGAAACGGTGTAATTGTAGAGACCCAGACCGGGAAAGTTTTGGCATGATCTGCCTTCCAAGGGAAACACCTGAAAGGCGGGGAGGCTCAATGGGTTGCGCAAGCTCTAACATTTGAAATGCCAGCTAAATGGAAAGACGTCTTACCCACGGCAGGACAGGGTGAAAGCAGTTCAGTTGGTATTATAGATCAGAACTGATCGCTTCCCAAGATCTCGGTCTAAAATGATCAGTTTGCCTGCACAGAGTTGAGTCACGAAGACTTGTAACTAACTCTCTGGGACTGGCTCTCAGGCACTGTTTGCAACATCAGACGCTGACAGCGCTGTGGTGTAAATATTTCATCCTGATGACAGGACACGGCTGTTCTGTGTGGGTCTGATCTAGAGCCACCCAGACGTTCCTCAAACAGGAATAATTGCCTTTACTTCCAAAGGGATCTGGCTGCCTCTACCCCTTGAGAGATAGAAAAAGAAGAAAGATAAAGAAGAAGACAGAGGTGACAATTTAATTAAGACCTTTGTTTCCTGTTGTAACCTGGCCACTCATTTCAAAAATAATACAAACAAGTCATCAAAGCCTGTGACCTAGACTAGTGAAACTGAAAATACAGTTCTCTAATGGGTCCATGAGACGAACTCAAGAAGATATAGATAATATTTTCTGATGTATGCTCAAATACACAAAAACCTGTTTGCTTGCTTGCTTGTTTGTTTTGTGGGTGTTGTGGGAATTCTGTGGAGGAATGAGATGAACACTCTACCATTGATCAATATCCTTAGCCCTGGAATATTGAAAACTCAAGAGAACATAAATATCCTGGAACAGGAGAGTGGATAAAAGTCACATTCATACAAAAGAATAGCAGATGTTAGTTAAAATGGCCAGGTCAACGCTGTGTATTAAACGCTAATGTTCTATATTCAGAAGCAAGGTGAGGAATGGTAAGCACATTTCATCCGTGATCTGGAAATGTATAATTTATATAAATATGATGAAAATAGAAAACGTTCTTGGAAATTATGAACAGCAAAAGCTGGGCAACGGTTATAATTAAGGAGGAAGAAAGAATTCGCTAGTATGGACTGGGGACCTAATATTTATGGTAATTTTTCTTTAAAAGATATCTGAAGCAAATACAGAAATTAAGATGAAAAAAATGAGTAATGGCAGCATTGTATTATATTTGACTGTGCAGATTCTTATATGGAAGGAGCTATCATAATTCTCTCTCTCACTCACTCTCTCTCTCTCTCTCTCTCTCTCTCTCTCTCTCTCTCACACACACACACACACACACACACAGAGAATCAATTCCAGGGCCTCCCACAACTCAGACACTCTGCCACTGAACTGGAGATGTTCCTGTCTCTACTTCCCCAGAACTGGGGTACCAAATCCACATTGCCATGCCTGTGTTTTTGGTGAGTTCTGAGGGTCTAACCTCAGGCACACAGGCCTGCATAGTAAAGATGCTACTTGGACTCCCAAACTCACCTTCTAAAGATAAACCCAACATCAGAACTGAAAAGGCTTTGGGCAAATGCCTGTTATTGGCTATGGGATAAGACATTATCAGATGTTAGTGATGTTAGAGACAATGTGTCTGTGTACTTGGAACTAATATTCTACTAGAAAGAAACTAAATGGAGGAGGGGAAGGAGGAGAAAAATTAAATGGAACTACACAGAGAAATTTATTTTATTTAACAGTGATGCAGCAGAGGAGCAGAAAAGTTAAGTGATTTTATTCCCCAAGATGCAAACCATTTCTAGAACCTTCTCTTTCTACCCTCCCCACATACTCCTACTCCTCTGTCCCCAGACACTCTCTCAATTCATATTATTGTAGCAGCATACACTAATTTGCTAAAGCCTAATTAAATAGCTATAAGTAACTTAAATGTTTTGAACATGACATTAAATTTACACAGTCTTCTTATTAATAGCATTATTCTTATTTCCTGGGTGAAGAAAAGGGCGACCAGGGGAGGAGCAGTGGGGAGGAGGGACGGGGAAGAACAGTGGGGCTGAGGGACAGGGGAGGAGCAGTGGGGAGGAGGGACAGAGGAGGAGCAGTGGGGCTGAGGGACAGGGGAGGAGAAGTGGGGCTGAGGGACAGGGGAGGAGCAGTGGGGAGGAGGGACAGAGGAGGAGCAGTGGGGCTGAGGGACAGGGGAGGAGCAGTGTGGCTGAGGGACAGGAAAGGAGCAGTGGGGAGGAGGGACAGGGAAGGAGCAGTGGGGCTGAGGGATGGGGAGGAGCAGTGGGGAGGAGGGACAGAGGAGGAGCAGTGGGGAGGAGGGACGGGGAAGAACAGTGGGGCTGAGGGACAGGGGAGGAGCAGTGGGGCTGAGGGACAGAGGAGGAGCAGTGGGGCTGAGGGATGGGGAGGAGCAGTGGGGAGGAGGGACAGGATGGAGCAATAGGGTATAGGGACTTGCCTAAGCCTTTGCAGGTAATCAGAGTGACAGGTTCTAGATCAGAATTCAGAACACCAATTAATCTAATACAGACTCCCTCTGCTCTTCTTTTTCAGGCTAATGTGCCCCACATTCAGACACCCCTTGAAGCCAACAGTATTCTTGGCACTGTAAGGAGAGGAGGCATCTCAACCATCTTGTCAGATAAGTTGACTGATTCTTTTCACTTTTTCAAGTTGAAGACTCATCAGTTTAAAAAGTGTACCACAAGCTTTTGTTTATCCAAGTGTGCAAATTTCCCCCCTCCAGTTGGGCTCAAAGAATGTTCAGGGTAATCATTTCCCAACCTGAGACTGCTCCAGTCAGAGATTTGCAAACAGGCTGCTGGTGGCTAGTTGCTGAAAGAAAATGCCCATGTCAAGTTAATCCACTCTGATGGCGTTGTGACATTACCCTCTTACCAGACTCTAGCATTCACAACGGTTACACTGTAGCCACCTCTGTCTAGTAAAAAAGGGTTTCTCTTTGTAGCCTGGGCTGTCCTGGAACCCGCTCTGTAGACCAGGTTAACTTTGAACCTGCAGAGATCCGCCTGATTCAGCCTCCTGTGCTTGGATTAAAGACCTGCACCACCACCTAGTGAAATAAAAACCTTCACAAAAACCCAAAATAACCCTTATATTATCTGTGTGTATAGATAGACCAGAAGACAACTTGCAGGAGCCATGTCTGTCCTGCTAGGTGGGCCTCGGGGATCGAACTCAGGTCATCAAGCTTGGTGGCAAGCTCCTTTAGCTGTGGAGTCATCTTGCTCACTTGGAATGGAGTTCTTATGGGAAAAAAATATTCCAAGGAGAACTTAACTTCAGGACGCCTGGGGGCCATCTGAATTCCACATGCTTCCCCACAAACCTGATTATTTGTTGAGGTTGAGCGTGCTCAGTTTTGACCAGTACAGGAGCACTCCAGAATTACTCCTAATCTTTGTCTTCCAGTGAATTCTCTTTCTTTGGCTGATGTGTGAAGCTTGCCTTCTAAGGCTTCTCCAGCGTTCTTATTAAGAACATCTGTAAGGAGCATCAGGATGAAGTGTTGAATTTCACCCATTTGGGTTTCATTAAAGTGTCCATATTGTCAAACGTTTAGAAAGTCAAGACACTAAGAGTTTGGGGTTTGACCCAAAGGAAATTGGTCTTCATTTTAAGGCTAAACAGGAGAGATAAATGAGCCAAAGTTTTTTTTTTTTTTTTTTCTTCTTCTTGAGAGAGAGAGAGAGAGAGAGAGAGAGAGAGAGAGAGAGAGAGAGAGAGAGATTGAGAGATTGAGATTAAAACAATCACTCCTTTCAGATCTATGCTCCAAGAATGAAAACTTCAGCAGGCATGTGTCCTACCGGTCTTTCTTCCTGCCAAAACAAATGTGGATTTATTCGAAGACGCTCATGGGCCAGAGATCGTGCACCTCCCAGCAGCCATGGAGTGACTTCAAAGAGCCCATAAACTGTGAAACCTTAAGCAAAATGTCACATACATATAAGCACATATGAAGTTTGATTTCTTTTGTTTTTCACTTTTTTTGTTTTTCTGGAGAGAGGGAACTATGGTTTTCATCAGATTTTTAGGGTGGTCTATGATTCAGAAGAGGTGAAGGGTCTTTCTTGGTAGCTCCGTGGGCAAAGGCCCTTGCTGCTCAGCCGGATGACCCAATTTCGATTCCTGAACCCTATGTGGTTGACAGCTCCTGAGGGTGTCCTCTGACCTCCACACTTTTGCCAGGACACATGTGTATACTTGTACACACACACACACACACACACACACACACACACACACACACGAACACATGCACAAAATAAGAAAACAGATACAATAAAAACATTTTTTTAAAAAAACCAACATCCAAAAATGCTAAGAAATGTTGATTTATTTTTAATTCTATATTTTTAAAACTTTCAGAATGAGTTTTTAAACCCACCCCTTTTATTAAGAGTGCTCAATGCATATAGAATTTTTTGAGTTCTACCAAAATATAGTTATTTAAACACGTTTGGGTAATCCGTGCAGTCTCAGCTATGAGATTAAGCTTACGTGGGCAGAGACGCTGATCCGGCCTGATTTAGCAAGAATCATTGTATGGTTCTTTGCTCTGGAAGCAGCATTTTGGAAGAGAAATGGGAATAGGACTCAAAGCAGCCCATAGTGCACACAGGCATTTAAAGGTCTGTGATTAGAAGAGGGGTTTTGTTTGGTTGGTTTTCTGTCTGCTTGTTTGTTTGTTTTCAACCGATCAGTCATGTTCTAATTATACTACTGGCATGAATGAACTTCCATTGTGACTTTCTGGGCAAAACAGCAGTTCTCTTTGCCATAGAACAGCGAGGACATAACTTTGAGTGTGAAAAAGTCATGGTGTATTTTTAGGTTCTGTAATGTATAGAACTACCACCGATTTGTGCAAACACGCACCTTTGTGCATGGAACAGATATAATCAAAGGAAAAGTGCCTCTTAGTTTTGAAAGTTGATGACTTAGGGGGGAGGGGCCAGGAAAGACTGGGGAGAGGAAGTGGGGACTAGCATAATTCTATTTCAATTAAAATCACTTTAAAAAGAAAACAACACACACACACACACACACACACACACACAAAGAAAATAAAACTTGGGACATTTGGTAAGCCTTTAAAAGTCATATTTCAAATTCAAATATAACATTCATTCTCTGCTTGTGATTTTTTTTAACAACACATTTTGACGGGGTCCCATAATTATATCTAGATTTAAGAACGGATGATGTAGTGCCTATTGAGCTAGCGACAATTTTTCAGTGTGGTTTTCCTGGTGAATCATGCGCTCCGGCTGAACAGATGAGAAACACAGCGTGGATCTTTGGTTAATAGGCTACTGGCCACTTGTCTTTCCACGAAGAACAGTGTATGAGTTGGTTATGTGCTTCCTTGAGCTAGCTCAGGCACCAGCCGACCTTGTTTTATCTTTGCTCCTTGGGCGGCAGGCCTTCCTTGGTCACCTTCTTGAATTTCACATACTTTCAGACCGTTCTCAGCTTACTGTATGTGAGCCTGGCTTGTCTCCAAATTAACTTGGCTGGTCTTTTCATCTTTCCCATCCTTTCTCAAAAGCCCTGATTCACCCTCTTGATATCCACCAAACCAAACTTTGTTCCCATTCTCTGACATGTATTCAGTGTTCATCAGTAACTATGATTTATGATGTTTCCCACGTGTCTTTATTCTCTCCTGATGCTTTGCCTTTCTCTCTGACTTTGCCTCAAAATATTTTCTTCTTCCTAATCTGTTCTTAAAAATAGAGTCGAATTTAAATATCAACTGCTGATTTGTTTTCACTAGTATACCTCCTCCCTGCCTTCTTTAATTCCAGTTTCTATCTAAATGAGATTACATGTTATGGTATAAAGTTTTTTTTTCAATAAAACTGGTACAAAAACTCAGATGACAGTGGAACAGAAAAAAAATAAAGTTGGTGAATTTATATAAAATATTGTGCCAAGAAACATTGTTTCTAGACCATGTTCTGTTTCACTCTCCTGGTTCTCTGAAGCCTTCTTGTAAACTAGTAACCGAATATTCTCTGCAAACTCACTATTCTAGAGCTTCACAAATGCAAGTTATATCCAAGACTTTAGCATGGCGGCTGGCACACAGGTGCCCAGAAAGTGCTTGCAGAAGTAGCTGGAACAGAAGTAGCCACACCCCGTCTATATATCAAACACAAGGCTGAACAGCTAAAAGCCTATGGCTAACTAGCCAACTTGAGGCTTGAAAAGTTTTATTCTTTGTTTTGTCTGTTTGTCTGTCTGTTTGTTTGTTTGTTGAGACATCCTTTGGCTGTCCTGGAACTCACTCTGTAGACCAGGCTGGCCTCAAACTCATAGAGATCCACCTGCCTCTGCCTCCTGAGTGCTGGGATTAAAGGCATGCACCACCACCACCTGTGACAAAATTTATTCTTTGATATTAAAAATCACCAAGTGACAGAGCTGGAAAGTATCAGGTTAAATGTTCAATTTTCAGTCCTTTGAGAGCCACTACTGGGCAACTGTTGAAATTTGGTTTTGTGGAGTAACATGACAATTCCCAATCACCTTCCTTTTTGAGGACCTCACAGTTATGGTGACCAAGGAGTAAGTCATTTATTCCCATACAGGTCTTACTTTGGGAAGTAGGGAAAAGGTTTTAAGGTTTCTTCATTTGCAATAGTGGATAGGTAGTTCCAGAAGCTTCCTTCAGCAGCCAGGCGTCATGACCTGCCTGTAATCTCTGTTTAAGATCAGCCTGGGTGACATAGCAGCACACACGTACACACATACACAGCAATGTTTTATTTCTAAGGAGGGGCCTTGTTTTTATTGTTTGCTTTGTCTTCTGCCTTCCAATCTCACCTCTGAGTCAGGTCTTTAGAAGCAATGCTCTTGAAAACAAACAAGACTTACCAAGGAAGGGAAGGGATGGATCAGGGAAGCCCGACAGTATGTTTTCTATGTTGGGGTCTTTATTGAGTTTCAAGGGAAAAAAATAGAATAGTTTTCACTTGGGAGGAGCTTGGAACGTCTTTGTCGATCTCTTGCACAGTATTAGTACCAGAAGGAACTCTGTCTAGTTTGTGAAGCTCTAGAAGCAGAAATCCGAATGGTAGAAAGTGCAGCATTGTTTGGTCAAAGCACCTTCCAGTGATAGGTCCATTCCTGCCGCCTAATTTCATGAAGACAACTCGGGAGATGTAGGAGAGAATCCGTCTTATAAAAGCAGGTGAGACATTTGGGTTGGCCATCATAAAATGTGCAGTCTTTGGGCAATGAGTTCATGATGTCACCAAGTCTCAGCCAATGGCATTGCATTTTCCCTTTCGGATTCTAGACTTGGTTGTTTTCACCTAAATATGCCAGTGAATTTAGCAAGTGTTCAGTCTTCCTGGGACATCTGCCAACAATACTCAGTAAGTCAACGTTAGCACACCTAATGGGAGGAGAGGGGAGGAATTAGGAGCTCCTGCTTTCGTTTCCTCCTTTGGTGGTGTGGTTGGAAGAAGGATTAATTAACCGGCTTGAGCTGAACGCCTCACTGGGTATGAAGCTCTTAAGTACTTGGCCTTGATTAGCTGAATGATCGAGGGTTGCACACTCAGGCTGTCAAGAGGACTTGTATCACTTCGATTTGCCCAATAACCAAGCTGATAGCAGCCTCCTCCCCCTCTAATAAGGAGACTCCATTGTCCTCGCCTGGCAGGTTCTAACCTGTGCTCTCCTCTTGACTCAGAAGGGTCTAAAGCACATGATAGTGTGTCAGTGGGGAAAGTCACGGCTCCATTAAGCAACAAAAGAGAGAAGAAAAGAAAAAAGTGAGAGCAAAGAAGGCGTACACTGTGATAGCTCCCAAAACAGAGCTCCGAGCACCCACACCTGACTGGCCTTTGGGTGGCACATCCTCATCCTCTTAGTCATCCCAATAATACCTTCTTTTAAAAAATGTAAGAAGAAGAGCCACCCTGGTACCAAGCCTGAGATAATGTGCATCAGCTTTGATCACATGCTCTGGGGTTTGGGAGAGGGAGCGTTACAACCTGAGTACCATCCTCCGCGCTTCCCTGGAAGCACTTTTCTTAAACGTTGCTTTTGATCATGTTTTTAAGACGTAATTAAGGATTCCTTTTCCCTAGTCCTGTTTTCTCTCTTGAACCTTATGGAAACAATCGGATGGAATTATTCGGCTCTGGCTCCACTGGCAGGAGCTCGTGGTAATGATTAAGGACGCCTGGTTGCAACAATGTGGCATAGGTGCTTGCCTAGTGGGTGTGTCAGCAGCAGGGGGTGCATCTTTTGTCTATTGACACCCTACCGTCCTAGCAGGAACTCTAGGGTCTGTCTGTAACCAGGATATGATCCTCTGATTGAAATGATGCTTTTCTCAATACTTCTCAGATAATAATAATTATTTTAGCATGCTGTGCACTAGGCAATGTCCAAATGTATCTGAGACAAAGGAGGAAAAAGAAACCCATGGATACATTATGGTGCAGGTGGGCAGGGTGAAGGAGCACTCACAGGCTGCTACGGGAGGACGAGGAGCATGGTAAGAGAGCTTTAAATGCATCTCTCCAGCAGAGCCATTCTTTGGTAACAATCAAAGGGTGATAGCAACGAAGGATCCATAGAAGGTTTTCTATACACAAAAAAGCTGGAATTGGCCATCAAAACACGGGGGCCTTTCCATATACATTAACAACTAATGTCTCTGCAAAGCCTAACAATAAAAACACATGATTAGTAAAGTGTAAACCCAGAATTACCCATATTGCTCTGGCCATAATTCTGCTCCATGGAAAGACATATCGCCATCCTGGCATGTGCAAAACCCAAAGAGGCTAACTTTCCATGAAAATTGCTTTCTTTTATTTGTTTGTTTCTGTCTTTGTTTATTAGAGTCAATGAAATGAATTCTAATGGCACTTCACATTTGCCCTGTTTTCTGGAGAACTATCATCATTAAAAGACGATGAATAGATTTGGCCTTTAGAACCATCAAAGCAGGCCATATCTTGGAAGTCTCTTGCTAAATGAAGTCTGCATCCCTAAAATGCCGCACAGGGATCCGACGGTGGCGAGGCATGTCTGTGACCCAGCACTCGGGATGCTGAAACAGGAGGATAATGAGTTTGGTGTCAGCCTGGGTTGTCCATGGGCTATACAATAAGTTGTCTCAAAAAAAAAAAAAAAAAAAAAAAAAACCCACAAACAACCCTTCCCCAAACTGCCTAGATTCTTCCTGTGCATGTGAAGGGCCTGAAGCCCAGGGGTAGAAGACTATGGTGTTCCATTCCTTGAAACCAGCAGGAAGAAAACCCTTGAGGAACCACCAAGATCAAAAGTCCCCATACTTTGAAATCCCTAATCATATTAGAGGATTAATAGCACATTGCTAAACACTACCAATTATTTATTTATTTCTGTGTCTCCTTAGGTCTTTTGATTTTGAGAATACAAATATTGTGTTTGCCAGCACGTGTGTGTGTGTGTGTGTGTGTGTGTGTGTGTGTGTGTGTGTGTGTGTGTGTGTTTGTGTTCTGATCTGTTCTCCAAGGACTTTTCTTACCTTCAGTCTGTGAGGTTTTTTAAATTGTAGTGTTTTCTTGCTGTACTTAGACTCCTGTCAGGTTTTGGCTTTGCCCAAACTCAACTCTCACAGTGACTTTTGAGTAGAAATCTACAGGTTATGAAAAACTGAGAGGACTGGAGAGATGGCTCAGTGGTTAGAGCACTGACTGCTCTTCCAGAGGTCCTGAGTTCAATTCCCAGCAACCACATGGTGGCTCACAACCATCTGTAATGAGATCTGATGCCCTCTTCTGGTGTGTCTGAAGACAGCTACAGTGTACTTATATATAATAAAACAAATCTTAAAAAAGAAAGACTGAGACATCTTTATGAGGAATGTAGGGGATATTCTTCTTCTTCTTCTTCTTCTTCTTCTTCTTCTTCTTCTTCTTCTTCTTCTTCTTCTTCTTCTTCTTCTTCTTTTTTGAAAAATATATAGATCACAGCTGCACGTGCAGCAGGAGAAATGAGGAAGATGTCAGCCGACGTGTGTATATTCATTTGCTTCACCGTGGTAGCTTTGTTTCTCAGAAAGGGTTTCTCTGTGTATCCCCCGCTACCTTGGAACTAGCTTTGCAGACAAATTTGGCCTTGCACTCAGAGATCTGGTTGCTTCTGCCTCTCAAGTGCTGGGATTAAAGGCCTGTGCCTCCATGCCTGGTTTTCATTGCAAACACACACACAGAGACACAATATACACAGACATGTATATATCTCATAAGCTCATGTGGAATACTTTATAGAAACACAGTTACACTTGTTTTAAAACTCTAGTTGCTGGGCCCAGCAGCAAGCCTCAGATTCCAGCTACTCAGGAAGCTAAGGCAGGAGAACTATGAGTTCAAGGCCAACCTGGCAACTTTGTAAGACCTGAGTCATAAAGTACAGGGGGCACATGGGTGAGCACTTGAGCAGCGTTCTCAGAACCCTAGGGCCAATTGCTCTAGGTTCGTTCTTTTAAAAGTCAGGGCAGAACAAAAAGTTAGAGAAATGGCTCAGCCGCTAAGAGCATTCACTGCTCTTCAGAGTTCCATTACAGCCCCATGTCACCTGTCACCCCGACACCCTCTTCACATGCACACATGGTTACACATGCGTGTAAATAAGAGCAAACATTTAAAATCACAGTTATAGGTAGGTATGGTCATTACTGAGCTTGGCTTCCGTCATTCGGCCTCAGGTATCCATACAGTGATCCTCAAAAGCAGGTCCCATCTAATCCCTTTTCCAAAACAGGAAACTGAGGCTTGGAGATGGGGCACCGTCTGCCAGCACAGTCACGTAGAGCTTTCGCCTGACTCTTGGACCCTGGTCCAGTTACTTAATGTTTTAGAACTACAGTTTTCTACTTGAAAGCGTTGACCTTCTAGGGTTGTTAGATCTGCAGGTCGGGGAGGGGTGTAGGTCCAGTTTTAGAGCCTGTACTTAGCAGCTCAAGATCATAAAATCCATAGCCATCACTGGGGCACGGCAAGCCATTGGTTAGCGCATAATGTGTATCTCCTATATGATGCTTGTTTGTATATTTTCCTTCTATCCTCATGGCCATTGTCTCGTAATGTCCTTCAGAGGTTCCTTTGCCTTTGATTGTCTACTTGATTTATTTGCTCTTTGGGGTGTGTGTGTGTGTGTGTGTGTGTGTGTGTGTGTGGTGTGAGTATGTATATGTGTGTGATCTGTATGATGTGTGGATGTATATATGTGTGTGTGTTTGTGATGTATGTGTATGATGTGTATATGTGTGTGTTTGTGATGTGTGTGTGTGATGTGTGTATGTGTATGTGTGTGTGTGTGTGTGTGTGTGTGTGAGAGAGAGAGAGAGAGAGAGAGAGAGAGAGAGAGAGAGAGATCAAAGTCAGATGTCTCCCTCAGCCACTCTCTCACTTTGAGACAGGATCTCTCTCCAACCCTGGAGCTCTTTTGATGTAGCTGGTCTGGGTAGCCATCAAGTTCCAGGAATCCATTTGCCGCTGACCCACAGTACTGGAGTTGCCAATGCACATGACCATGTCTGGACATTCTCTGGGGTGCAGGAATGCACCCGTGTTTCCAACAGAACCATCTCCACGACCCCTTTAAACCTGTTCATTACCATTCTTTTTCTGCCTTTGGTTTTTGTTGTTGTTGTTGTTGTTTTGAGACAGGGTCTCTCTTCATAGCTTTGACTTTTCTGAAACTCACTCTGTAGATCAGGCTGTCCTTAAATCCACAGAAATCTGCCTGCCCCGTCTCCCAAGTAATGGGATTAAAGGTGCACACCACTGTGCCCGGCTACTCACATGCTTGACTACATTGGTGGTGCCAATGTTACTGAGCTCAGATCCCAGTTGACTCCACAACTGTCCATTCCTCTGGCCTCTCTACTTGTAAGTCTAACAGACACACCCCCAAAGCATAGGTTCCAGTACCAGCTGCTCACTGGGTAAGTGGCACCCCTGGGTGTCAGAAACCTAAGCCTGGGAATCTTTCTCTGCTCATCCCGGCGCGGCCCTCATTACATCATCCATCAGCACATCTCTGTTATCTCTAGTGTCAGTCCGTCCTTCTTCCCTCGTAATCTCCGAGTGTCATTTCCACAGCCACCCACATGTCAGTAATCTCCTAACTGGTTTTCCCTACAACCCAGCCAGCCTGCCCAACATGCCTTCCATACTGTCAAAAGTGTTCTGTCTAAAAGCAGAGCAGGTCATGCCTTTCCCAGGGGTTCTCCTCAGCCTCCAGGCTGAGTTCACCTGCATCCCATTAGAACCCTCTCATTTCTTCGTTAAAAGCTCAGCTTAAGAGCCACTCCAGTGACTTTTCCTTGGTGCCGACTCGAGGGTCTCATGACACTCCCGCACTGCCTTGTGCAGAGGCTTTTCACACCGTTCATTTTCATCAGCTCTTAAACGCAACATCAAAGTCTATCCCAAGTAGTGTATCCCACATTCCGTCATAGTGTGAGCCCTTGTTCACATCGGAGTTAAGGTGACACCCCATTTCTCCCTTCCCTGGGCTTTCTTATCTCCTTTTCTTATGGTCACTAGATGAAGATGTGGTGGCAGTCTAGAGATATAAGACAGTGTGATTGGAACTGACCAATGAGCAAGCTTCTTGCCTCCTACAAACTTGAGTAACAGCATTCCTGCATAAACTTGGATCTAAAGGGTTCTGATTTATGTCATTAAGCAGGCTCTCTTCTTTCTTTATTTATTTTATTATTTATTTATTTTTTAAAAATTATTTTATTGGATATTCTCTGTATTTACGTTTCAAATGTTAGCCCCTTCCCCCCTCCCCTCTCCCTTCCCCTCCACTTGTTTCCATGAAGGTCCTCCCTCCCCTAACCTCCCTCTCCACCTCAGTGCCTTGGGGTTCCCCTACACTGGGAAAATGAGCCTTTGCTGGACCAAAGGCCTCTCCTCCCATTGATCCCAGACAATACCATCCTCTGCTACTTATGCACCTGGAGTCATGGGTCTCTCCATGTGTGCTCAATGGCTGGTATTTTAGTCCATGGGAGTTTTGGAGGGTTTGGTTGGTTAATAATGTTGTTCTTCCCATGGGGTTGCAACCCCTTTCTGCTCCTTTAGTCCTTTCTCTAGCTCCTCCATTGGGGTCCCTGTGTTCAGTCTGATGGTTAGCTGCAAGCATCCTCAACTGTATCAGTATGACTCTGGCAGAGCCCCTGGGGAGGCATCTGTATCTGGTTCCTGCCAGTTAAGCATCAGCAATAGTGCTTGGGTTTAGTAGCTGCATGTGGGGTGGATCCCCAGGTGAGGCAGTCTCTGGATGATCTTTTCTTCAGTCCCTGCTCCTCTATTTGACCTTGTATTTCCACCCATGAGTGTTTTGTTCTCCCTTCTAAGAAGGACTGAGGCATCCACATTCTGGTCTTCAAGAAGGCTTTCTTCTATGCTATTAATCGATACCTACTTTCTTTTCTCCGTTTTCTCTTAGTGTTTCATTTAAATTATTTCCTGAATTTCTTTTGGGATGTGTAGATTTTAAAGACTTAAAAAGAAAAAATGGGGGGGGGGGAGGAAGGGACAACAAAATCAAGCTTGTAAAGTTCTTTTAGCTCATAAGCTTTTCCTGCTTTGAGACAAGATCTCCTCCATATAAAGACAAGATTTTAGCTTTTCCGACAGCTTTACTTACTACATGGTGAAAGCTAGTAACTTCTTAAACTCGCTGAGGGGACGGATTGGGGATTTTTACCCCGGATCCTAGGAAGCTCTGGTGTTTGTGATCTTAGCCTTCAGCCACCGCGTTGACTATGCAGGGGCAGATAAACAGAAGCAGCTCAGTTGCCTGTATTTGTAAGTATCTCCCAAGAGCGGGAAGAGAAACATGACCCGTCCGTGGTTAGGGTTCACACGCGGTCCCCGATAGAATAGCAGAAGTTGCCAGTGGACCTCAGACTGTGGCCGGTTCGATCCCCTGGTCCTCTCTGAGTGCAGGCAGAGGCAGGGGTATAGCATGGGCTCTGCAATGGCTCGCTGGGATTTTCAGAAGAGCCACTTCCGCGCAGCTCCGGAGTTTGGGAATCACAGATGCACAGATCAGGCTTTGGACCATCACCACGCAGGTCTGGATTGTTGCTGAATTCTCCACCAGCCTGGCTTGGGACCGGCCTGTAGCCTGCTCACCCTGCTGTGACACCTATCCCGAGAGTCCCTGACTGCCCGCTGGTACCAGGCGGGCCACACACTCTCTTTGACTTTCCCAAGGAGTGGATGGGCTTCTCTTAAAAACCAACAAATAGAAAACTTGGCGTGGAGAATCTTTGGAGTGTCCACTTGGTACTTAGGTGGTACCTCTAGTAACTATTCTGTGCTGAACAGGGTAAGGGATGAAATTAGCCTTAGGCTTGAGATAGTTTATTTCACACGAAGTAAGAAATCATTAGGCGTGAAGGTGGTGACCACGGAAACAAATCCAAGTGGGGAAACTTTGGGATGCAGAGAGAGGGGAGAAAGCAGTCAGTGAAGGTTACAAGGTGGGGAGCAGAAGAAGGAAGTGGGGAGGTTGGAAGAGAAACGGCTTCAAGAAGAGGGAAATGGTGGTGCTGAGAGGAGAAAAACAAAGCAGAGGACTGGGTAGAGGTGTGGGGTGGGGTGCAAAAGACAGAGTAGGGGTGCGGGAGAGTGGGCAGGAACAGAGAAGGCCACAGGGTCTCTCCTGGGAACGTCTCACATGCTCCCAAACTTCTTGGCCGCACCCACCCTCCTCTGAGTCACCATCGCACCCACCAGACTCGATGGTCACAGTCCCGTGTGGGGTCGCAGGAGGGGAGGGGGGACAGAGGAATGGGGGAAGCAGAGAGTAGGGCAAGCTGCTGGGGGCGGGAGAGGTGGGAGTGCGAGCAGCCGGGTGAGATGTGACAGCCCCCCCCCAGAACCCCCCCTGACGCCCGCATGGGTGACCCCGGGTGCAGGCGCCAGGGCCCACGCTCCCACGCGTGCTCACGGCCGCGGCGCTGCCGAGACCGCTCGCCTGCCCCCCCCCCCCCCGCCTCCGCCCTCGACGGTGAGCTGAGCTCCGGGCGTCCGCGCGTCCGACCGGCAGGAGGCGCTGATGGGAAGGGGAGATCACACTTAGCACAGTGATCCCAACTTTGGGGTACCTTCGGGTGTCTTTGCACCTCCTCCTTCCTCTCCCAGATGAGATGTCAGTTCAAGATGGAAGAGTAAAAGTGAAGATTTCAGGTTTGCGGGCCTCGCATTTTAAAGGGAAGTGGAAAGGCCTGAATCTCAGTTTTTGGCTACTAATAAAGATTATAGACTTCATTAAAAATCTTTCAGGATCTGGTACACAAATGTCTATTAAGATTTAGCATAATTTGTTGAAATAAAGATTTTTACAATACTTTTTTTGTTTATTGCTGTCTGAGAGATCACACGTCAGTGACTCAGGAGCCAGGCATAGTCAATCCAATTTATAAACAAAATTTCAAAACACTTAGAACAATGCAGTTTATCAAACTATCAGAATTATATGACTGGGGCTTTATTGAATCATTTACTAATCTCCTGTTAGGGAAAATATGCAAATATGAAATTAATTATTTAATTTTTGGTCATGCTTAATGCAGGGCTAAATCCTGTTGGAGACTAGTGTGTAAACTCTGATTAGCGATTAGAAGAAATCTCCAAATCCAATGTGCTGTGGCCAGTGTAGACCTCTGAATCTTGTGCAAATGATGGGACTATTGTGGAATTGGGTGGGTCAGCTTCATGTATCTAGACTTCGGTTTTCAAAGTGATTTATGTCGTTTTGAACAATTATTTGGCAGTGATTATAAATGACGAAATCCATGGGACATGAAGAAAACTGTCATCTGTTAATGTTTACTCTAATGCGTACGTGAATAATTTCCTAGCATGGCTTCTATTTCAAAGAAGATTCCCAATGGCCCTATTGTAGCATGATTTGGAGATAATGTTATTCTGGCCAAAATTAACCACACCAGGACCTCAAGACGCTAAACTGAAGATCTGCATGATTAGATGTTTTGCGGGTAGGTCACCGGCTGTGGTTCAAGCAAACGTTAACTGGCTAGGCTTTCGGAAGCTTCGACCTGGTGTACACGTGTCCGATAGCGGAAGTCTGTCTCTCCTGTTCCAGCTACACCCCAAACAAAGATAAAGTAAAGCCAGGTTAAATAGTTCTTTCTCTTTGGTAAGGTTAGATTAGGTTAAATAACTTAGGAAGATTACATAGGAAACTAAGTATATTTAGCAAGTGACCTTAACTTTGTACAGCATTTTTTGTGAACCTCGCAGATCCCCACTGAGGCATCTGGAGTGGGGATACCTTATGTTTGTTTTACAAGAGAAGGCTGGGCTCACAGCAGTGTGCCCCAGTTTATACTTCAAGTGTAGGACAGAGCCCGGGCTCGACAGCCACTGGGGTTTCTCAGTTTGGGTTTTATTGCTGAGACACCGTGATCACGGCAACTCTTAGGAAGAAAAGCATTTGATTGGGGCAGGCTTACAGTTTCAGGAGTTTAGCCCATCATCATCATGGTGGGAAGCATGGCAGCACACGGGCAGACCTGGTGCTAGAGAGGTAGCTGGGAGACAGGAAGAGACGGTGAGCCACTGGTTCCAAAGCTCCTTGGTGAAGCATTTCCCCCAACAGGGCAATACCTACTTCAACAAGGCCACACTTCCTAGTAGTGCCACTTCCTGTGGGCATATGACAGCCATTTTCATGCAAATCATCACATAGAAATGTCTTTCTGATTTAAAAATGGAGCCAACCAGCACCAGAATGCCCTCCACAGGAAGCAAGCGCCACTATCCAGGGGCTGCTCCTGTTCTCTGTTCTGTTAAGTTTCATGGAAGTTACAATACAGCTTGTCGCTTAGCATTTGGATATGTGTCTCCTTATAGACTCCAATCTCATAAGCAAAGAGAATGCATTTATACGTCTTCATTAAGAAGCATCATTCCCGTGGGGGATGAATCTTCATTGTTGAGTTTGCTGGGCTGACAGTCACCTAGGGGACAGACCTCTGGATGTGCCTGTGATGGAGAAGTTTAGCTGATTAGATGTAGGTGGCACTGTACCATGGGCTGTGGCTCCAGACTGGGCTAAAGGGGAAAAGGAGTGTTAATGCACTGCGGTTTGTTTCCTGGTGTTCCAGATGTGAGATAAATAAAAATGATTATGAGCAATTTTGGCAAGTTAAGTAAGTGTGTGTGTGTGTGTGTGTGTGTGTGTGCGGTATATGTGTATGTGGGGTGTGTGTGTGTGGTGTATGTGTGTGTGGTGTGTGTGTGGTGTGTATATATGTGGTTTGTGTGTGTGTGTAATGTGTGTGTATATGTGGTGTGTGTGTGTGTGGTATATGTGTATGTGGGGTGTGTGTGGGGGGTGTGTGTGTGGTGTGTGTGTGGTGTGTATATATGTGGTTTGTGTGTGTGTGTGTGATGTGTGTGTATATGTGGTGTGTGTATATGTGTGTGTGTGTGGTATATGTGTATGTGGGGTGTGTGGGGGGGGTGTATGTGTGTGTGGTGTGTGTGTGGTGTGTATGTATGTGGTTTGTGTGTGTGTGTGTGATGTGTGTGTATATGTGATGTGTGTGTGTGTGTGTGTGTGTGTGTGTATGTGTGTGTGTGTGCTGCCAGAACCTCTGTTACATCTTCCCAGCCATGATGGACATTCGTTCTTAGCCTGTGAGCCGTTGTTGTGAGGTAATGTGTCTCATCGGCAGTGAAGTAATGAACACAGTATCTTACATGCTCGAACTTTAGTGGGTCTGATTGTTGTGTTGTATAAAAAGGTAAGGAGGGAAGAAATGTGTTTGATGGAGGTGCCTCCTGGGCCCATGCTGGGGCATCTCTTCCTCCTGAGGGACAAGCCAATGAGGGAAAGGGGGGAGGGGGAGGACAGAGGGAGAGCAAGGTGGCAAGAGAGAGTGGAGGGGCAAGCGGCCCCTTTTATAGAGTCAGGCACACTGGCTGTTGCCAGGTAACTGTGGGGCGGAGCCTAGATAAATGCTAACGTTGATGAACACATGATAGCAGATAAGGGTTGTGCCACCCTCACCTCTTTGCAAATCCTATTAAAGCCTGATTTAAATGCTACATCTTTTGTGAAGTGCTCTAATCTCTCCCTAGAGAATTCATCCTGTTCTAGGTGTGTAAGAGTAGCTAGTGCCCTGGCCCGACTCTCCCGAGGGATGGCAGCTCCTCACGGACAGCAGCCAGGGTCTTTGTCTGTCTGTCCTGAACGGTATCCTCCAAGAAATTAACTAAATGGACAGAACCCAACACGGACAATTCAGTATAAGTTCATGTAACTCCTTTATAAAGGTAAGTAAGAAACATACTATCAAATTTAAAAGTAAGTAAAGTTTAGATATGCAACAGTTGCCATCCAGTAGATATCCAATAGACGGCCAAAACTGTAGCTAGGGCGACGGCTCACTGGGTAACCTGTTCGGCCACACAGTGTTAGAATTGGAGTTAAGATTGGAGCAAAGAATTCTGGGACAAGCTGGCTAGTGGGACTAAAGGAATCTGCGAACTCCAGGTTCAGTGAGAGACCCTGCCTCAGTACATAAGCGGACCGTTATGAATCTCTGGCAAACATGCACATGAACATATATGTATTTGAACTCGTATTTGCATGTACCCAAATACATGTGGACATATTTGAGCATGCGCGCACACAGACACGCGCGCACACACACACACACACACTTACTTAACTTGCCAAAATTGCTCATAATCATTTTTTATTTGGTAGATATTCTACAATGCTTTTAAATGATATTTTTTAAAAGGCAGCATTTAATGTTGTATTTACTGAAATTTTAACATTAATCCTGTATCTACAGAAACACATGTAAGGATTTTTAGTGTAATCTCACATGTCTAATGAAATTTATTTACCAAGTTGTATACTACTTCTCTTTTTTTTTCAATTGAACAACTTTATTTTAAAAAACAAAGATAAATGTACAGATTTTAAGCAATTTTGCATAAAAGTATATGAATACATTTTTGTCAGTACTTGGTTTTTTTAAAGGTTTGATAGTGTGCATTAAGATCTTACTAGTTACAATGAGCATGAAGTACATGTAAAACAAGATGTATTACTTCTCTACATTATAAGAACAGAAGAGGATGTGAAATTTAAAAAAAAATTCCAAATATTTTTCAGAGGTGAGATTAATATTTGTTATTAAGACATTATTTTTAAACTTCAGAAAGAAATGAATGTTTCTGTGGCAAGATTAAAAGCATTAAAGCATCAACGTCATTACTAATGTAAGAATAAAGCAATTTGAGCGCTAGCAAGATTGCTCAGTGGGTAGAGGTGCTTACCCCGTAGCCTGGTGGCCTGAATTTGATGCCTAGTCCCTACAAGGTGAAAGAAGAAAATTGTCCTTTGGCCTTCATACACATGCTATGACATGTGTACACACATGTGCTCAAACATAACAAAGGTAAGCCCCAAAATCAATAAACACAATTGAAAATAGAACTTGTCTAAGAACAATTAACACTGAAGTATAGTTTTTAAAGAATAAATGGAGAAAAACTTTGCGTTTATTCATTTTGCTTCCAAATCTACCGACCTTGGTTGTGATTCATTCTCAGTGGAAAGTATCGCTTTTACACCTCGTTCACATACAACACACTATCAGCGTGTACACCAGGGATATTGTCATAGTTTTTAAAGCTACCGTGCAGAGTTACGGGTTTCATCATGACATTTCCAAACATGAATGTCATGTCATTCTGCACATACTCAAAGCTACATTACCCTCTTGTCCTGGCTAATTTTATATCAACTTGACACACGCCAGAAGAAGCTGAAATACACCATTTTCTCCCCGAGTTGTTTATGGTCATGATATTTTTAATCACAGCAATAGAAATCCTAAGACATTTCTCTTGTCCTTCCCTCTTCCCTCCCCATCCTTCTGGTTTCCTTCCTACAGTCCCCTTCTGCGATCATGTCAAACATAAATACATACACACATACATATATGTGTATTGTGTGATACATATATTTAATATATTTTATTAATATCTAATTATGTCTAAAATCTGGGTTACAGATACAGAATAAAGCATGATATTTCTATTTCTTTTTTATCTTTATTTTCTTAAAGATTTATTTATATAAGTACACTGTAGCTGTCTTCAGACACACCAGAAGAGGGCGTCAGATCCCATTACAGATGGTTGTGAACCACCGTGTGGTTGCTGGGAATTGAACTCAGGACCTCTGGAAGAGCAGTCAGTGCCCTAACCACTGAGCCATCTTTCCTGCCCTCTTTTTCATTTTTTTAAAGTCTAAAGTATTATATATTATTACTTATATATAATCATTTTTAATGCTTTAAATACTCGTTTTATTTTCTGTACGCGTGTGTTCCTGAGTGTGTGTATATGTGTATCATGCGCACACAGGATAGATACCATGGAAGTCTGAAGACGGCATTGGAACTGGAGTTAAAGGAGGCCATGTGTCACCGAGAGTGCTAGGAACTAAATAAACCCAGGCCGGTCGGAGAGCAGTGCTCTTAGCCGCTGAGCCCTCTCGCTCACATTTCCGTCCGTGTATATAATGTACTTTGATTAAATTCACATCCTTTCCTCTCCCGGGCCCCCGTTTCTTCCTGACTGGTTCTTATTTTCACCTATTGTTTTTATGCCTTTTACTTTTTGTCTTTCCCTCCTTCTCCTTCCTCCCTCTGCTTTTCCCTCCCTCCCTCCCTCCCTCCCTCCCTCCCTCCCTCCCTCCCTCCCTCCCTTTCTTTGTGAGTGTGACTGTGGATTTAATGAAGGTTGCTTATAGGAGCATGGGTGATCAACTTCTCTGTGGCTGTACCACTGAAGAAAATGTCTCTCCCTCCCCTAGGACCCCAGGAGGGGCGGGGCCTCCTGCTCTCTGGTCCGCCCAGTCTTTTCCAGTCTTGGGCTGATGCTGAAAGGCCCGGATGTGCCTAGATGACGTCATTTCACAGACCTTCTCTCTTGTGGCTCCTGGGCCTTGGAAGGAGTGAGATTTGATTTAGGGCCGAGCTCTCATGTTACCGGCACCCACAGCGAGGAGAAGCGGCTCCCTCTAAAGCTGACAGAAGCACAGATTTATGGGCACAAAAATAAACATTTAGAAGCCAAATTGACAGGCACACCAGGGATAAACAGATTGCTTGAAATTTCCCCGAGTCTTTGCAGGAGTGCCACACTCGGCTCTTTGGAACAACATTGAGAAGAAGTAAATTTGCTCCTAAGGTTTTTTTTTGTTTGTTTGTTTTTGTTTTATTTATTTATTTATTTTTCCATTTCAGTCTTTTAACTCTGTTGTGCAATTGTAGCAACCAGGAATGGGATAATATCTCGATTTTCAAACTGCAGTAACACCGAAGGCTTGGCGTCTCTGAACCAAACGAATGGACGTGCTAGGGAATGCAGAGGTAGAATTGCGATGGAGTTTCCAAGTGGGAGCTGGGGTTGGGGAGGGGGAGATAGGGTTTCTAGTCTAAGGTTTAAAATAGAAATGGACAACGCGTATACATTTGAATGACTTTAGAAAGGAGCCACGTGCCAAGTTCATTGCCCAAATAGTTCTTTCTCAATAAGGAAACAAAACAAAAACTCTCACTGCTGGAATTTTAAAGTAAATTTAAAAGGCACTGCTAGAATACCATTTTAAAAACTAAACGGAAGCAACCTTTAAACGTTTATTTCCTTAGACTCTGAAATGTAATCTATGCTGGTCAGGGGACCGGAATAACAGATACAGCTGACTTACTAGGTGCTTCCTTCTCGGGCTTCCCTGGGCCAGCAGTTTACGTTTAATCTCCGTTTGCTACTTCGAGAGTTGTATTTCCACTTCTGCCAGATACACTCCATGCGTATGTGCCTTGGCCTTTGCACAGCACATAAGTCTCTTTTAGGGCAACTCCCCAATCTTCCTTTAAGAAAACGTCACGCTCACCCCGCATAACTCTCTAGAAAGTGCCACACGTATCCCCACCAAACTAGCCCCATAGGAAACATTATCTGATATCATGGGCTTCCATTGCCAGACTGTTCCTGCCATTTCGATGGATAGAATGTTTTCTTTCTTCAGTTGATAGAACTGATGTTCTAAAAATACTTCGCAACTGGCTTGGCATAAGATAATGAATTTAGCTTCTTTAAGGGACTTAAACTGTGACAGTATCTTTTGGTTGTTATAAGTGGTCTTGCCTGAAGGTCAATGATTGCAGTTTCCTAAGTGAATATTGGATTCCCACTCCCCTTCTGCAACGTAGAAAAGCGTCACAGTACCAGGTGTCCGGGTGCACGCTGCCAATCCCAGGTATTCTGAGGCCAAGGCATAGAGATGTTTGAAGTTAAAAAGACTAGCCTTGGCAACTTAAAGAGAACCTGGAGGCAGGTTGGACTTTACATTTTAAGGGTCTGTGATTCGCTGAAGAAGAATACCTTGGACTCAAATCGTGTGTTTTATTGTGCAGAAGTCTAGCATGCTGGGGTTCTCCCGTTACTAAGATAGAGAGGCCCCCAAAGTGAGCTCTAAGGCCAGATCTAAAGCACATTAGGGGAATTCCAGGGTAGGTGACACTTATCTTGCTCCATCTCTAGGGACATTTCAGAACCATTACTGGGGTGTGGGGGCTGGAAACTGTTGCTGAGGAAGTCTAGAAACTGTGCAGACCCACTGTACTTGCTTCAGGCCAGGCTTCTGAGGCCTGGATGTGCCTGAACTTGTCCAGTTCTTGAAAACAGAGATTTAGGCCTCATCTCCTGAACTACCAGTTCGACGCCTGTCTTGAAGTAGCCTGGTCTTCTGAACATTTTGTCTAATAACTTGTTCTTTTCTGTATTTTTTTTTTTTACCAGAAATTTAAAAGATTATAAATCTTGCAAAGTACTTTTACGAGTGAATCAATGTTGAAAATAGTCATGCACATTTCACGGGAGCTGGCAATGAGACCACCATTTTGGTTTTTGTTTTTCCTTTTATTTATTTTTATTGGATATATTTTACTTACATTTCAAATGTTATCCCCTTTCCCAGATTCCCCATTGATAACACCTATTACATTCCCCCTCCCACTGCTTTTATGAAGGTGTTCACCCACCCACCTACACCTTCCCATCTTCCTGCCTTGACATTCCCTTACACTGGGGCATCTAGCCTTCAAAGGACTAAGGGCTTCTTCTCCCACTGATGCACAACAAGGCCATCTTCTGCTACAAGTGCAGCTGGAGCCATAGGTCCATCCAGGTATACTCTTTAAATTTTGGTTTAGTCCCTGGGAAGTCTGGTTGGTTGGTATTGCTGTTCTTATGGGGTTGCAAATCCCTTCAACATCTTCATTTGTTTCTCTAACTCCTCCATTAAGAACCTGGTTCTTAGTTCAATGGTTGGCTGCTAGAATCCACTTCTGTTTTCGTCAAGCTCTAGCAAAGCCTCTCAGGAGACAGCTATATCAGGCTCCTGTCAGCATGTACTTTTTGGCATCAGCAATATTGTCTGGGTTTGGTGGATGTATATGGGCTGGGTCTCCAGGTGGGACAGACTTTACATGGCCTTTCCTTCAGTCTCTACTCCAAACTTTGTCTCTGTATTTTATCTTGAGAATAATTTTGTTCCCCTTTCTAAGAAGAACTGAAGCATCCACACTTTGGTCATCCTTCTTCTTGAGTTAAATGTAGTTTGTGAATTGTATCTTGAGTATTCTGAGATTTTGGGCTAACATCTACTTATCAGTAAGTACATACCATGGGTGTTTTATTTTGTTTTATTTTATTTTATTGTGATTGGGTTACCTCACTCAAGATGAAATTTTCTAGATCCATCCATTTGCCTAAAAATTTCATGTAGTCGTTATTTTAAATAGCTGAGTAGTACTCCATTAGTAAATTTACCATATTTTCTGTATGCATTCTTCTGTTGAAGGACATATGGGTTCTTTCCAGCTTCTGGTATTATAAGTAAGGCTGCTATGAACATGGTAGAGCATGTGTGGTTGCTTCTTTTTGGTATATTAGATGTTGGAGCTTCTTTTGGGGATATGCCCAGGAGTGGTATAGCTGGGTCCTCAGTAGTACTATGTCCAATTTTCTGATTTTCAGAACAGTTATATGAGCTTGAAATCCCACCAAGAATGAGGTGTGTTCCTCTTTCTCCACATCCTCAGTAGCATCTGCTGTCACCTGAGTATTTAATCTTAGCCATTCTGACTGGTGTGAGGTGGAATCTCAGGGTTGTTTTGATTTGCATTTTCCTGATGACTAAGGATTTTGAACATTTCTTTGGATGATTCTCAGCCATTTGATATTCTTCATTTGAGAATTCTTTGTTTAGCTCTGTCCCCCATTTTTGACAGGGCTATTTGATTCTCTAGAGTCTAATTTCTTGAGTTCTTGAGTATATATCGGATACTAGTCCTCTATCATATGTAGGATAGGTAAAGATCTTTTCCCACTCTGTTGGCTTCAGTTTTTTCCTAATGACAGTGTCGTTTGCCTTACAGAAACTTTGCAATTTCATGAGGTCCCATTTGTCGATATTTGATCTTAGAGCATAAGCCATTGGTGATCTGTTCAAGAAAATTTCCTCAATGCTCATGTGTCCAAGCCTCTTTCCCATTCTCTTCTATTAACTTGAGTGCATCTGGTTTGTGGAGTTCCTTGATCCACTTGGACTTGAGCTTTGTACGGTTTGGTAAGAATGGATCCATTTGCATTCTTCTGCATGCTGATCACCAGTTGGACAATATTTATTGAAAATGCTATCCTTTTTCCATTGAATGATTTTAGCTCCTTTGTCAAAGATCAAGTGACCATAGGTTGTGTGGGTTCATTTCTGGGTCTTCAATTCTATTTCACTGATCTACCTTCCTTTCTCTGTACAAATACCATATAGTTTTTTTTAATCAGTTATTTCTCTGTAATGCAGCTGAAGGTCAGGGATAGTTATTCCCCCAGAAGTTCTTTTATTGTTGAGAATAGTTTTCACTATCCTGGGATTTTTGTTATTTCAAATGAATTTGCAAATTACCCTTTCTAAGTCTATGAAGAATTGAGTTGTAATTTTGATGGGGATTGTACTGAATCTGTAGATTGCTTTCAGCAAAATGGCCATTTTTACTATATAAATCCTGCCAATCCATGAGCATGGGAGATCTTTCCATCTTCTGAGATCTTCAATTTCTTTTTTCAGAGACTTGAAGTTCTTTTCATAAAGATTTTCCCTTCCTTGGTTAGGGTCACACCAAGATATTTTATATTATTTGTGACTATTTCGAATGGTTTTCTTTCTGTAATTTCTTTCTTAGCCTGTTTATAATTTAAGTAGAAGAAGGTTACTGATTTCCTTGAGTTAAATTTACATCCAGCCCCTTTGTTTATCAACTTCAGAAGTTCACTGGTGGAATTTTTGGGGTCACTTAAGTATACTATCATATCATCTGCAAATAGTGATATTTTGACTTGTTCCTTTCCAATTTGTACCCCTGTGACCTCCTTTTGTTGTCTAATTGGTCTGCCTAGGGCTTTGAGTACTCTAGTGAATAGGTAAGGGGAAAGTGGACAGTCTGTCTGGTTCCTAATTTTAATGGAATTGCTTTAAGGTTTCTCCATTTATTTTGATGTTGCCTACTGGTTTGCTGTATATTGCTTTTCTGTGTTTAGAAGTAAGTCTTGAATTCCTGATCCTTCCAAGAGTTTTACCATGAAGGGGTATTAGATTTTGTCAAATGCTTTCTCAGCATCTAATGAGAGGATCATGTGGTTTTCTTCTTTGAGTTTGTTTATATAGTGGATTAAGTTGATGGATTTCTATATATTGAACAATATCTGCATCTTGTGATGAAACCTACTTGATCATGATGGATGATTGTTTTGTTGTTGGACTCGGGTTTTAAAATTTTATTGAGTATTTTTACATTGATATTCATAAGGGAAATGGGTCTGAAGTTTTCTTTCTTTGTTGGGCCTTTGTGTGGTTTAGGTATAAGCATAATTGTGGCTTCATAGAAGGAATTGTGTGGTGTTCCTTCTGTTTCTATTTTGTAGAATTGTTGGGAGAGTGTTGGTATTAGGTCTTCTAAAAGGGTCTGGTAGAATTCTGCACTAAACCAATCTGGTTCTAGCCTGTTTTTTTTTTTTTTTCTTTTGGTTGGGAGACTTTTGATGACTGTTTCCATTTCTTAAGGGGTTATGGGACTGTTTAGATGTTTTATCTGATCCTTATATAACTTTGGTTCCTGATATTTGTCTAGAAATTTGTCCATTTCCTCCAGATTTTCCAGTTTTATTGAGTATAGGGTTTTGTAGAAGATCTAATAATTTTTTGAAAATTTCTTCAGGTTCTATTCTTATGTCTCCCTTTTCATTTCTGAAATTGTTAATTTTAATATTGTCTCTGTGCCCTCTGGTTAGTCTGGCTAAGGGTTTATCTATATTGTTTTCTCAAAGAATCAGCTCCTGGTTTTGTTGGTTCTTTGTATAGTTCCTCTTGTTTCTACTTGGTTGATTTCAGCCCTGAGTTTGATTATTTACTGCCGTCTACTCCTCTTGGGCACATTTGCTTCTTTTTTTTTCTAGAGCTTTTAGGTGTGCTGTCAACATATTAGTGTATGTTCTTTCTTTTTGGAGACACTCAGAGCTACGAGTTTTCCTCTTAGCACTGCTTTCATTGTGTCCCATAAGTTTGGGTATGTTGTGCCTTCATTTTCATTAAATTCTAAAAATGGCTTTAATTTCTTTCTTTCTTTCTTCCTTGTCCAAGTTATCATTAAGTAGAGCATTGTTGAGTTTCCATGTGTATGTGGGCTTTCTGTTGTTCTTGTCATTGAAGACCAGCCTTAGTCCATGGTGATCTTATAGGAAGTGTGGGATCTTCTTGTATCTTTTGAAGCCTGTTTTGTGACTGATTATATGGTCAGTTTTGGAGAAGGTACCATGAGGTGCTGAGAAGGTATATTCTTTGGTTTTGGATTAAATATTCTATAGATATCTGTTAAATCCATTTGGTTCATAATTTCTCTTAGTTTCACCATGTCTCTGTTTAGTTTCTCTTTCTATGATCTCTCTATTGATGAGAGTGGGGTGTTGAAGTCTCCCACTATTATTGTGTGAGGTACAATGTGTGCTTTGACCATTAGTAAGGTTTCTTTTATAAATGTAGGTGCCCTTGCATTTGGAGCTTAGATATTCCTGAATTGAGATTTCATCTTGGTGAATTTTTCCTTTGACATGTATAAAGTGTTTTTCTTTATCTTTTTTTTGATAACTTTTGGTTGAAAGTCGATTTTATTCCATATTAGAATGACTCCTCCGGCTTGTTTCTTGGGCTGATTTGCTTGGAAATTTGTTTTCCAGCCTTTTACTTTGAGGTAGTGTCTGTCTGTGTCACTGAGATGAGTTTCCTGTATGCATCAAACTTTGCTTTTTCTAGGGTGTAGTTTCTCTCCTTGTGTTGGAGTTTTCTATCTATTATCCTTTGTAGGGCTGGATTTGTTGAAAGATAATGTGTACATTTGGTTTTGTCATGGAATATCTTGATTTCTCCAACTACGGTAATTGAGAGTTTTTCTTGATATAGCAGCATGGGCTGTCGTTTGTGTTCTCTTAGGGTCTGTATGATGTCTGTCCAGGATCTTCTAACTTTCATAGTGTCTGTTGAGAAGTCTGGTGTGATTTTGATAGGTCTGCCTTTACATTTTACTTCACCTTTTCCCTTTACTGCTTTTAATATTCTTTTTTTGTTTTGTGCATTTGGTCTTTTGTCTATTATGTGATGGGAAGAGTTTCTTGCTTGGTCCAATCTATTTGGAGTTCTGTAGGCTTCTTGTATGTTTATGGACATCTCTTTAAGTTATGGAAGGTTTTTTTTCTATAATTTTATTGAAGATATTTACTGGTCCTTTAAGTTGGAAATTTTCACTCTCTTCTATTCCTATTATCCTTAGGTTTGGTCTTTTCATTGTGTCCTGAATTTCCTGGGTATTTTGTGTTAGGAGCTTTTTGCATTTTGCATTTTCTTTGACTGTTGTGTCAATGTTTCTTTATGGTGTCTTCTGCCCTGAGTTTCTCTCTTCTCTTGTATTCTGTTTGTGATACTTGCATCTATGACTCCTGATCTCTTTTCTAGGTTTTATATCTCCAGGGCTGTGTCCCTTTATGGTTTCTTTAGTGTTTCTATTTCCATTTTTAGTTCCTGGATGGTTTTGTTCAATTCCTTCACCTGTTTGGTTGATTTTTGTGTTTCCTTTTTAAGGCCTTCTCCTTGTTTTTTTGTGTTGTCCCGTATTTCTTTAAGGGAGTTTTTATGACCTTCTTAAAGTCCTCCATCATCATGAGTTGTGATTTTAAATCAGAATCTTGCTTTTCTGGTATGTGTGGTATCCAGGACTTGCTGTGGTGGAGAACTGGTTCCTGATGATGCCAAGTGGCCTAGGTTTGTGTTGCTTAGGTTCTTGCACTTGCCTCTAGCCATCTGTTTATCTCTGATGTTAGCTTGTCTTGCTGATTCTGTCAGTGGCTTGACTCTCCTGTAAGCCTGTGTGCCAGCTCTATTGGAGGACCAGCTCTCTCTCAGCAGGGTCTGAGTCCAGAGAGCTGTAGCACAGGGCACAGACAGAAGCTGGAAGGATCCTGTCCCAGACTGCTTCTTGATTTTTGTGCCCAGAAGGCTCTGGGTGGGGTCCTCAGAGCAGCAATGGTGGTGTCATCTGTGCACTCAGGTGTGTCAGCATAGACTCTCTCCCAGCGGGGTCCAGAGTGCTCTGGCACCAGGTCAGCTTCAGTTTTGGGTGGAAACCGGGAAAGATCCTGCCCCAGACTGTTGCTTGGTTCCTGTTTCCTAAGGGCTCAGGGAGGGTTCCTCCGGGGCCAGGAATTTAAGCAGGGCTAGTGGTCTTTCCTGGCTCTCAGATGTGTCAGCATTCCTGTGAGCCTGGCTCTCTCCCAGTGGGGCCTGGGTACAGGGTGAGACCATCGTTTGAAAAGCCTGTTTATTAAAGTGTTCAGCAGTGCAGGAGACATGAGCTCCTCAGTGTCAAGTATGTCATCTCTACAACATGCAGGATCTTATTTATCATCTTCCAGGAATCTTCAACATTTTAACCTAAGCTATGCCAAATAAACTGTATTATATAGTAAATTTAATATGCTACAATTATTAGGTCTCCTGCATCTTTGTATAGACCATTGAGCAACATTAAAGTATGTGATCTGAATAAAAAAGGGATGATTCTGGGGCTGGCAAGATGGCATTGTATGTAAGGTGCCTGCAGTGTGAGCACAAGGACCTGAATTCAAGTCCCTGCAACTGGCCTGTCATATGCCGTGGTGACAAGAGAGGGACCTTGTCTCCAGTAAGGTGGGAGCTAAGGGCTGGTGCCTGATTCTTTTCTCTGATTCCACAGACATTCTTGGTGCATTTGTGCCTTAACTCACACATACAAACGTGCACACACACACCCCACCTCCACATACTCTGTCTCTCACACACACACCTATAGATACCCATCTGTGTCTGCCTCTTAAGTGCTGGGATGAGAAGTGTGCACCACCATTTTTTTTTAAATTAAAGATATTAACTTTTACTAACATTCACTATTTCTTTCAACCACTCAACACCAGTTGACCAAAATAAATAAATAATAAATAAATTAAAATAAGTAGTTTCCTCTTTGCACAGAATGTGATGTCTACGACAGCTCCATATAGTTGCATGTGAGGTTCACCATAGTTTTGTAACCTATAATTTTAGGCTTGAAGAGTCATCTCTGTGAATTCCATATCTAGAATTAGTGTCAATGAGCCAGATTGGGAATAAAAAACACACGTGTCTAATGTAAAGGTTATGTGTGACTTTTCAGTGGAATTTCCCATCGAACTGCCTCCGGGCCATAAATTACAAGGCCATGCTGACAGCTGTGAGAAATGACAGTCCCAGCTCTGTGCACTGAGCCATGAGCTTCACCTTATTGCCTCTCCAGCAAACATCCTCACTGTCTGAGCCATTGGTGCTCAGCCACAGACTTGTATTTTAACACTTGCTTTCTGCTTTGGTCTTCCCGGAACCACAGAGCTGTCAGAGTCAGGTATGATGCATTACAAGAATTTAAATAATCTGTCTCCCGAGCCTTGAGTATGGTTTTGGCGCACAGTACTTATTCAATGAGAATTTGTTGAAATAAATGTTGGATTTTTGTTGGGTGTTCTGTAAGGCAGTTTCTAGAAGTGTGAAGAATTGGAATGGATAGTTTCCAGGGCTGGGCATAGTGACACACACCTTTAATCCCAGCACTCAGGAATTAGAAGCAGGGGGATCTCTGTAAGTTCGAGGTCAGTCTGGTCTACATATCACATTCCAGGACAGCCAGGAGTGTAAACACTGTCTCAACAAAATTAGACAGAGAAGAAAAGAAAAGAAAAAAGGGAAGGGGGAGAGAAGACCCTGATGCTGTGATATATGTAGTCTAGTAAGAAAAATGCTTGTACCAAGGTCTGTGTTATTTATTAGATAAATTGCTATGTAATTTTGAAATCCAAACTACCTGAAACCTTGTTCATTTTAGACAATGTGCTGGGCAGGAAAGCATTAACGCAAAATTAACCCATTGGGTAGCAATCCCGACTTGTGTTGGTGTGAAACACACACAACCTCTATTCCATTTGAGGGAACAATTTAGAAATGTACCACAGCAACGCTAATGTTTTTGAATAATTGGTTTTGTTTTGCATGCCATGCTAAATTATCTTTTTGATAGCCCAAACTTCTGAAGGCTAAGAAAATCTACCAGATCTCAAACACTTCAGGCAGTATAAAATGTATAATCTGCAGAAAGTTAAATAATAAAATTTGTAAGTAGCAACTAATTCAGTAACAAGTATCTAAAATCAACAGTTGATAAATAGCTAGTCCTTGAAGCGCCATGTCTCTGTTGAGTGTCTCTGGAGATGGACAGAGACTCCGTCCATGGTCCTTCAGGTGGGAAGAGGGGCAGATGAGGTAGGAATGCTCTTGTGACAGACAAAAGTCATACGAGACACAGCCCTGTGACTCAGCCTGCCAGACTGAGTCCTATAAGGACTAGATCAAAATCAAGGAAAGCTCAGTCATCATGGGCCCTGAGATAATTCAAAGAAGAACCAGGGGGCCCTGAAAAGGAGGTAGAAAAAAGAGTAAAGAGAGTCTTGAACAGTCGTGCAGTGGAGAAATCTGCACACGACTCTGCACAGAGTGGACAGCTTCACTTAGACCGTGGAGTAGACACTGGCAGGCCGGGACAAGAGTGCTGGGACCCTAGATCTGGCTTTGGAAGGTCATTTACCTGGTGCCCCTCCCACATTGCACATGAGTTATGCATAAGCCTGAAACTGACAGTCATGGTCCCAATATTCCTTAGTAATGGTGCTGCAGCATAAATCTGTTTTGTGGAACCTCCTGTGCTGGTGCTCCCCACGACCATGCGATGGTATTTCAGCGTGCATCAGCCCAGACCAACCTTTCAGAGAATAAGAGATCCGGGCCTAGTTACTATAGTAATTTCTGAAACCTTTATTCTTTCTACATTTCTAAGTTTTCATTTGTATTTTCCACTTTCAAAAGTAGGAACATCTTGGAGCTGAGGAAAGTCTTGATGTTTGCAAAACCCCGGGCCCCCAGGGTAGTGGGTTTTCCACATCGCCTGGTGTGATGTCTGCACACTCCTCAGATTCACCTTCTGTTATTCTGTGACTGAGGTTTGTGACTCTCTATTAGGATCAGAGATGCCATTAACGTCCGGTGACTTTAATTATCTATAAATTACAGACACTTAGACTGTGTTGATTGAGATTTTCCAAAGACTATATGTCTCATATATCTTTATATTAAAAACAGGTGGATATTTTGATACGATGAACTATAGATTAGTGTCAACAGTACACTCGACAGTGGTCATTTAATATTCATTGTAAGTAAGGTATGAAATAAAATTGTTTTCTGACTTCCCGTTGTATATGACTTAGTATGGATTTAGCTTGAAAAACTTAAGGCAAGCATAGCCTGAGCACAGATATGTCTGGTTGTAATGGAGCAGTTCCTGTAAGAATGGCATGACTGGCTGTTCAACCTCTCACCAGCACTATGCTATATGGTGTTTTATAATGTAAATATTTTGATATCATATCTCCCTTGACGCCTATAAAAGTAGCTCGCCATTACTAAATGAAATTTTTCTGTCTTAAAAAAAAAATCAACTGAGAATATAGAGCTTCTAATTGCATGTCCCCTTCTTGAGGCCCAAGCATGTCCAAGCAGTGCCCAAGTCACCTCCTTCTGTTGTATTAACGAATGCCAAAAGTATTTTGTTGCTAGTGCACTGCGTTGTGATTGACTGCTGAACATTTTAATGAAGGAGATCTAAGTGAAGATAACATTTTCCCAAGCAGGACGATGCTGGTGCCTGATCCGTGGGTATTTATTTTGCCTTGTCACTTAATTTAGATAGAACGTTTGAAGTTACCAGTTTGTGGCAGACTCTGCAGAATGAACCATTGTGTGAACATTTCTGGTAGGGACTTTCCCAAACAAAGAAACTTTTTTTTTTTTTCAACTTTTGAATGTGACCCACAATATGGAATAAAATTTACATCGTGACCCAGTATATATGCAGATCATTGGGACAGAACTCGGGTGAAACAATGCTTTCCTTTGCTGTTTGTGACGCACGTGGCTTTTAAACGTCTGCTCTAAGTAACTTTAGTCTCTAAAACAGTCGGTCTTCTACCCACTAAAATCGATTTCCTACGTCTATGAAGGGTCACCATCTACCATCTGAAAAGCCCAAGGCAAACACTTCTAAGGGTGACCACGGTGTGTTCTTTATCTGTCCTCCCCACTCCCCGGGCTGTGGTCACTCGGCTTGTATTATTGCAATGTGGGAATGTTTGACTTGCCCTTAATCTAGAGATGGTGTGACATTGCTGAAGTTTACCTACAGATGCTGTGGGAGGCCTTTGAAGGAGATTAGAAGAAGTGTATTGCTAATTAGAAGATGAAGCTTAAGCGCAGGAGATACGGACGTCATCGCACACTTAAAAAACAACTGCAAAACATGGGATGGCGTCTGGCTCTCCGTACAGTCAGTACTTGCTCACTGAAGTCCTGACACTGTTTTCCGAGGCCACCATTGTTATCGGAGTGAACGTGGACTTTTAAGACTCATATTGAAACACTGTCTCACAACCATACTCCAGCTTGCTCTGATGGCTCTTAGCTGTGAGGAGGGTGTCACACTTGTCACACTTGACTTCACCCAGGTACCAAAGTTCCTCAAAAGCATTTTGTCCTCTGTACTTAACATTATTACCATTCTCCAATTAATACTCAAGGCCAATTTGTGCATAAATCGAATTTTTGTCTTCTGATAACATAAACTTCTCTCTCCTAGGAATTTGTTTAATTTACTGTAGGCTACCCAATAATTTAAATTTCTCATCCATACATAGTAATAGTTTTTTATGAGAACTTCACGATTATTTGGGCACCTAATAAAATTCTACTCTTATACAATTCTGCTAAGACAAATAGTATCAGAACGGCCATTGCTGGAGACAGGACTGTGTCCTTGTTAGTTGGAGTCGTTTCTTTGTAGCAACATTTTCTGCTTAGCTGAAAGGAACTTGAGTTCCATAAAACTTTGAGTTATTTTATTTACTTAAATAAACAGAATTTACGTTTTGGTATTCTGAAAGTTGGGAGGCTTACTGGGGATAATTCTTACACATGCTTTTATATAATGGCACACCATCCTAACAATACTAAATATTCATGTTTTCTCCTCAACCAGATTCTAAGTTCATTAGGGAAGCTTCCGCTCCTTCCTGTTCCCAATCGTTTTTCTTGGTTTTGCTTTTATGCTACTTCTTCTGATAGAATTATCAAAGCAAAGAATTACTGTCCTTCACACCGTATAGAAGTTAATCACACTCTCGCTGCTGAGCTTTTAAAGCTACATCATTTGCTAAAAACTTTAGGAATCATCAAGACTCTAATCTTTATTTATTTTACGTTTGGTAATGAACTTGCAACACTAAGTTTGCAGTTCTGTGTATTTGTGCATGATTTTAATCTTCTTCAGCATTTCTTTCAAATTATCGCTGCCCTGGGGCCAGTACTTGCTTTTGTTTCATTTGATTGGTAGAAAAACCCAAAGGAGACAATACAACATAATTCTAAGGCTGCTCCTTGAACATCTGAAGGAACATCGAGTGCTTAGTGAGGCCCTTCGTATGATCATTACATGAGAAAAGAAGCTCAGGGGTCAGGAGATGGCAGCGATCATCTGAAAGAAGAATTTGATAAATAAAGCTAATTGTGACAACTTGTTTTACTGGATGTTGTACTCTAATACAGTTCTGCTAAGACAAATAGTATCAGAGCGGCCATTGCTGGAAACAGGGCCGTGTGTTTGTTAGCTGGAGTTGGTTCTTTGCAGCAACATTATCTGCTTAGCTGAATAGAACTTGAGTTCCATAAAAATTTGGATTCTTTTATTTACTTAAATAAGCAGAATTTACGTTTTGCTAATCTGAAAGCTGGGAGGCTTGCCGGGGATAATTCTTACACGTACTTCCCCTTTGTGAAAACAGGATGCAAAGAGAACTCATTAATTCCCGTTCGTAGGGCAGCTTAAATGTCTTACGATGTCATGTTTACCATTTTCTATTTTCCTAGTCTGAAGTGGACTTCAGGGTACCTGCTGTATTGCTTGTTCATTTCTGCCGAGGAGCCGGGAGTCACTAGCTCCTCGACCTCCGGTTTGAAATGGCCGCTCTCTTCTCAGACTACGCTGAGTTCCTTTCTGCTTGATGTTGGCTGCTACCAATAGTTTAAAATGCACGTATACATTTATAAACTTCAATCACTTAACACCCCACATCTTACATTTTTATACAGCTGAGATTTTTGTAAATTTCTTTCTTATGCTTCATATTTTGTTCAGTTTTCTAAGCTAAGAACACTGCCTTCGCAATCTGACTGTTACCTTATTTTTATACCGTTTTTCCATTTAATAACCTTCTGTATATATATAAAACTATTCACATATATAATGTACAACTGAAATAAATTTAAAAATCAAAGCAATTACTCAACCTGATAGTCTATATTAGTATTGAATATTCTAATTCCCTATTGACTTATAATCATTTGGATTATTCAATAATCATGAAACAATAGGATGTTTAGCTGTTTATGTGATACCATTTGTTTTGAATTACTTAATGTTATCTACATTTTACTGTTCATTAATTATATAAGTAAAATCTACATTGCCTTATTTTTATAAGCAACAAAAATATATGCACAAGGGGACATTTTAGCCTGTTATCATTACACTAACAAACAAATAAATCAAACAGTTGAACAATTCAAAAGCCACATGGTGAATATATTTTGCTTAATAATATTGTTAGGGTTTCTTTCTTATTTGTTTTCTCACTAACACTGTGAACCATTTCAACAGCTCCAGCCTTATTTTTAAATATTAACGATGTCATGCTTTTGCAAGTGAAAAATATAGAAATGGCAACTATTGAACTAGTTTAATTCTTCCTGCAGCAGAAGAACACATGTGTTTCTAATGCATGCATGTTATTTAATGAGTTTTTTTTTAATTCTCCTTCCAGGAACCTTTCACTAAATGTTGGGAGAGTCACGACAATCGTTTGTGACTTTTGTGTTCCGAGTAGCCCTGTGCACAATGGCTCTACATCAGAGTCAGCTGTTGGCCGTGTTCTTACGTTAATAAGAAAATGCTTTGCTCCCGCTCCCGCACGCTGTTGCTGTTTTTCACTGCTTCCTATTCAGACCACTTAACCTTCATTCTACTGGGTGGTCATTTTTTTCATATTGGAAGGCAGCGTAACAAAGCAGGTTTTCCAAAGTTTGTGTGTATGAGAGACGCTTTGCTGAATGGTCTACAAAAGACACAGAAATGCATGTGCAGAACTTCAGGATGCACAGGTTATCAAGAATGTCCCCAGGCAAGAAAACACACAATCTTATTTTAAGAACATCTATTGTTTTTTTTTTTAAAGTCAAGTAAATCTCTCCCCCCACCTAAGCTCCTGACTGGGAGAATTGGGTGGCATTCATTTGCAGAAAAAGACAAGAAGACTTTCAGCAGACTAGAGACCTAGGAGTCTGAGGCTTCATTTGGAGTTGACTTGTTTTCTCTTACCTGTTTGCTGACTCTTTACACAAGTATTCGTTTTTTTGTCGGCTTCTTCTCCTTCCTTCAGCATAACCGCGCCACCTCCTCCTCCACCAGGACTGACTGACTGCTCCTCAGCGCCTTAACCTGCATAAAGACCTTTTCAGTTTGAGCTGCCACTCTGTGAGACAGGCTGCTACTTGCTTTTGTTTTGCTGAGATTCATTATCTGGATTTTGCTGATTGTACTTTCATTTCTGTATCTACAATAATTTATTTCCCAAAATATTCGGGTCATACTTTCTTTTTATTTTTCTTTTAGCACAGGGGACTAAACCCACTTTTGTTCTCTAGTTTCTTATAATTTATAGAGATTCTAAAATCATAATAAAGCAAGAAAGAAAGAAAGAAAGAAAGAAGGGAAGAAAGAAAGAAACAAAGAAAGAAAACACTCCAGCCACAAATCAAACCATATAGAACTCCTTTGGAGTTAAAAAAAAGTAATCATAGTTCTTAATTTTTAGGCTTCTTTGATTTTATTCTTTAATTGTAACTATTTAAACACTGGTTTGAAAAGTACTTGAAATCTGGTAGTTTCCTTCTTATCAGGTCTTCAAAAAGGCCTCTTTACATAAGCAGTAAAAATCCAAAATGAAATTATCCAATGAATCAAAACCGCCGCATGCAGGGAGAAGGGGGGGTGAATGTGATTAGTGTGTTGTGTGCACACACGAAGCTCTCAAAGTGTTAGTAAGAAGAAATCTATCTGGCATCCAAACCAGATAGACAGATTAAAAAATAAAATTCCCTTTACAATGTGGCTGGAGAGATGGCTCGGCAGTTAGAAGTGACTACAACTCTTGGAGAGGACCCGGGTTGGATTCTAACAACCACATGGCGGTTCACAACGACCCAGCATCTGATACCCTCTCCTGGTCTCCTGCATGTGTGAGCACATAGAAGCTCGGACAGAAACATGCACATAGAAGTAGGAAGTAAACATTTAAGCGTTCACTTTGGGACAACGGTTGCTGGTTGGTATGTCCGTCTACCAAGACAAACCTCTGGTAACATGTTAACGTGACTGTGCGTGAGTTTCTTTTACAGAAGTTTTGTTGGCCTCCAAGTAAAACAAGTCACATACCACGTGTTGCCCATGAATACGAGGAGTTGAGTTGTGTTTTCAGTTTTCTCTAAACTGCAGCGTACATTGATTTGCCCTCCTACATATGGGTCAAAAGAATCCCAAGTTCATCGCTCACAAGGTTGTGGGCCCCAGGGATCAGCCAGCTCCCAGAGCACCAGCCTGGGTCTCGAACCAGGCTGCAGTTTTGTGGCCCTTCTCTGAGGTCCTCGTTGAATTACAGTGCTAAGGACCGAGCATATTACGGGTCCCTCTCTATTCTCCAGTTCTTCTTCATATCTTTCTAATCCAGTTTTATTGTGAGGTTGGCTTTTCGGACTCCTGTGCTTTATTGCTTTTGTTTTGTTTCTTTCCACCATCAGAACTCATATTTTTGTATCCTTTTATTTATATGAGCACACTGTAGTTGTCTCAGACACACCAGAAGAGGGCATCGGATCCCATTACAGATGGCTGTGAGCCACCATGTGGTTGCTGGGAATTGAACTCAGGACCTCTGGAAGAACAGTCAGTGCTCTAACCAGTGAACCATCTCTCCAGCCCATATTTTTGTATCCTTAAAATCATCTTTAAGTGTCCCTGAGCACAACATTCCCACTAAGTGAAGATTTATGTAGAACTTTGCCTGCTGGCCTATCCTTTTATTTTAAACGTTAAAAGCAATCTATTTTTAAAACATTCTGACCGTGTGTATGTGCTTGCCCTGGGGTATGTCTGCGTGGTACTGAGGAGGGAGAAAGGAGGCTGGATCCTTAGGACTGGAGTGACAAGTGGTTTGTTAACTGCCTCACCTTGGTGCTGGGAGCAGAGCGCTCTAACCACTGCGCAGCCTCTCCATCCCCACTTTGCAACAACGGCGTGTGCTCCTCACGACTCTGCTGTACGAGTGTATTAATTTAGAACGCACAAATCACTCTAAAAAACAAAGCCAAGCTAGTTCTTTCTCTTTTGTCTTTTATCTCAGTACATGGCACTTAGCCAGGGAGCCAAATATGTTGGTATCGCTCTAACTCACGTTTTTCAAATCACTGCTTTCCATATCAGCACAGTTTCACAGAGTCTAACAAGTGACCCATGTAGTCAAAATATATGCACACATGTACACACAGAACAGACTACTGTACCTTGACTTTTCTCCAACTTCCTGTCTTCTACAGAGAGATTCTAACTAATGGTGTTACTCCTGCCTTCCTCTCTGGGACTCACACTAGCAGTGTGTGTGTGTGTGTGTATGTGAGGTGTGTGTGTGGTGTATGTGTGTGGTACTGTGTGTGTGGTGTGGTATGTGTGGAGGAGGGTGTGTATATGTGTGTGTGGTATGTGTGTGTGGTGTGTATATGTGTGGTATGTGTGTGTATGTGAGGTGTGTGTGTGTGTGTATGTGTGGTGTGTGTATGTGTGGTGTGTGTATAATCACAACATTTCCTGGTTATTTTCATGCCTGTGCCTTGTTCCCTTAGCTCTGTCCTCTGCCTTTCTCTTGCCTGACTAATTACCAGTCCTCTTTGCAGATGATGCTTAGATATCGTTTTCCCAGGAAACCTTATTGTGACCTTCTCCTCCGTGATCGCCCACAAACCCTGTCATAGCTTTTATCTCTTTCTCTGTGGCTAGAATCCACTAGAGCGAGCTCTTTGAAGGCACCGACCAAACTGTAGTTGGCTCTGTGCAGTATTATAAGCAATATCTGTAGAACTGACATTTTCTCATCTCTGTTTTAAAAAAATTGTGGATGTGAAGAGTCTGGATAACGGGAGAGGACTGTGCCAAGCACACAATTATACCATGGGCTGCCGATGGCTTTGATGATAAAGGCAGCGGAGTCCAATAGCTAAACTTGTAACCTGTTCTTCACGGTGAGGGCATGAGGCACAGCATTTCATGGAGCTGCCTAATCTGGACAGCCTTTGGCATTGCCAGTCAGTGCTCAGATGGTCGTAGGGAGGTGGAGTGTGCAAAGGACACTGGCAGCAGAGAGAGGGAGAGAGCCAACTGGTCCCAGCCTGGATCACAGCTCCTTATCTCAAGGTCCTCTGGCAGACGGTGCTGGAATGCCTATACTGTCCCCTCGCTTGGAGAGATGCCAATAGGAAAACGTGGCTCTTGTCTGGGTAGTCTCCTCGGTTCTACATTCGGTGAGGTCTAACCTCTGAAGAGATTTTGAAAGGAAGAAAAGGATGTAATCACACTCAAGGATATATCACTCCTGTCTTTACCTAGTCTCAGAATTTGGCTAATTTCCCACGTCTTCCTGGGAGAAAAATTTCACCAGAACTTTTGAGTTGCAGATATGACCATGCAAGACTGAGGCTCACACACACTTCCAGGAGGTGCAAACTCATTTCCAATCCATAATAAGGGAAAAGAACTACTATATAAGTTATGTGAATTACAACAGGTGTCCACTGCATTTTTGCTAAGTAGTTGAATGGATACTGTTTTTGCCTCAGCTACATTGTTAGAAGCATAGTGAAATCATCTTACCACCACATTAGAAAAGAGAAACAACCACATATTTAGATATTACTACAATGTATTTATGATTGATCAATAATTACACTGCATATAATGCTATATTTGATTTATATAGACAGTGGTACCCAATAAAACTTCGTGATTATGCAAATGTTATATATTTTTATTAATGTCACGATAGGAAGCTTAATTAACATTTCACTTTAAATAGGTATCCATGGTCTGAGGGTGTTGCCCAGTGAGTAGGGTGCCTGTCAACTGTGCCCAAACCCTGGTCTCAATCCCTACGAGTGTATAAATTGAGCAAGGTGGCTCAAGCGTATAATTTCATAATTTGGGAATTAGAGGCAGGAGGATAAGAAGTTATAATGCGCTCAAGGCCGTCCCGACTTTGTGCGATGCATGATTATCAGGTTCCACCTTGGAGAGCAGACGTAACATCAAAGCATCTGAGAGTATTAAAAGATCGGTCCGGAACAGCCCCATACAGTGTCTACACGCCTTCTCTTAGGGAGCACACACTTGCACATGAAAAGTGTCTCTGTGGCCTCAAAGTTCAATGCTTTCCATATCTTTGAGAGAACTAGATGTCTTAAAAAAGATATTATAATTGTTCTCAAGAATCTGTTATGTTGCTACAAAAGGACAGTAGTAGTTTTATATATTAAGAAGCTGGTGGGCTGGAGAGATGGCTCAGTGGTTAGAGCACTGACTGCTCTTCCAGAGGTCCTGAGTTCAATTCCTACTAACCATGTTGTGGCTCACAGCCATCTGTAATGGGATCTGATGCCCCCTTCTGGTGTGTCTGAAGAGAGCAACAGTGTACTCACATTAAATAAATAAATAAGTTTTAAAAAATAGAATTTGGGTATAGATTAACAAAAAGCTATTGTAAGATTCTTTTATCTATTATTAATTTAAAATTTCTATTTATTTATTTATCTATTTATTTTTATTGAATATTTTCCTTATTTGCATTTCAAATGTTATCCTCTTTCCCAGTTTCCCCTCTAGAAAACCTCTATCCCATCTCTCCTTCCCCTGCCTCCATGAGGTTGCTTCCCTCCCTCCTCCCCACCCTGACATTCCCCTACACTGAGCCTTCAAAGGACCAAGGGCCTCGCCTCCCATTGATGGCAGATAAGGCTATCCTCTGCTACACCTCCAGCTGGAGCCCTGGGTTGCTCTTTGGTTGGTGGTTTAGTCCCTGAGGGCTCTGGTTGGTTGATACTGTTGTTCTTCCTATGGGTTTCAAACCCCTTCAGCTCCTTCAGTCCTTCCTCTAACTTCTCCACTGGGGATCCTGTTCTCAGTTCGAAGTCAGAGGCTGCGGGCATCAGCGTCTGTATTGGTCAGGCTCTGGCAGAGCCTCTCAGGACACAGCCATATCAGGCTCCTGTCAGCACGCACTCCTTGGCATCAGCACTAGTGTCTGGGTTTGGTGACTGTATGTGGGATGGATCCCCAGGTGGGGCAGTCTCTGGATGGCCTTTGCTTCAGTCTCTGCTCCACATTTTATTTATTACTTGTGTGTATATGCATGTGTGGAGTGTATGTGCACTTGCATAAGTGCATGTGGAGGTCAATTCTCTTCCATTGTCTCCCACCTTATGTTTTGAGTCAGGGTCTCTCACTGAGCCTGGAGTTTACTGGTTGGTTTCACTGTCCGGCAGGATTCCCAGGGATCTGCGTATCTCCACCCTCTGAGCGGGGATTATAATGCCACCGCTGTGCCCGGCTTCTTACGTGGATGCTGAAGTTCCAAACTTAGGTCTTCATGCTAGTATGACAAGAATCTCATTAAACAACCGCCCAGACAATTCCTTCAATATTTTTAGGAGACTCTCGAAGACGTAACATTTTTAGAAAACTGAGAGCCAAAAACTTTGCATATTAATAACTAAAGGCCTTCCCACTGCAAAGATATGTTCGGATAACTTAACTAAATTGCCCTTTTCTTTTGGTTGAGGTTAAAGATGGAGGAATCACCACAAGGAGGAGTCCCAGCAACAAATAAGGCCAGCATCGCTGACTAGATTTAGGAAGTCTGAATTGTATGAAGACATTTTTTAACTAGCCACCATTATGATCCTCAATGACTTCAGAGTCCTGAGAGGACAGACATTAGAAAAGTTAGAAGACCAAGTTACCCAGAAGACATTGCTTCAGATGGAGAGGTTGGGTTGGGGGATAGCCTGGGCTTCCACGGTCAACCAGACATACAGTTTGGGCTAAGCCACTTGGTAGCTATGCGATCTTTGGCACCGTGTTCTTTATTTCACCTGGTTTTAAAAATTAAGTTTATTAAAAATTTGCTCTGTGACACTTAAATTCTTTTTCTAAAGATTTATTTATTATATGTGAGTACACTGTCGCTGTCTTCAGACACACAAGAGGGCATCAGATCCCATTACAGATGGTTGTGAGCCACCATGTGGTTGCTGGGATTTGAACTCAGGACCTCTGGAAGAGCAGTCAGTGCTCTAACCGCTGAGCCATCTCTCCAGCCCGACACTTAAATTCTTGAAAGAAAAAAAAAAAAACTCCATGTGCAAAGGCACCTTAATTCTGTAGAACACACTGAAGATTAAGAGCCTTTCCATATGGAAGCCAATGAAAGCTGAGTTCTCACCACCCATTGAGGTGTCTCCACCAGTCTGGAACTAAGTCAGTCATTAAAAACCTTAGGAATGCATCATCTCAGGGTAAACAGAAACAGATTCAAGCATCATCAGTTTGAGATTTGATGAACTTTTTCTTCCAGTCAGATTACATTTTTGGTGATGCGCATGCGGGTCCAATTTAGATTTTCAAGAGAAAAGGTCAAATAAAACTGTCTGGAGACATTCTTGGCACTGTTGGGAGCATCAAGAGCCAACATTTTTCATGAGAAAAAGACAACCTGTTTTCTCAAGGTCTCTCTATTCCAGCTGGGGAAATTCAAAACCAGAGACTCTCGCTGTGTTTGGCCTTGAGAGGCTGGCCTTGTGTTTCTGACCCCAAACTCACTTATGTAGCCCAGGCTAGCCTTGAGTTTCTGACCCCAAACTCACTTATGTAGCCCAGGCTAGCCTTGAGTTTCTGACCCCAAACTCACTTATGTAGCCCAGGCTAGCCTTGAGTTTCTGACCCCAAACTCACTTATGTAGCCCAGGCTAGCCTTGAGTTTCTGACATTCCCGCTTCAGCCTCCTGAGTGCTGGGACTTCTAGCATGGGCCTCATGCCTGGGTTTGAATGAAAGGAGATACCTTTTTAAAATTTTTATTCTTATTTTAAATTGTGTGTGTGTGTGTGTGTGTGTGTGTTTCCATTCACACATTAGTGCAGGTGCCCAATAAGGCTAGAAGGGGTGGCGGGTCCCTAGGAGCTTCGGTTACAGGCACTTGTAAGCTGACATGGGGGTGGAAACCCAAACTCAGACCCTTTGCAAGAATAGTGTGCACTCTTAACCCGAGAGCCATCTCTCCAGTCCCCAAATTGTGATCGCTAGTGCCTCGGTCTAGCCAAACCTAAAGGGCAGGTATCAGAATGCAGAATGGGAGCTTGCCGCTCCCTGGTTTTCTTTACTTGGTAGGAGAGAAAAATAAAGCATGCCCATGAGCAACTGTGTGTAAGAGTGTGTGCACGAGGGAGTGTGTGCACGAGGGAGTGTGTGCACAAGCGAGTGTGTGCACAAGCGAGTGTGAGTCCAAGCAAGTATGTGCACGAGTGTATACTAGGTGTGCATGAGCGAGTGTGTACACAAGCAAGTGTGAGCACAAGTGAGTGTATGAGTGTGTGTATGAGTGTGCACAAGTGTGTGCATGAGCGAGTATGTGCAAAGTGTAAGTTTCAGCCTTTAAGGTCAGGAAATTAATGAGCACAGAAGCTCATTGGCGTTGTGTTTCTGATTTCAAAAATGTTTATGGAGAGCAGTGATGTGAGTTGCCAAAGGTCACAGCGACAGTTGGCAGATGGACCGTGTTTTACGTCCACAGCTACAGGCCGCCAGAGCCCCCATCTCATCATCTCTCACGTTTCTCACGCTGCTGGAAACCACGGTTTTGAGTTTCTTCTATGGAGAAGCAGAAGCGTTTTCAAAAGACGGTCGCCCTTTTAGACTAAAATGTTTGCTGCCCTGTATACACAGTCTCCCCTCGTGGTTCTCCGGGGATTTATCATGTGGAATTTGTAAAGTGTCAGATATATGCAAAGAATATATGCAAGGGATAAAAATCCAGAATGGTTGGTAGTATAGAAAAATTAGAATAATTGTCATGACCAGCAGTAGAGTTAAACTAAGTTGAACAGTCCCAAACCATGTCTTATATGGCTGGATCATGCAAAGCTAGCAAGATAATTACTATGTAATGACATGGAAGATGTTCACATACTTTTATTAAGGTTTATTATGAAACTAAACACGTATTGTAAATTTGTCATCCACTAAGATGATTACATGTTTATACTTAATGGAAAGCAAAAGAAATGAAGTAAACACCGTGTGTCTAGCACCTACTTGACTTACTGAAAAAGGGATAGGCTGAAGCTTTTAGATGCCATCCCCGTTTTGGGTTAGGAATATATATAATCAGTCACTATAAAAAAGAGGCTTATCTATGATTTCTCGCCAATCCTTCATTATCATTCTTAATAAGCTCAGCAATGTCAATTCCCCTTTGATATGAGCTCTGCGGTGTGTGAATACCATAAAAAATCATCAGTCTGGGGCTGGAGAAATGGCTCAGCAGTTAGGAGCATGGACTGCTTTCCCAGAAGGCCAGAGTCTGATTTCCAGCACCCACATGGTGCCTCACGACCATCTGTTGTTCCTCTTTCGAAAGATCCAGTGCCCTCTCCTGGCCACCTTGGGCACCAGACCAGCACAGCGCAAACAGGCAGCAAAACGTGACACCCAGGCACATACAATAGAATACAAAATGGAGAAATGCAAACATTTCTAAAAGCAAGCCGAGAACCACACTGGAGGACAGAGGGCCTCTCGGGCTGCAGTGGCCACAGCTTCTCAGAGAGCAAGGTGCTGATCTGGACTTCAAAAGATGCAGGAGATAAACACTGGGTCACTCTGGTCTCTGGACCACTTTATAATGCTTTTATATTATTGAGGTGACAAAGAGATTGTATTCATGTGGCCTCTGTCTATTTGTTGGATACAAAAACCAATGAAGATTCAAAGAAGTCATTTCTTTAAAATAAAGCACACTAAGGATATAGCCCCACAGTAAGGCACATTCTTAGCATGCTCAAGGCACTGGATGCAATCCCCAGCAGAGCCAACAACAAAAATGGACATTAACACAAAGTATATTCTAATGAAATATAATTGTATCTCCCCAAATGACAAGATTTAGTTGGGAGAACGGTATCATTTTACATTTTGCTTTACTTTTCCTTTATTTATTATTAATTTTAGTTTGTGTGTGTGTGTGTGTGCGTGTGTGTACACATGTGCAGGTGTGCACACGTGCTCCACTGCATGCACACGAAGGTCAGAGGACAACTTGTGGAAGTTGGCTCTTACCTTCTTCACCTTGTGCATTCTAGGGACTGCAGAGTTGGGTTGTTGGAACTGGCAACACCTTTACTACCTCAGCAGTCTTACAGTCTGCATTTTTAATACTTTAAATAGGACACAGCTAGACTTCCCTACTTGTGTTATTATGATATTACAAAGCTCACAGCCTCTGAGCAACAACTTTGTACACTTGCACGAGAATGGAGAAGACAAATAGGATCTCGGCACCAGAAACATCTGTTGATGAAAGTTAAGAATGCCACACATACAGAATTCAGAAATGGCGTAGGAGTTGGGGGAGCAAGTGCTTGTGATTGTATCTGGAAAAGGTTTCCACTGTTCGATGTGGAGGACATGTTTCTAGTTTTGGGACTGTGTTATGTCAATTTAGGAAAAACCAACATCTTAACTTGTGACCATCTCCACTGACATTTACTTGGGCTACTTCGAAAGCTTTGTGGCAGAAACAACGAAATTAAAATGAATCACTAGTTGCAGGCTGTTATTAAGTTATGTAGTTAGCAATTTTCTTGTGGATTGCTTTATTCATTCAATGTGTTTAGTGTTCACACGTTCCGAGAGCAAGAGACACAGGCTAGCGCAGAAGATGAGAAAGGCAAGCCTCCTGCTCCTCAGGGCTCTCAGCTGAGTGGGAGTTTCCGCTGTACCCACATTTGCCTTGACTGCATTCATCCGGAAGCCCACGGAGGGCAGAGATACTAACGGTGGCAGGTAGTTGGTGGGTGGGGCGAGAAATCTTTAAACGAAGTCCCAACTACCAATACTCAGTGACACCTGACCATAGTGAGATCGAGGGACACAGCTCTGGGGTTAATCAGGCAGGGTTTTTGTTTTGTTTTGGGAGGTACGGTGCGACAGGAATTTATCGTGTAGACCAGGCTAACCTCAAACTCAGAGATCTCTGCCTGTCTCTCAGCCTCTGCCTCCTGAGTGCTGGAATTAATGGTTGGGTGCACCACCATGCTCAGCTAATTCTGAGGTTTGGGAATATGGGCAGGAGCTATATTACAGGACAGTTTGAAAATACAAAAAAACAAAACAAAACAAAAAAACCAAAAAAACCAAAAACAAAGCATCTTTTCTCCACAGCTGCATCTTGTCATTGCTGGGCCTGGCAGGTTTAGCATCAGATGTCAGGTGACCTCTCTGACGCCTCCAACTCACCCCATCCTTTTCTGTCTTTGTTTTTCTTTGTGACTCAGTAACTAGGGCGAAGAGGAGTAACTTAGATCATTACAGCAGCTTTAAACCGAATACTGAGAACAGCTTTACTAGCTATCGCTAAGGATGTGACCAGACAACCTGTGTACCAGCACCACCTGCAGGGGCTGAGGAGCCCTGCACAGTCTGATACTCTCCAGAGACCTGGGCTGCCAGAAACACAGGATGGGTGACGTGCTGTTGGGTTTAAAATACTGGAACTCTTCTTTTTATTTTTTTTATGACCATCCTTCTGACTTCTTTCTAGGCTTCTGAAAACCTCAGGTAGAATTAAAATTCACGATTGGTGGTTGAGCATCTCCTGAGAGCCTAATCTCAGCCTCCGAGGAGAACAGGAAGACTGGTCAAGCTCACCATAGTCTGAGAAGTACGTGTAGAACTCTGAGGTGGTAGGTAAACTCCGGTCTGCGGGGAAACAGAAATGCTAAGGCGGGAAAGCAGAATGGAGTCCAAGACGGGGGTGAGGGGGGCTCCCAGCCCGTGCCCCCCAGTGAGAAGCAGCAGGGCCTGGGGCGGATACGGATGTTCTGGCTCTCAATCTCCCGAGTACACGCTCCTGGGGAGCCGGAGGAGTTGAGAAAGGGGGTCTAGGAATCTGAGATTGCTCCACGCGGCAGGCAGACGGGTGATGGCAGGGCCTTGGTCTAGGCGTCCAGTTTGGTTTCTAGTGAGGGCCGAGAGTACAGAGGGAAAGAGAGAAGACCTTCTCTGAGAGGTTTAGGTGGGATTCTTTGCTACGAAGCCCCCCCCCCATCATTGATGAAAGAGATGGTCCTTGCTTTTCCAAACTCATCAGTGATGTGAATGCATACGTCTTATTCAGGATGAACCAGGGAGTAAATACCTTTTGCAGGAAAAGATGCCCAGGGAGGGAAGGAAGCTCATTGGCTGAACACTCAGGAACTATATAGATACCTCCTTAGAACGGAGAACTCTGTTTTCATGCTATGTGACTATTAGGGTCCTCTCAGTGCTGTGTCATGGTCACGTGTTCCAGAACAGGAAGGGGCTGGTCAGGGGCTGGTTCCAACAGCTGCCATTTTCAATGGTGAGGTTTAAGCAGGGTTTTGAAGCTGTCTGACGGCACGGTGCACTTAGGGGCTGATTCTACGGAGGAGGCTGGCCACAAGTGCGGCTGCTGTGCTTTTCTCCTTCTCTCTTTACACAGGAGAAAGGCGACTTCACAGGACTCTGCGTTTGAGGCTTCGATAAGGTGTGTGTGGTGGCATCTGTATTGCATAGTGCTTTATGTAGACCGACCAAAGGTGTTCTTTCCCAATGCACGGCCCTACCGTATAGAAATCTCTTGGCACCTTGGCTTCAAACTCACTCTGGCAATTGTCTCCTCCTCTTCAGCATCCTCTGCTGACCGGTGCTGAACTGCAGGAACTCTCAGGAACTCCACTGCACTCAGCTGACTGAGCTGCCCTCTCTCTGCACTGATCTTAGGTGGCCTCAGCTTCCTGTCTGTTCTCATGGGAGTTGAGCGTTTCCCGTCTCTGACTCATTCTGTCGAATCTTTCTCTTGGTCCTCACTTCGTCTGCCCCTCAACGAGATGTCACTTTCAAACATGGCTGCTTCCTTCTACAAACTAACTTTAACTTCATTGTTGGGGATTATAGGTCCGTATCCAAAAGAATCTCTATATTCCAGACAGAGGGATTAAAGGTGTGTGGCCTGTCTGGATCACACAGGCCTAGAAGGTCTTTGGATGTGATCTCTTGCAAGAAGAGTCACGTTGCTGGATTAAAATTCCTATATAGCACGCTGGCAGGCTTTAAAAAAATCTGAATTTAAAGTCTTCATATAAATCCGTGCAGGATCTTGAGGGAAAGTCACCATCACTTGGTGTCTCCCATGTGACAAGTTCGTGAACTTGGAGAGTCACACGGCTGTATAGTACTGTTTCAAACCAAACCACCACCATCTTCAGTTCTGCTGTCAAAGACCATCACAGCTGGGCTTGGAAATGGTGACACTTCTTCACAGAAGGGTGGGAAACGTCATGGGCACACCCCAGAGCATCCAGTTCAATGTAGTTCTGCCTAATTGCAGGAGGAGCTGTTTCAGGGATGGCTAGAGCACACATGCTGAGAAAGCCTAAGGAAGAGGCTTGATCTGCACAGGCACGGGGAGGCCAGCATCTGCACAGGGGGTGGGGGGAGGGCAGACCTTCCCATAAATTACCTTCAGGCCACTCTTGCCCCTTCCCGTAAATTTCCTTGCAGTGCTTCTGTGATCCCAATAAACTTACTGACCCCTGGGCTGAACTTCAGCAGAATCAAAGAGCTTCAGTTTGTCACTGGGGCCTTAGGATGAGGGGGTAGATACTGTTTATTTCCTCACGGTGAAAATTCTCTCAGCACAGAATGGTTTTTTTTTTTTTTTGCATGCAGACTATGGCTTGAGTCAAAACTAACTCCCAATTATACCACGTTCAAATATGACACAAGTTCTGAGAGTAATGGTATAGTGAGTGGAATGGCACAGTCAGAGGTAAGGGGATCTTTGCTCTTACACAATCCCAAACTTCTCCAAGTGCAGTCACGTCTACCACAGACTTTCTTACTTATTACAAATACACTCTTGGCTTCACCTCAAAGCTAAATTAATTTAAGGCTCTAAGGGTGAATACAAGAACCTACACACTATGTTCCTCAAATGGATAATCACATTAAGATTTGGGAGGTGCCACTTGGCACCAGGCGGGCTGGCAGAGCACACTTGATGTGACCCCTCCTGGAGCCACTTGGAAGGCATCTGGAAGCTCTGGGCACCACTAAGGGGAGCAAGCAAGTGGTGGAGAAATGAGAGAGAGAGAGAGAGAGAGAGAGAGAGAGAGAGAGAGAGAGAGAGAGAGAGAGAGGAGGGAGGGAGAGAGAGAAGAGGGAGGGAGAGGGAGAGAGAGGGAGGGAGGGAGGGAGAGAGAGAGAGAGAGAGAGAGAGAGAGAGAGAGAGAGAGAGAGAGAGAGAACTGGAGGCTCCGAGGGTGAGGAACAACCTGGTGTGAGTAGCCAGTGCTGTCACTGAGTGCATGTCTGAGCCCATGACCCTGCAGCAGAGAGGGGTCTGTTAGCACCAGATGCCACGCAGATGTCCCTGATCTGCGCTGCTACCTGGGGCCATGTTGGTGTCTGAGCACTGTGCAGAGCTGGCCCCGCCCCTCCCCAGTGCAAGCACTCATGAGAATAGGCCCTACGCCTCGCCTGGGCAGCACGTTAGAGCCGCCACAGGCAGGGGTGAGCTGGCCCTAATACTGTGAACATGGGAGAGCTGTCAGGCTGACAACTCACCTACCACCCAGATCCCGGGCTTTGAGTTAACCCATTCTAACCTCTACCCCGTCCATGATCTGCTGAAACACATGAAGGGGGCTGGTGTTCCAGAACCAAAGCCAACAGCGGGATATCCCAGAGGAGTCCAGATGTCGGTCCAGTATTGACAGTGCAGCAGAAGCCAGAGGCCTCAAACCAGACCCATGACTCACCGCAATGAACGTTTGCAAGCAAAGCTCTTTGGCCAAAGCGGTGCATTGTGGGGCACACTGACACACTACAGCTTTTATGGTCAGTTTTTTTTTTTTTTTTTAATATGGAGGGGTGGGGAGATGAGTGGTATTGGGGTACATGATGTGAAATTCACGTCTGGGAACTTTGAACGCATCTTGTTAGGTTCCGTCATGTGACACTGACGGACTAATGAGAGAAATCAAATGATTTGGTTATAGTGGTGTAGCCAGTGCGAGGCAGACGTCCGGCTCAGACTCAATCTTGGCTCCCAGACTGGGAGATTTTCAAGTATAAGTAGTTTGTATTCATTTCTAAGTCCCCAGAGACCTCAATGAAACGGGAATTTATTTGAGTTCTTTGTTTCTTTAGATCCCTTACGACTTAATACCATTAATTTCCCCTTAATGGGCTCCCAGCACTTGCTGAGTGACTTGCTTCTTTGGGGAAATTTGGGAAGGAACTTGTGGACAAAGATATTTTGTTATGCTGTTACTGTCTTAGCTCTTTACAAGATAGACACAATCATTTTTAACAAGCACATACACTAATTTTTCTCAAATCATAAGACATCATAAAAAGCAAGTGGAAAAGTCTGCTACTAGTGTTCATCGAGACTCCCACTCTCTGCAACCACGTACCACATGGTGCCCCTACCTTGTTGAGCATGTGACCTAACGATTTATTGCTAGGTGTCTTGGCAGCAGGCTGTGTGAGCTGAAGTGCAGTCTCATTGAGTTAATTAATGTGGTGGCGGCTTGGAATGTTGTCCAGCTGCCAGTGAGAATTATGTTTGTTTGCCTTTGGCCCAAGTGTGAAATGGCTGGCTGTTGATTTCAGAAGTGTGAGTGTACATTTTTATATCTCACACAAATGAATACATTTTTTGTACCTTACACATTTGCGGAAACACTGAAATTTATTGGGTAATGTAATGTGCCACTTGTGTGGCAGAAAGAGAAAGGTGGAATTTTGCCCCAGAGGTTGACTTTGCATCTGTATGAGAAAGCGAAAACAGGTGGTATATAAACCCATGGGCAGGTAAATAAGCCATCTGAAATGAGTTCGTCTGACCTAATGTTTTAAAGACTAACATTAAAAGCAACTTTTCTGAACTAAAAGAACCCAGCTCTACAAGGATGAGATAATTGTGAACACATAGTTAGTCTTGGTTACTTTGTTATTTTACTTTATTGGATATGGCTATTTCAAATACATCAAATACAACTAATGCATTTTGTGCTCAAGTTTCACATACGCACAAGCACACACACACAAGCACACAGAATCACCTGGTAAACATTATATTCTGCATGTTATAGTGTTAGTAAGAGCTTGACTGTTCGGAGCAAAGGAAGCCTCAGGATTGTTTAAGATGGCATTGCTCTCAGAGTGAAGAATAAATTAGACATTTTAATCTAATATACGCCAGTGGGTATCAGGCCAGATTTATAAGAGGTAGGCTGCTGTAACTTCTAGAACTCACTTGTTTACGATAGAACAATTTAACAAATCTAATCTAGCATCAGGTGAACAGTTTTTCCTTTAAGAATTCTAATGTTTGTGGCATGCCTTTAAGTACATAATAACTATGGAAGAAAATCAACTGTAGAAGGCAATTACCCTGATTTTTTAAACTGCTGCAATGTAATTTTTTTAACAACCCCAAGTCCAATTCATGGTGTCCATATACACCTGGGTGTTGATCCTTCACTGGGGTATGGGCAACTTACAGTGGCCACAGCACAAAGGACAGTGACTTCCCTAGGCAGCCATCAATTGTCAATCGTCTCTGCCAAGGACGAGGACTCAAGGGCCCCACCCCTAACCATGCTAGAACTTTAACTGACCAGATCTTGCTTGGATCTTGTGCAGAGAGCCATGACTCTTGTGAGTTGATGTGTGCAACAGCTATGTCACACCCAGCAGTCAGGATTCAGATTTCCCCCTCCACTCCACCCCTACACCAGCCAGCGTTCTGCATTCTCAGAGATGTTCTCGGAGCCAGACATTAGGGTGGTTGGTACAGACAATTCATCCAGAGCCCACACTCTGGCTGGTTAGGAGTCTCTGCTTTAATCACTACCCAATGAAGAAAGCAGCATCTCTAACCAAAGCCAGATGCAGCACAACCCGTGGGTTCAAAGGCAAACCCCCAGAAAATAGCTTGGCAGCCTGGTTGTTCAGCAGAACAAAACAACGGGTCTCCTTCAGAGCCTATAGTCCCCCAGTTTAGGGCTTTTGCCACATATGCTTTATGATGTTAATATGCTGCATTTTTTTCCCATGGGTGCTAAACTCAGAAAAGGTTTAGTTTTAGCAAAATCAGCACCATTTAATAACTTAATAAGCCTAGCAAATTCTAACATCAGGAGGTTAAGAAAACACAATGTTGCAGATTTTCACAATATACGGAAATTGTGTTCTTATATGTAGAAGAATAGTACATCAACAAAGGACAATATAAAGGAACAGATTCTGTGGGAGAATTACTAAGTTCTTACCAGTTTACTTTGCAGATAAAACTCTGCTGCTTCTAAGATCTTCATAGGCTAGTTCATAGACTGAAGTCTTTGGTTAGTTGTGAACTAATTTTTGCTCATAATATCTTGAGTATAAGTCCATTCTTTTGCAAGTAGATACCCAGTTTTCTTAGCAACACTTGTTTTCAATTACAGTCTTCCAGCTGGCCTGCATGTCTACCCTCCACTGACTGGAGATGTTCTGGACTGTGCTTTATTCTGTGCTTTGCCCGTCAGTCCATAATTGTGGGAATGTCGTCATTTTGATGATTGACGGTATAGTAACTTTTTAATCTTTCGAGGTAGAGTTTCACTTTGTAGCCTAAGCTGGCCCCGAGCTTGCAATCCGCTTGCTTTAGACCCCTAAGCAAAGGCACACGACATTGACCCTCGTTTATAATAATCCCGTGTCCAGCGCAGCTCCAGAGATGGGCACGTCTGGGGCAGGGAGGGAGGGAAGAAATGACAGACACAGAGGAAAATTTGTTCCCCCTGGGGCTCTGTGTGGTCACTGAAATGACTCTGAGAACTAGGAGGCCATTAGTATAAACAGATTGGAAGCCAAATGCTACTGTGGAGGGAAGAGGCTGTGAGCTTATTGTTTGTGTATTTGTTTTCAATACTTTAAAGTTTTAAGTGTTACTTGGTAATTGATCCGAGCAGGTAAGACTGCTCAGGGAGAGGCCTTCTGGGCCCCTGCTCTTTCATTCAGCAGCTTGTCACGTCCCCCAACCCTGCTTATACTAATGATTCCCATGGAGGGAAATCTGTCTGTCGTTCCTCCCTGCCTCAGACAGGTGTGTTCCGGATGGGCAAGACATTTTATAAATCAGGCTTGACGGTGCATGTCAAGTGGATGTGCCTAGTCCCCTCCTCCCTCAAGCCTGCCAGTCACTGCCCAGAACTGTTGTTTTTCTGCTGAGTATGATCGCAGAACAGTTAAAACGAAGACAAAAATGGGAACACATTGGGTTGGGGACTCAGCCCCATGTATTGACCTTAGTACCCCCACTGCGCTCAAGTGGTTGAATTCATTGCCCTTTCCTGCAAAGCAAGAGCCTCTAGGACCAACAAACCCACTACCCACCCCACTTTATGCTCAGGACTGCACTCCCTTCCTTCATTTCCACCCTTTATTCTTCCTACTTCCCTTCCCTCAGAGCCTCCCTCATGTAACAGAGTTTCCAGAAGTCAGCGTCCATGTTCCCGTCCTTGTTTGGGTGTTCCTATGCAGAGCTCCAGAGACTTGCTCTGGCTGGAGGCTGTGGGATCAGGTGGACTGGTCTCTCTGGTGGAGAAACCACAGCTCCCTGGAGTTCTGCATGTTTATCATTCACTGAAGAACAGAGAGCCCAGGTTATTACACATAGATGAAGAGGCAGAGTTGTTATATACAGCTAAACAAGGATGTGGGCTTAGCTAATTTCAGTAGAAACAATATTTGTAGGGGAGCAGTTTTCAGATCTGAAGTATCCCACAGAAAAAAACTATGGCGGGCATTTTCTGCACACATTATCAACATCCACATATGAACCAGAGGAAGGCATTGCCACTTCCCTGAGTCCGGGAGGTAGCAGGAGGCTTTGCCCTGTCCCTATGGGTCTGAGGTGGCATTCACACAGCACACGTTCACACAGGACTTCACTCACTCCACCCTCACGCTGTGATCAATGAAAACAGGTAGTGTGAACTCTCTGGCCCTCAGCTGTCCTATCTCATAGAATAAACCTGTTCGTTTCTGTAGACAACAACAAAAGCACCTTTACGACTTGCGTGTCTATTTTACAGTGCTCCGGAGTGGGGATAGAAGTCAGGCCTGGGGCACTGTCCCACTGCGGTAAACCTCTTCGTCTCTCCAGTCCTGAGCTAAGTGCCTTGCTATATACCCCAGCATGGCTGGGAACTGGCTGAATTTCTCGGAATGGCCTTACGGTTTCAATCTTGACTCAGGCTCTGAGGTGCAAGCATTACAGCTTGTGCTGCCATGCCCAGTGAATATATATACATATATACACATACATACACACACACACATATATATTTCTGTACTGCTTTGATTGGATTGCCACCTTAACAATATTAACAGTATTAAGCCCTACCATTCATGAGCACTTGCTTTGCTTTTTTAAAAAAAATAAAGTATTTATTTATTGTTTGTACATGCACACACAAGAGCATCTCTGTCTTTATCTTTTCCACCTCGGTTAACCCTCTGTGTAAAGAGCCCACAGGCACACCCAAGATGAACTCCTTAGTGCCTTAGCTCAGTTGTTCCTTAATCAAATCAAGTTGAAGATACAGAAGTGTTCATCACAAGTATATCCCTGGTTAAAGTGGTACCAAGCCCATTAATTTTCTTTCTCATTCTTGAAAATATTATAGCATACGATATGACGAAGTTCGTTATGGCACTTCTCATGTAGATATTATGCTGTGTTCTTAATCTTGCCCCCTTCTGTCTTGGGTCCTGATGCTCCCCCGACCCCTGCAGTTCGGTTCCTACCTCCAAACAGTTCTTGTTGACTTCTGCGTCCCATGTATTCCATCACCCTTTGAGTCTCCTCCCTCGACGCCTTCCTTCTTGTCTTGTCCCCTTTCCTTTTTCCTCCTAGATTCTACTCATGGAAGAGAACACATATTTGTCCTTCTGATCTGGAATAATTCACCTGACATAATGATCTCCAGCTCTGTGCTCTCAAAAATACGTTATTTTTGTCTAGCTGCCAAAATTCTATTGCGTGTAAATGCATTTTTGGAAAAATCTAACTGATGTTAATAGACAGCTGACTTAGGTCCAGCTTTTGGCCTTTGTGAGTAGTGCAGAAATGAACATGAAGGGATGTGTATTTCCTGGTATGTTGGCTTGGGCTCCTCCAGCTTTACTCCTACAAGTGATACAACTGTGTTGTACGATAGTTCTAAGTTGAGTGCTTTGGAAGCCTAAACACTGACTTCTGTAGTGATTGCAGCAGTGGATACGGGACCCTCTCTTTAGTATTTACTGTCATTTGTTTTCTTGTTGTTAGCAATCTTGACTGGGATTAGATGAACTAAAGTAGGTGTGTGTGTGTGTGTGTGTGTATGTGTGTGTATGTGTGTGTGTGTTATGTGTGTGTATGTGTCTGTGTGTGTATGTGTGTGTGTGTATGTGTGTGTATGTATGTGTGTGTATGTGTGTGTGTATGTGTGTGTGTGTGTGTATGTGTGTATGTGTCTGTGTGTGTATGTGTGTGTGTATCTTCTTTTGCTGGGATGGCTCTTCTTGGTTGTCAACTTGACACAACTTTAAGCTAGATATTACTGGGAAGACACGTCTTGAATCTGTGCCACATCTGCTGGCAGCTTGTATAAGGACATGGAGGCAGGAAGCGTTTACTCTTTACCTGCTTGCTCACCTTGCTAGCAGCTCCATTCCTGCACTGCCATTTCTTCAGAATTCTAGCAAATATGGAGGACTAGTTGAGACATTCACCCTCATAGACCAAGCAACTACTGGATTCTTGGACATTCCATTCCTAGTCAGCCATGTTGGATTAGCTGGACTGCTGCTTCTAAGTTATATACCCTTGTAGGTGCACGCGCAAACACACGCGCACACACACACACACACACAGACACATTTGGGTATAATTTCTTACACAATATTTTAAGGGGTGGGGCTGATGGTACTGCTTCCTTAGGGGAGATAAACCTTTGAGAATCTAAAGTACCATAAAATGGTACCAGGAATGGTTCTAGAGCAAGAGAAGTGATGTAAGTATCTGGAATAGGCTTTTCAATTTGATAACAGTCTCAGTACCATAGCCTCTACGGTTACTGAGCTCTCTCTCCCTCTCTCCTAGGAGCTGAGAGAACTATTAGCCCACAGTGTGAGCTATTATACAAACTCAAGGAGATAAATACATTTGATTATCTTGGTTCCCCAATTGTGGGGGCAATGAATTACTGCCTCTGTATATAAAATCGTTGACAATTTTCTGACAAAGAAGGGAGACGCTGCTGCTGGTTGGCTCCTCTTAGCACTTCTGGATTAACACAGCGGCAAATTCGACTGTCTCCAGACAGTCTGTATGAACAGTCTAATGGTTTCTAAGTGTGCACTGGAAGAGAATTTTTTTTCAGCAGCCACAGAGCCCAATCTGCAGAAAATCAAACTGGAGTCCTCATTGTAAGTATGGCCGAGTTACAGCAAAAGTTCAAGTCCCAGCTTCAGAGTAGGGCAGTGGTGAAAGTTGGGGTACCGGTCAGTGAAGAACAGGATCCTGTGACTTGGCATGGGATGTCTGGGAGGGCACCACTAAAGTCCCAAGTTTGAATCCTCAGATTCTCCAGGGTTTATCTCACCCGAGGAAGCAGTAGCCCTTGAAATACTGTATAAGGGAGAACTCTGAGTTCATGGCCTGTCTACACAGTGAGTTCCAGAACAGCCATGGCCGTACAGAGAAATCTTGTAAATCTGCCAAAATATAGGTGAAAGCCAAATATTTACTATCTCACAGTTTCTAATGTAGTTCTTGAATTTAGGGGCACTCTCCCTGGCTAGGATAAAGAGGACGTTCAGGCTCAGGATCTTTTCTGAGGTGGCCAAGCACAGCTAGAGAGAGGTTCAGCATCTGAAGAACAAGATCTCAAGCACAGAGGCTGTTTCTTACTATGGGGCCTTTCCCATTGTACAGCCTGAGTATCACAAGCTGGCTTCCTTCAGAGCCAATCCTACCATATGGACAGTACCTCTCACATCTAACTTGAGAGAGTCACACACACTGCCATTTCTGTCACAGTGTCGTTTTTAGGAATGAGTCACTAAATACATGCAATACTCAAAGATGATTCAGGTTCCATCTTCTGAATTTGCTGCTATTAACAAATTTGTGGAGATATTTTAAGATCACTGCAAATGACAAGCTAAGTTCTGTAGAAAAATATTTTATTTTAAAAATTCAATGTGTGTCTTAGTTAGGGTTACGATTGTTGTGATAAAACACAATGACCAAAAGCAACTTGGGGAGGAGAGGGTTTATTTGGTTTATGTTTCCACATTGCTGTTCATCAGTGAAGTCAGGAACTCAATCAGGGCAGGAACTATAGTCAGGAACTGAGGCAGAGACCACTGAAGGGTGCAGCTCACTGGCTTGCTTCTTACTCTTTACTCGGTATACTTTCTTACCAAACCCAGGACCCCTAACTAGCCCAGTGATGGCCCCATGGGCTGGCCCTCAAACATTAGTCACTGTACTGGATAGCTTTATGTTAACCTGACACACATCTAAGTCATACGAGAGGAGGAACATCAATTGGGAAAGTGCCTCTGTAAGATCGGGCTGTAGGCAACCCTGCAGAGCAGTTCTTAATTTTTGATTAATGGTCCCTTCTTTGTTTGAGTTCCTGTCCTGACTTCTATGATGAACAGTGATATGGAAGTGTAGGCCAAATTAGCCATTTCCTCCTCAACTTGCTTTGGTCATGGTATTTCATCACAGTAATTGTAACCCTAAGCCAGTTGGAATTGCTGTGCTAAATCTAACCGTGTTTTAGAGAGGACTGTGGAAGGACTTTGGAAGTCCGGGCTAGCAGAGATACTGAGTGTTGAAAGCTCAGTGGGCCTTTCTGCTGGACCTTTGAAGGGAAGAGTGCTGAGGACAGTGAAGACTCAGATAGCCAAGTGCTCACAGACCTTATGGACAGTGGAACATAATTACAACTATTTTATGACATTTATGTGTATACGTGAGTGCATGTCTGAGGCCAGGGAAGAGCTGTAGCAGTCAACCGTCTCTTGTAACCATGTCACCTCCAGGATCCAGCTACGACTGTCAGGCATGGCGGCAAGTGCCTTGCTGGCTGAGCTGTTTTATTGTCCCTGGACATAATTTCTGAAGTATACTGCAGAGGCTGAGAAACACTGATCTCAAGTAAAGTATTTTAAGATAAAACATTGTGGATTTGATGATAGTACTCTGAATTCCTTTCCTGCTTCTACTTCCCCTTCTTTGGAGGTAATCCACCTAATGCATGAAACACACACACACACACACACACACACACACACACACACACACACAGAGAGAGAGAGAGAGAGAGAGAGAGAGAGAGAGAGAGAGACGAGCTTGCAAAAGAACTTTCTCAATTTGCTAACATATGTCTACAAAAATTGTACAGCTAATAGTATATTTAATGGTGAGAAAGTTTCTGCTAAGCATCCTGTTCAGATCTACATTGAGACTTAACTTCTGTAGAATTACCATCTACCCAATTTGCCGCATAGTCTTTCACAAGAGACTTCAAAAATATTTTCTGTGAATTGCATTAGAAAAGATGTGAGAATAGAGGGTCTTTGGGAAAGTCTACTCATTTGACAAACAATATTAATATGAAGGAATTAAACTTATTTTAACTGATTATATAACAAACACTCAATTGAACATGGGTTGGAAATGACTAATTTTTTAATATAACAAACAAGCCATGCCCAGATAATGTTCGTGGACTAGGCATGTGGCACCCTTTTCTGTTTATAAGAGAAAAACTGCATGCTTAGCACTCTACATATAATTTTTTGCTAAAACATCCATTGCTACGGATTTTAAGAATCCTGGCATCACCCTGATAGTGTTCTATTAGATTGTCACACATCTCTATATTTACGGGAATATTTTTTAAACATTAAAACTTCTCAGCCACGGCTTTAACCTAGTTGCTGTTAAAGTGTTTCAGGTAACAAGAAAAATGTTTATTTTGCTAATTAGGCTTTCATAACACTCACATTACATGGTTATTTATTAAGGCCTTTGAGGAAGCAGCTGCTGTGAATTAGCAATTGCTTCCTACTTTTTCTGCATGTGACATCTAATGCATTATTTCACTATTAAAATGAACTTTGGCATTCTCAGAAATACCATTTTCTATAGCAATCACCAACTCTCTCAAGAAACAGTACTTTTTTTTAATTTCAAAATTTTAGGCATGAGTGGATACTGAACAGCCTATAAAGGAAGACTATTTTCAAGACACTGTTTTCTTTAAAAGTTACTCAAAGTTAAGAGAAGCTGGTTTAAAAAAAAAAAAAAGGCAGCATATCCTGGGCTGTTACCTTCCACTCAGTCTATTATCTTCTAAGTAGGTGCTTGAGTTTTTGCTGTTAGCCCACAAGTGACTACGATTAAGTATGTGTACATCTATTTCATCGTAACATATTCCACACTGGCCCTTAAAACGGAATTTATTCCTTACCAGGGCTTACGTTCTTCACATTCCCTCAGCTTTTTTGGGGAGCTCCCTATTAATAGATGGTAGTCAGTCCACTCCATTCCACGCACCCGCGCACGGTACCTAGAGACTATTTCACCTCTGAGCTTTGGGAACGAGGTTCTGTGCAGTCCGGTTTAAGCTCCTTTTTTCAAGCTGTACACCTCCGATGTCAACTGCGTCTCCCAAGTCCACGTTCCCGGCCTCGCAAACAAACTCCGGCGGTAAATTTAAATCTTCCGCCTTACTTGGCTCCTCCCACCTGTCTTTTACCTCCACCCCACTGAAGCCCGGTTCCTTTTCCCGGTTCCTTTAGCAGCTCCGGGCAACAGCCGCTTCTCAGTTTTCTGGGCTTGAAGAGCGAAGCCTATTTCTCCCACCTCCCCTCGCCCTGCGTTCGGCCGGCTCCGACTCTCCGCTCTTCCAGCCTCCCGGGCCGCACTAGTGCACGGTTCGGCCATCGCCTCTCCCCGCAGCGCCACTTCCGGATCCCCGGTGTCCCCGCTTTACCGGTCCGCCCCCCGCACCTAGCGCTTCGCAGAGGTTGTTCCAAACCCAGAGCGGTGGCAGCAGGGATCCCGGCCGAGCCAAGCCGGAGCAGGTACCAGGCCGACGCGGGGGTCGTCGCTCCCGCCGCGGAAACCCGACGGACCGCGACGCGGGCACAGCCGGAAGTGGCGCGGAACGCGTGCGGCGCGTCCGCGGCGGCCTCCAGGTACCCGGAGGAGGAGCGCACGCCGCCGCTCTGTGGCGTGTTTACCTAGGAGCGGGCCCGACGCCAGCCGCGGTTCTATGGCCGGAGATCCGCCTGCGTTCCGGGAGTCGGCCGCCGCGGGCTGGGCTGCGCGAGGGCGACAGTGAAGGGGCCGCGCTCTCCTCCCGCGTCGCCTCCAGCCTCTTTGCTGCGGGTCAGGTGAGGCGCGCAGTTCGCGGGGAGGTCGCGGCCGGACCGGGAGAAGCCAGCGTCCGCCTATCGGCCTTGCCAGGCTTCCCGAGAAGTTGCCCGCCGAGTCTGTCACTCAGAAAATACCCTTTCATTTCAGGATCTGACGTTGACGCCTAATTTTGAAGATGCTGGAGTCGTACGTAACTCCGATTTTAATGAGTTATGTGAATCGCTATATCAAGAACTTGAAGCCTTCGGATCTCCAGTTTTCACTATGGGGTGGGGACGTGGTTCTCAGCAAACTCGAGTTAAAGTTAGATGTTCTGGAACAGGTAAGCTGTACAGCTGTCATCGGAACATCTTCGTCTTGGTAGGCTTTTAGCCTGCGTACTATGCTTTGAATGGATTACCTGTTAGTGTGTTTTGAAAAAAAAAACAAGGCTTTTTGCCTCATAAGGGCTTATTCTATTAGGATTCTCAAGCTTTTTTTTTTTTTTTTTTTTGGCTGATAGAAAACCATTTCTGTTGTTTTTGTTAGCAGGAATTTTCAGCCTGTTTACTCAGTTCTCAAGCATTGCCAAATATGCTCATTCTTACAGTGTCATAGGAAGCTGGAAAACATCACATTCTTGTTCTCCTTTTGGGTCAGTGGAAGAGTATGAAAGACAGGAGGGCACACTCATGTAGAGGGAAGTTCTGTTCCTTTTACCAGGAAAAATGACATTACTCATGGATCCTCAGAGATTGAGTAGACACAGATTGAGAAGGATGGTAAAATTGGAAACATCTTTCTTAATCACTTTTTAGGCTTCTTTTTTTTCTCATCGAAATGATTGATGCAAGTAACTGTTACTTCAAAGTTCACATTCTCATCGGTTCATTTGCCACATTTGTCAGTAACATGTGCCAAGGACTTCTGTGATGCTTGAGGGTACACATTGTTGGGGGAGCCAGAGAGCAGCTGCTCTGTAGGACGCAGATAAGGGAGGGTTGATCTCATGGCTGTCAATACTTTGCATAGTGTACTCTTGTTGGATGATACAGACAAAGTACTAAGAAAACCAGCCCCTTCCCCAGCCTTCCGCAGCCGTTACTGGATGTCTTTAATATTTCCTGTTAAACCCTAAGTATGATGGTTGAGCTTTAAGTGTGGATGTACCTGTGAATTCACCAACAGGATGAAGGCAGGGGGTGTCCCTAAAACCCTACAAGATGCACCTGTGTGTCCACCACGCCGCACTCCCGAGGCACTGCTGGTCTCATTTCTGCACTTTGGTGTCAGTCAGATGAAGGACTGAACTTAGGACTGCGTGTATGCTGGGCAGGCGTTCTGCTGCTGAGCTACATGCATAGCAGTTAGATTCAAGAAGGTGTTTGTTTGTTTCAACCTATTCTTGAGCCTCAGCTAAATTGAAGTGATTTCTGTCTAGCAGCTACTGTTGCTTTCTTCTCTTCCTCCTCCTAATGCCTTGATGAACCCATAGTGCTGAGTCAGCAGCAGCTTGTTCATTGTGTTGCATTAAGACGTCACAGTTTATCTGTTCTATCAGTAGAACTTTTGCTTGTTTATATTGTTGGCTTTTATGTGTCTATGAACATCCTCCTGTGTGCATTTTTAGATACTTAAGCATTAGTTTCCCTAAAATATATCTAGGAGGTAGGCATGTCTGGTTTCAATATGCATTGCTAATAGTTTTTAGCAGAGTGTATTCATTTACAGTCTTATTTATGGTTTTAAATATTTCCCAATTTTTCTCCTACTTGGTATATTTGTTGCTTTAAATCTTGACTTTCTGATGGATGTGTAGTGATGTAGTATTGTGTCTTATTAGAATATTTCTAATATGTATTGGCTGGTCATATGGATATCTTTTGTAAATTTTCTCTCTCTTTTTCTTTGAGAATGTGAATATTTACCTTTCCTAATTGCTGTTTGGGAATTTATTTTATGTTACTTTTGGCTCTGGGTATTGAATCCGGGAGCTCACATGCACTAAGCCTGTGTTCTATGACTAACCTATACCCTAGTCCCCATTTCTCTTTGTGCTTAGGGCTGTTCCTATCGATGAAGAAACCTTTATTTATTTATTTTTAATTGTTGAACATTTTTCTGGTAGGTTTCTTCAGATTGATTGACTATATACACCGTCTAACATTATAAGTAATGGTGGTTTTATATCTTTAAGCCAGTGGTTTTAGTAAATGAATATATAGTGTGTTAGATACTATCTAACACACTAACTAGAAGCTTATAGCTTCTAGTTTTATTTTTGCATTGGCTAGAAGCTCTTAACATAATGTGGAGCGGATGTGATGGGTCGTCAGGCTTGGCTGGACAACTTCCCTCACCTGCTGAGCCGTCTTGTCTACTGTCCACCATTATTTTCTATTTTTGTTTTTCTAATTGTATTTTAGGTGTATAAGTGTTTTGTGTGCATGTATGTCTGTGTACCATGTATGTGCTTCTTGCCCTTGGAAGTCAAAGAAGGTGTCAGATCCCTGGTGTTAAATTTGATTGTGAGCTGCCCTGTAGATGCTGGGAATTGAACCTGGCTCTCCAGGTTCAAGTGTTCTTAACCACTGAGCCATTTTTTCAGCTCCTGCTATTATTTTTGAAGTGTCTTTTTCTTTTTCAATTTTGCTAGATTTTGTCTTATGTGTTTTGTGGCTCTCTTCTTGCACATCTTATCTAATCTTCATGAATTAATGTTCTTCATCACAATTAGGAGTCCTCTTTGACTTTTTCTGACTTATTTGGTGTGGCAGTGAGTGTGTGTGTGTATGTGTGTGTATGTATATGTATGTGTGTGTATGTGTGTGTGTCAGTGTGTGTGTATGTATTTGTGTGTATGTGTGTGTGTATGTTTGTGTGTATGTGTGTGTATGTGTGTGTATGTGTGTATATGTGTGTGTGTATGTGTGTGTATATGTGTGTGTATGTATGTGTGTATGTATGTGTATATGTGTGTGTGTCAGTGTGTGTGTATGTATGTGTGTGTATATGTGTGTATATATGTGTGTGTGTCAGTGTGTATGTGTGTGTGTGACATGTGTATCAGGTATATGTGCATTTGAGTCTTTGCACGGGTGTGTGCAGAGGCCAGAGGAGGACACTTGAGTCTGTTGGATGGTTCCACGGCTATTGCCCATGTTTTGCAGCATTTTTATTATATTACTGAAACAAGTACACAGACAAAAAACAATGTTTTGTAGTTTTTATTAAATTTATAAATAGCCTCAGTATTATACAGATGTAGCAGATACAGTTTTTGAGTTGTCAAAAAAATCATGTCTATAAATGAGATTAATATAAAGTGATTTTTGGTTCAGTTTATGTTTCCTTTTTAAACTTTTGCCTAATAGTAGTGGACAGCCATTGGAAGCATTTCAAAAGATGACCACGTATGGAGGTTAAATATCTAACTAGGTGCAGCGAAGAAGGTTGTGATGGTTTTGTTTGTCAGGTCAGTCTGTCTCGTTTCCTGTTTCCAAGTAAGCCTCTTTTCCTACTTGTTTTAGGACTTTTTGGGCTATATTGTCAGAGATATAAGAAGAATGTCATGAGGAATAGCTCAGATCTTGCTGTTAGCTCTTGTGATTGCTGCTACACCGACATTTATAACCCTGTAGTGTGCGTCCGATGGTCGGCTGTTCCTATTAGGCAGAGTAGGAACTGAAGTGTGGAGAATTTAGATAACTCTTTAAGTGTGACTTGTAGAGCACATTTAAGAAATACTTTATTATTACATGTAGTTTAACAAGTTTTTTGTAATTTTGAGTAGAAGTAATACCCTTGTATTTTTTTTAAATTTATTTTTCTTTAAGAAATGAGCTTCTATATGAGAATAAAAACACAAGTATTTACTGACTTCGTTTTAATATTTTGTGTTTTAAGGAACTGAAATTACCATTCACATTTTTAAGTGGCCATATTCATGAACTGAGAATTCATGTACCATGGACAAAATTGGGCTCCGAACCTGTGGTGATTACCATCAATACAATGGAATGCATCTTGAAACTTAAAGATGGAGTACAGGTAAGAAACTGCAGAGCCTAGTTGTTAATATTATTACTTTCCATGGTAATCTAATCTGACATATCTTAGCTTTGGGGGGATGTCAACTGTCACATAAATTTAATAAACTTACTTTCTACATGTCTATGAAAGTAACATGATTTACAAAAAGTGTTTTTAAATTTGGATAAAGTGTCTATAGGGTGTTTTTATACAAATCTCACAAGTTAGCCTTTTGTACTAGGGATTGTGTACATTTCTCACGACCTAATCCAGAATAAATGAGAGGACTGAACAATCCCCATTCTCAGTGAGGCGCACCAAACTTGGTAAAAACTAAAACACTGTATATGAATTTTTACTTACATGACATATCTAGATCAGACAGACAATTGATCAATTTTGGAAAGATAAAGATGCATCTTTATTTTATACCAAATTTCATTGTTGGTTTTGAAGGTTTGTTTTCAGAATCATGTTTCTTGTGAGTTACATTTGTTAGATTAAGTTTACCCATTTGTTTGTGGTGATGTGTGCTATATACACATGGAGGCCAAAGGACAACTTGTGGGAATTGATTCTCTCCACCTGTGAGTCCCAGGGATTGAACTCAGGAGATTAGATCTGGTGGCAGACACTCTTACCCGTTGAGCTGTCTTGTTGTTCAAAGTCTGTCAGTCTGTCTGTCTACATATTGTGTCTGTTAAAGACTTTTGCAAAGTTACAGTATTTGCTTTAAGCAATACCAGCCCAAGATCTATGGATTTAGGGAGGAACTAGGTTAGAATACCAGACTTCTGTGGAAAACAAAACGTGCAGTGCCCACTTGCCCTGCACTAACGTGGTGAGCGTGCCATCCAGTTTCCTTGCTGCTTCCTCAGCACACTGTTCTGTACCACATGGTTCTCTGAGACAGGGGCTTGCTCTGTAGGCATGATTGGCCTGGATGTCCCTCCTGCCTCAGTCTGCTTTGTGCTGGGACTTAGCTTGGGCACACTTGCTCTACAGTTGCCTGACTGCTTTCCAAACTAAGAGAGTTGACAGGCCTGGGTGAAATGCCATTTTATAAGTACAGGCGATTTCAGTGTACCTTAAACAGAGCTTTAATTTCTGTGAAATTAGGGTTATTTATGAACTATTAAATCTATTTTCTATTCTATCTATCTATCTGTCTGTCTGTCTGTCTATCTACCTCTCTATCTATGTAATCTTTGATTTCAGATCTGTATTACCCATTCTCACTTAAATACTGTGATTCTTGGAATAACAGGCCAATGTTACATTCTCCCAAAAATTTACTTTGTGAGCTTGTAGTATTTGAGATTTATTTATAAATCTGTAGCTAGTTATGTTGCCACCTACTTTCCTCTTATAGTTATATTTGATAATTAATAGTCCTTGACCAATCATCTGTTACTTGATTTTAATTTTTTAAAAAAAAATCTGGGCTTGGTTAGACCACCTGTGTGGTGTTCTACATTAAAACAAAGAAAATTACTCTCACTACTTTTTCAGTGGGAAAACAAGCTTCAAGGCCAGAGCTCCTGTTAGACACACCTTTTAGAAGTGACAGGTCACAGCTAGTTGCAGGTGCTGTGGAATCAGATGTGTAGCACACGCAGTGCAGTGTGTCTGTCAGTAGTGTCTGATACTGGGCCACGTGGATGGCTCCTGCCGGAGGTTCAGAGTCCCTCCTTGTACAGTATCTGCCGTTTGCATTTTGTGGTTTGTATGGCAAAGGGTCAACTGTCATACAGATGCGTAAAGTTTTGGGGGAGAATGAAATTTTGAAAGTATCATTTGACATTTGGACAAATTATTTAGCATTATATACCTCTGGAGAATGACACACAGGTTTATGCTAGTCATTGGAACTAAAGTTTGACAAAATCATAATTGAAGTGACATTCTCACGATATGTTAAAACTGTCTTCAGGCTTCAAGCTTTGACTCATAGTCTGTAATAAAGGTAAGAAATCCTGAGTGTGTACAACTGAAGGGCTCCACGTCAATGAGCTTCACACAGCAGAAGAGCTGGGAAATGGCAGGAAGCAGCAGTGGGTGGCGTGGCTGGAGCCCTCAGTACTGAAGTCCCACCATGAGCTGAATGAACCTCAGCCGAGGGACGGGCACGAGGGACGGGCAGACACTGTTTCGAGCTTTGCTAGGGGGTCTGGCTGGATTCCTAACGTTTATTGATTGCTCAGTGGGCAGGGACCTGAAAGTCTCGCTCAGTGCATTTTTGTTCTCAGCAAAGGCCACTGAGGGAGACGGACTTGCAGTGATTCACAGCAGACAGGGTTGTAACTATCTGCCCTGACGTGTATTTGTGAGCCATTGTACTGACAAGACTTTTCTTTGTTGGCTTTTAGGACAGGGTTTCTCCGTGTAGTCCTGGCTGTCCCAGATCTGCCTGCCTCTTCCTCCAAAGTGCTGGGCGGGGTCACAGGCGTGCACCTCCACTGCCACCCGGCATGCTTACAAACATGTGGGATGTGAGAGTGAACAAGTTGTCCTAGGTAGGATGAAGATTACTCTGTGGGTCCCTCAAAACTTTTTGATATTTAGAAACTTCATTAGTAATTCATTTAAATCTTCCCTGTTTACTCCAAGAGTCACTTCTGTGTCAGTCATTGTCCCTACCTGTCAATCCTTTGGACTCGTTAATTTGACCTATCTTTTTTCTCCTTTTGGGCATTACATAAGAATTTGATTTATGACATATTAGAAACACTAATCTAATAAAGTCCCATGAACACAAAACTCAAGAACTAAAACAACATATAATAGCTTACATGATTTGTGTCTGAAACTTAACTCTGATTTTTGTGCCACCTACAAAGTAAGTGTTTAAAACTTTTTGTTTGTTTGGGATAGGATAACACTATGTAGCCCTGATTAGAACTTGCTGTGTAGAGCAGGTTGGTCTTGAACTCTCAGAGATCCACCTGTCTCAGCCTTCCTAAGTGCTGGGATTAACAGCTTGTACCACTAGACTTCCTCACATTTAAAATCTTTAAACTTCAAAAATGCAATCACTTGTAAAACTGTCTACAGAATTAACTATTATTAAGGTTGAAGAAATCCTTTGAACCTATATCACAGCTCCAAAATAGTGCACTAAAGAACTAATATACTTTTTGTTGTTGTTGTTAATATATGCAGTTATAAACCCGCCTTAGTATTTGGAGTTACGTGATGTTTTTCTCATTTTTCTTGCATTCTTAAATGCTATGAGGAACTGATTTGGGTTGTGGAATTATCCTTTATTGGCTTTCTCATTTCAGCTGGTGCAGGCTAATGATCTGTTTGGTAATGAGGGCAACGCAATCTAATTTCTGTCTGTAGCTTGCTTATTTCAAGTTTTAAAAGCCCTTTTACAGGAATGCTGGGATCTGAACTCAGGCCCTTGTTCTTGTGTGGGACAAGCAACTGATCAGCCTCTAGCTAAGTCCTTCTGTGCTTCTGTTGTTGTTGCTACTAAGTACTAATTTGTGGTGTCTCTCTCTTATCCTGGCGGAAAACTTTTGTTTCACAGCTTTTGGTTGTTGTTCATCTTGGGTTATTTCACTGACATCCTGAAATGCTGCAGCATCACAAGTCTTTGTTCTTAACACCGTAATCTTTATTCTGTTCCCTTTCATTGGTCTGTGGCCGTGCTCTTGACCTTACCCTCCTCCCTCTGCTGCAGCTCTCTCAGTGCCTCCCTCTAGTAGCTGTCTTTCATTTCTGTTGGCTTAAGTGATGCGCTGCTGTCATGTTTACAGTGCTAATTTCCTTTTCTGTGTAGCTTCACACAAGTGTTCCAAGAAGCATACAAGTGAAATGTAAAATTAATATACAACTACCCATTAAAGATGAATCCAATAGATAGTAGCATTATTATACTTAGTAAAGGGTTATCTTATTCATAATCTTTTGCAACCTCCAGCACAGTCTAGTTTTAAGACCTTTTATAACCTCACTAAAATGCTCTGTACCTGCTGATGCTTGTTCTAATCTGCTTTCTATCTCTGGGTTTGTATATTCTAGTATGTTATATAAAAGTAATATACTATGATACATTCATGTCTAGCATCTTTTGCTTAGTAAGAAGTTTTTGAGAGGTCCATTTAAGTTGTAGAGTATGTGGTAGTTTAAATGAGAGTGGCTTCCGTAGAGCCATGTGTTTGAACCCTTGGTTCCCAGTTGGTGGAACTGTTTTGGAAGGATTAGGAGAGGTGGTCTTGTTGGAGGAGGTGTGTCAAGGCTTTGAGGCTTCAAAAACCTCTTCCCATTCCTGTGTGCTTTTTGCCTCCTGTTTGGAGGGACCCAGATGTGAGCTCTCATCTGCTTCTTCAGTGTCCCGCCTGCCTGTCTGCTGTCACATTTCCCACTATGATGTCCATAGACTTTAACCCTTTGAAACCATAAGCCCAGTTAAGTACATTCTTTTATAATTTGCTTTTCTTGTCACCAAATTTGTAGTAATTAGTTAATACAGATTATGAGCACTTTGTTTTCATGGCTGCATAACATTGTATAACACACAATACAATGTATTCATTTTTGTTTCATGGATATAGACACGAGGTTTTTTTCTTTTCTCTTCTTGGTTGTTAAGAAGAATGATGTGATTACGGATTTTATGTACAAGCTTCTGAAGATCATCAGCCTACATTTCTTTTGGGTATAACCCTTGGGAGGTGTTTTTGGGTCCATGTGGTAATTCTTTGTTTAACATTTGGATGGTTTGCCAAACTCTTTGCTGTAATAACCTTATTTTATGTTTTCACTTGTAATATTCAAGAATTCGTTACTATTTGCTTATATTTATGAAACCAGTTATTTTCCTTTTATTTAATAACAGGTGAGTATGAGTGATATTGTATGTGTTTTTGATTAGTATTTTCATAGTAACTGATGATGTTTAACATATTTCATGTTATTTTTGGCTATTTCTATAACTTTATAAAATGTCTTGATTATTTTGTGTTTTAGTAAAATATACATAAAGTACTACTTATTGTGCCCCGCCTCCCTTTCCTCCCTCTTTTCTCCTTTCTGTTTCTAAGACAGGGTTTTACTTTATAGCTCTGGATGGCCCGTGTAGACCAGGCTGGTCTTGAGCTCCACAAATTTACCTGCCTCTGTCCCCGAGTGCAGGGATTGAAGGCTGGCTTCTAGTCCTCTTTTAAATGTACAGTCAGTGACCATGCCTTTGTCTGTTTGCGCCACTGAGTTTAAGTTGGTAAGTAGCTCGATTCCATCGTTAAATAGGAAGTAAACTGGTGATTCACAGGAGGAAGGAAATGATTGCAGAGAACATTCCATTCTTTAGTTAGTTTAAGTTTTACAGAGAAATGACAGGGAGCTTATGGAACTAAGCCAGCGGCTCCGGAGATGTGGAAATGGATTATAGAAGAGAGCAAAGAAATTCAAGGGATGAAATGATGTGAGTTATGGCATTGTGAGCTGGGATTTTTAAAACAATGAGTTAAAAAAGACTTACCAAGTTCACATAATCAGTAATTATTTTCACTGAAGAATAATACAGAAGATAGGTGTCCGGGCTGCTTTCTTTTGCTGTGATAAGACACCACGACCAAGAGCATCTTCTGGGAGAGAAAGTTTATTTTACCTTGTAGTTCCAAATGCATAAGAGGCCAGAAAGGCACAGTGGAAGCATGGCGGTCAGGAGTTGTGGTGGGATGGCAAGTGGACAGCACACATAAAGAGTCTCTCCAACTGGGGACCAAATGTTCAAACATCTGACCTATGAGGGATATTTTATTAAACCATTGTAGCAGGTATTTGTCTCAGTTGGGGTTTTACTGCTGTGAAGAGACACCATGACCAAGGCAACTCTTAAAAAGGGCAACATTTAATTGGGGCTGGCTTACAGGCTCTGAGGTTTAGTTTATTATCATCATGGCAACATCCAGGCAGGCACGGCACTAGAGGAGCTGAGAATTCTACATCTTATTCCAAAGGCAAAGAGAAGACTTTCCTGGACAAGCATTGGCCCTCAAAGCCCACCCCACAGTCACTGCTCTTCCTCCAACAAGGCCATACCTCCAAGTAGGACCACTCCCAGGGCCACAATAGCATTGCACATTGAAGTTTTTAAAGAAAAGTTAACATTTGTTTATGATTAATTTTATCATTTAGTACTGTTGCGATGGTTTGAATAAAATGGCCTCTATAGACCCCTATTATTTGAATGCGTAGTCACCAGGGAGTGGCACTATTTGAGAAGGACTAGGGGGTATGGTCTTGTTGGAGGAAGTGTGTCACTGGGGGTGGGCTTTGTGGTTTCAAAAGCCCACACTAGGCCCTGTGTGTTCTTTCTTCAGATTGTTGTTATTTCATGTGCTTTTAAACTAATGTCTTTTATATTCCAGAGAGTTATAATCATCCTCCTTTATTTCTGATCTACCTTTCTTTGAATCCTGTTAGTGCCCAGTTGCGGTGTGGAAATACTAAATGGAAAGATTTTAAATGGACAATTCATGTTTTAAATTACACGCCATTCTTGTTAGAGTCATGAACTCTGTAGGACATGGAATTTTTTTCCCAGAATATTCATGTATTATATGGTACCTGTTAGTCAGTAATAATTCAGTGAACTTTGATGGTTGTACAGTGTTTGTAGATATTAGATAGTGTTTAGATATCCTCTTTTGCTTAAAAATAATTTCAAAGAGCAAGAATAATGATACTTGCCATTTTGGTATGGTATAATTCTAATTTGTTTTTGGTACAGGGTCTCATTTAGCAGAGGCTAAACTCTTGACTATGTGGCTTAGAATGACCTCTAACTCTTGTACTTCTTGTTGTGGTCACAGCATGTGCCACCATGTCTAGCAAAATTATGTTATTATTAGTTATTTTTAATCTTATTCTAAAATGTTTAAAAATTAAATTTTATTGTAAATATGTTTCTAAAAGAAAAACATATTTCTATTATATATTTATTTCATTGCTGCAACAAAATTCTTGACAAAGCAGCTTTAGGAACAAAGTTTCCATTTTAGAGAACACAGTCTGTCTTGGTGAGGAAGATGAGGAGGCAGAACCAAGAGGCTGTGCACACTGAGTCTGCAGGCAGAGCTGTGCACACTGAGTCTGCAGGCAGAGCTGTGCACACCGAGTCTGTAGTACAAATGACAGCCTAGGGTTTTTCATGTGCTGCTTCCTGTTCATCTCTTATATTCATGTGAGATAAATCTGAAACTTTTGGAGAATATCTACTCTCAAAAATAAGTTAAGTATTTAATTTTCATTCCTTAGCATACATTTTCTCTTACAAGAGTTAAAAAGGTTATTTATGCCTTTTCTTAACATTGCTTAAAATATGAGTCTATATGGTGGTCTAGAGTAAATGTTAGAGAATTGCTAACTACGAAATAAGGATTCCTTAAATCAAACAAGAACTTAGTTAAAATTACGCTTTTGCTTTTAGGAGCTCTTCTTTAGGAACCAAAGTCGTCTTCATTTAAAAACAAAAAAGAAATGAATCATTATTATCTGAAAATGTATAAATTTTATGGCTGCTAATAGTTTTATAATATATTTTTTGACGTTTCTGATTTTACTTCATTTAAAGTCTTTAGTGGACCAGTTGCTTTCCATAATTCTGTTGAGAGAATAATTTTGTGTTTGATTGAAAATTTACCCAAAATACATGTTTTTCTACTTTCATACTAGGCATTCTGCATTTGTGTTATAGATTGATGATTGTGTTGAGAATCCATTTCTGAGCCTTCAGAATGTTAAACAGATGCTAACTCCCAGCTAGCTTCCTAGACTCTTGATTTCTTTCTTGAAATTGTGCACGATTACTAGATGCCTATGATTTTTTTGTCTGCGTTCTCATCTCTTTCCTCTGTTACTCTTTGGTCTGAGGATGTTGGCCAGATGGTGAACAGGTTTTACTCTGACTCACCTGTATGTTTAGGACACAGAGTTTCAGACGCTAGGCTTTCTAGATATCTTCTTTCTAGATATATTTATAGTAGCTTTTGTCTTGAGTCACTGTCGTTACTGGTTGCCATGGTTATCGTTACTGGTTGCCATGGCTGTCTTGGAACTCAGCGTATAACCTCTTAGCCCAGGCTTGAGTGAAGGGCACACCCTGCAGTGGAGCCTCCAACCGTTGCTGTCACAGATGTACTCAGTGCACTGGGCTCTGCCTGAGTTTTAGCTGACTCTGCCTTGTCTCTGTCTCGGTAAGCCTTTGCCCATACCGGACACAGCTAAGGAAGAGAAGTCCTGCTGTGCGTCATTGGTCACAGGAGGCTTGACCCTCCCATCTGCTCTTACAGAGTCTCTCATAAGCTCCGTGTGCTTATCTGTGCTCTGAGGTTTTTCCTGGGTAATAAAATGAAATCAGTACATTACAAAAGGTCTTCTGCTACAACAGTAGCTATTTTGAACATTTGAAATGGAAAGACAGATGACTCGGTACTGGTCACCGTCAGAGCCGTCCTGAGCCTATGGCTTGTTTTGTAAACGGGGGTCTAAGAGGAGCCTGGCCGCTCTTCCCTGGTCGCTGCCGTGGGTGAGCTCACACTTCAGCAGCTCAGCTGGGTACAAGTGGCAGAGCTTGTGTGGTTTGCAGACCTGGAGCATTAAGAGTCTGTCTTTTGTACAGCAAAAGTCTTGTTTTTAAAATGTCATTTAATTCCATAAGTATAAAATACCATAGGAATTTCTATATTGATGATTCTAAGCATATTATTAAAACACATCTTTGTTGAGTTGATACTTTATTGACACGTCACTGTGTATGTTATATTAATATTATGACAAGACATGATTTAAATGTTAGATTAACAGAGACTATGGTATCCATGTAACTAACCCTAGACTAGGTTTTAAGGTTTTGATCTCTGTACATGCACGCACACGTGCACACATCTTGACTTCACCGACGGTGACTATGACAAGTTTCTTGGTGATGCCAGACTTGCTCATCCAAACTATTGGACCTTCTTTTCCCCTGACATTCTTTTTGTTCAGTTTTGCCAATCCTTTTTAAGAACTGGGGCTTTTTTATTGTTTTCATTCATACAGAGAGCTTGGTAACTGCTTCTGCTTGTACAGATAGCTGGCTTAGCATTTTCAGATGGAAATCACAAATAGGCAAGAAACACCTTTCTTTATGTTGGCTTCCCCAAGCTCTTGAGTGTCAGAAACTTATAGACTGATCTTACTATGACTTACCCAGGGTCTCATAGTTCTTAGTTCTAAAAGAGGCTTAGGATTTTGGCTTTTGGGGCCATACACTAATAACTTTTAAGTTTGTCAGAGGCGTGTTGTGCTGTTTTGGATGCACCTAGTAGCTAGTGTTACAGCTCTTAGTTTGGGTGTCAAGAACAGCCAGTTGTTCCAGTGCTTTGGTCGTCAAGACAGTGGGCTCCTAACCTATAGTCTCTGGACTTTTACCTGTGTCCAGGACTGCGGCTCTCGGTGGTTTGTTGTCGGCCTCTGCAGTGTCTTGTGTTCTCAGCCACCTCCTTCACTGTTGGTGTTGCCGTGACTCTAGGCTGAAAACAGACATGCCTTTCCTTGCTGTTCCTAGGTCGTCCCTTCTGCCTGTGACACAGGAAAGTGTTTAGTGGGCCTGGAAGGAGGACTAAGCAGTTAGGAGCATTTGTGGAGGACCTGAGTTCAGTTCCCATCATCAGTTCTGTATGGACTGACTATGACTTCAGGAATCCAGTGCCCTCTGTACAGAAGGCACCACACTCACATGCGCGAACACACACTGGGGGAAGTGAGTGCAAGAGAGGGCACTAAAGACCATAGGAATAAACTAGGAGAAGCCTTATTTGGGGGACGTACATGTGTGTGGGGTGGAAATAGGATGCATTTATTTGAGAAGCCTCGCTATTCCAACAAGACAGAAACAGCCTGCAGATAAGACAGAATGTTTGCTTAGATAGCTAAAGACAGAGTGTGCCATGCTTGTCCTCGGATTTCATTTTGTAAGGGTCTGAAAATCACTGAAGACCCCAGACTCAAATAGTATGTAAAAACAAAGAGCTAGCATGGGGGTGGGGTGGGGGTGCAGTCAACCTTTGAAATGGGGACCCCCTGCAAAGGCATGCAGACTTTCTTAGAGTGGACTAGGGGGACATTGATTGGTGGGTTCTGGGGGTCACAGGTGATCAGTGGACTACATTGCTATGTCATGTATGTTTGACCATGTGATGAGACAGCTGTCCAGTGCAGACGGCCCATTCTGAGATAAGATATGTCATGCCTTCGTTTCTGGGACTTATGGTCTATTCTTGAAGCTGGTGCCTTATGGCCCTTTTTTGAAATCAGGCCCGCTCCTCCAAATGGAGACAAATGGGGTTTTATCACCCTGTCAGTTTCTAACAGTCATGCATGGCCTTCTCATGTGTACAGTTTCCAGCTTTATCACGAGCTGTACGTATTCACCATTGACAAGCTTGGATCACGAATCAGTTATAAGCCTCACTTGGTGTCTACATCACAAGCTCTCTTTCTTAGTCTCTGATGAAGGGCTTCTGCTTCTGACCTGAGAGAGAAAAACTGAAGGTCGAGCAGGGCCGACTAGAGTTACTGAGGTGTCATACTTGGTGCCTTCCTAAGCCTGCGTGTTGACTAGAGCAAGGCCTTCAGTGTGGACATGGCTGCAGACACCTTTCAGGGTCCTGGAGGTTGGAGGGGTTTTCCTCAGAGTGATTGTGGAGTACTTAGAACAGCGATTGTCAGAGAAGGGACTGCTTCATTGGTGGAGCCTTCTTTGTACCTGGCTGGGTTAGATACATGTCAGTTAAGTGGCTCCTCCTAACAGCTTGGACCAGTGGCTCTCAGCCTTCCTAATGCTTCAACTCTTTAATAAAGTTCCTCATGCTGTGATGACCCCAACCATAACATTTTTACTGCTACTTTGTAACTGTAATTTTGCTGCTGTTATGAATTGTTATGTGAATATCTGTGTTTTCCAATGGTCTTAGTGACCCTTGTGAAGGGGTCATGTTATCCCCAAGGGGGTGGAGAGGCACAGGCAGAGAAAAACAGTGAAAGGTCCTTACAGTGAAGGCCTGTCAGTCATGGAATTGACATCCCCAGTTAATCCCTAGCTGCACATCCTTAGGAGACGTGGGGCCCCACCATCCATGTCGCCGTCTTGTGTGGCCATTGCATCCTCTATTTCTGGTAACCTCTGGATCATTTTCTTCTTTTCTTTTTCTCTTTGAAATTTAAAGAAAAAATTTATTGAAGATCTGAAAAACAACTCCTACAAGATTGACTTCTCCATAAAACTGTAGTTACAGGATGCATTGCGTCTGTCATGTTAAAATGTGCATTAGACACAGATACAAAAACCATGAAAACAAGTCACCATTCTTTAACAATTGAGCAAAGATAAAATGCTAAGGAACAACATGGATGACTTGCAAAGGATTGGCTCTTTAAGCACCATTAAAAAAAAAAAAAAAAGAGCACAGATGAATGAGTGTTCTGTTATATACACTGAAGTGAACCTTTGGCATTTGGAATCAGAGCATAGTATAAAAGTGCGTAGTGTCAAAGGAACAGAACCAGCAGCATTCAGAAGCAGCTTCGTCAACTAGGCAAACACTCTTCAACATGTCTTTCTGCTGTCTATCACTGATACACTGGTAGAAACTCCTTTTCTCTGTTTAAACAGAAACAAGCATCAACTCTGTTATACACTAATGGTCTTCAGAGTATATCATTTGTACAAGAGAAGGACTAAGAACAAAAACGTTTACAGAGACCTAAGCACAAAAGACAGAGAGCACACCCCTCACACGGCTTTCCGATGGTACTGGGGAGGAGCCACTTCATAATTACTGGCACTGAACAAAGTTGCAGAATTCTTCACCAGGTACTTGAGGAAATCATGTAGATAGTTCAGTAATAGAGCAAGGCTTTTCTTATCTAGAGGTGTATAGGCCAACATCTCTCCAATTCTCACAAATAATCTCAGTAAATGTGAAGCTCCATACACCAGGGACATGGGTACATCGGGGTGATCAGCCAGAATTTCAGCATACTGTGGTCTCTCAAATTTGTAGAGTAGCTGAGTGCCCAACATTACATTGAAGTACTCTTTTATCCCTGGCACAACCTCATTAACAGCATACTCCTTATTATCTGTATTTCCTGGAGACTTCTTATAATTTGCATAATCCTCCAAAATGGAATCCACATTCTGCTTGGCAGGAAGATAAAAAAGCTGCTTTTGTCTGGAGATTAAGTCCCAGTCATCCACAAGCCATGGTTTCAGCTCTTCAGGAATCTTCACTTTAACTTCAACTCTGTTCATAAATGTTTCTTCATTGTCAACTGTAGGATCTACCCGGGCTCTCTTCTTCCTAGGAGGCTGAGGGGTCTCACTGGTACTGCCACCATCTCCATTTCCAGGTGTTTTCTGCTTGTTCTTTTTTGTTTTCACTTCAACGTTTTTCTGTTGCAGACCAGATGTCTTCTTCCCTGGAGCAGGCCTCTCATCCTGCACTCTGCATATTGTTCCTGATTGGCCTTTTGAAGTTCTTGCTGTGTCTGCAAATTGGTGTCCATGTATTTGAGTACTCTGCTTTCTGGCACCCATTCATCCCAATTTTTATTCCAGCCACTGTAGTGGATAAAGTACTTCACTTGTTTGTCCTTTATGGCAATCTTTACACACTTTGCTTCATAAAGAAGAGGCCCATGGAAGCACAGCACTCGCTCACCCTCCTGGAATTTAGGGCTTCGGGTCCTGCTTGGGCGCCATTTATAAGTGATGAGTCATCTCCTTCTCCCACCACCCCTGACTACCTCTGGATCATTTTCATTCTCACCCACCACCTGAGCCTTGCTCAAAATTCCGTCGTTGCTAGCATTTCTTTTCCTTCAGTGTTCCATTTGGTTACTCAGCCAGCTTATCAGAAGAACAAATACTTTTCTTTGAATTGGAAACCCAATGTTTAAAATACCGGGACTTATTTAGACAAATCCTGAATCTTTATCTGATCTCCTTTCCTCTATAGTCATATTTGTGGGTATGATACACTTTCTGGAAATGCCCTTTAACTTCTGATATTTTACTTAAAATTACATTCTTTAGGAAAACTCACCCCATCCCCAGGATAGATAGCATGGAGTTTAAGAAGAAATGTTTTCAGATCCAATTCATGATCAAACATCTTTGTAAGCTTAGATTTTTAAAATTCTCACTTTAATAAATGTTTGAGCCCCCTTTCTAGCCTACCATCCGAAGGTAGTGGAGAAAGATGGTACATAGGACAAGGGGATGTGACCTGCTTAGAACTAGTTCCTTGGGGCGATTCCGGTCTCCGTTGTCAGGATACTAACAGTCTAGTTCAGAGAGTGTCACCAAACATGAATCAACAGTGGCTGCACAATTCATCCCACACAGCCAGGCCTCAAGTCTGCATGAGCCAGCAGGAGCCAGAACCAGCCAGAAAGCCAGAAGTTCTGCTCTGCCTCCCTCAGTGACTGGAGACCAGTGAGTCGCTGCTAGGCTGGCGATGCCAGTGCCCGTGAGTCCTGCTTAGACTCCCCGAGCACCACACTTCCTCTTGCTGGTCTGCTTCACCTGACATCCGGGATCCACGTCACATCTGTTTCTCAAGTCTGAAATTAGTGGGCCTCATCAGCACCATTTTCAAAGCTAGAACGGACATTGAAGTCAGATCATGTTCCACTGTCTTTTGGATCCTGAGAATGTAGGAGAGTCAGTCACTGGGAGAGAGTTGAATTCGGGCATAAAACACAGATGGTTCCTTTGGGGCAGGGATGGCATAAGAGTAATGGGGAAGGGAACTGTGTGAGTGTGTGTGTGTGCATGTATATTTGTATTTAGGTGCACTCATTTATGGTTGTTAATGTTTAATAATTCCTTGTGTGAGTATGTGAGTGTGTGCATGTGCTCTCATTTGTGCTTGTGTTTTTGAGGTCAGAGATGACGTTGTTTCTATTCCTGGAATGCTTCCACTTTATTTGAGGCGAGACAATCTTCTCTGAACCTAAAGCTTGTCAATTTTGGCTGTTGTGTCCAGCCAGAGATCTGCCTGTCTTTGCTCCGCAGCCCTGGGGCTGTAATGTGTACTTCTGCCCAGCTGTTATGTGGGTGCTGGGGTCTGAAATGAGGTCATCTGTGTGCACAACAGGCAGTTGTGCGGTTTTTGTCAACTCAGCTAGCATCACCTGGGAAAGGCATGCGTTGAGGAGTGCCTCCAACAGATGGACCTGTGGGGGTCTCTCTGCGGTCATTTTCATGATGGATTGATGTGGGCAGGCCACCCCACTGTAGGCTGTACCATCCCACAGCAAGGGATGCTTAAATATCACCACACGAATGAAGTTTGACTCTGTTTTCAGTGTGTGGGGCACTGAACTCTTGTTCTCTGAAAGAGCTGCGAGCGCTCTTCACTTCAGAGCTGTCTCTCAGCTCCAACGATCCCGTTTGTTACGAGGCTTAGGAAATTCTATTCCCTGCTTCTGTTTTCTCTTCCCAAGCACATACTGGAGTTCGAGTCTGCTCTCAGGCTCCTAAGGGGTTGTAGTGCTCACTGAGATTCCTTAGGATCTGAGAGGGTGGAGGTGAATGTTTGAGTCATGTGTTAGTTTATTTCCAGGATCTTCACAGGGCCTCAGGATTGGAGCTGCTGGAGTCCCCATCCTGTTGTGCTCCGAGACTGGTGCCCGGAAGCACAGCGCACACCTTCACCCCACCGCTCAGCTTCTCTCTCTCTCTCTCTCTCTCTCTCTCTCTCTCTCTCTCTCTCTCTCTCTCTCTCTCTCTCTCACCTTACTTTGTTACTGTTCTTACTGTGATCCCGGTTAACTACTGTAAGGTTTGTCTTCAGCCTTATCTTTGTGAAATTGGCTAATTGATGGTTCAAGCTGTAGTCGACTAGAGCCGTAAAGGCCAGTGATACAGTCTGCTACCTAGAGCTGAGGCCTGTCAGATGAGAGTAATGGTTCAGTGCTTGTCTCTTTCCCTCTGTTGGGAAGAAATATTTTCTTGCTTGTCTAATGAGGAGCAAAGGGCAGTATTGTCAGAAATATGTGATCCTCAAGAGAAAACATTCTTTTGCAGTGAAGTATGCTTTCCAGACATTTTGGAAAAATTGAGACCCAAAATAAGAGAGATAGAATGTAGTGTTTTGGGGTTAAATGTTATCTTGAATATTCTGACAAGTATTTTTGAGAACATGGTTTCCTTTATGTGAAGTTGGAGGTTTACAATGTATAACAATTTCTAATATTCCATAGAGATTCCTCCTGGTGAAAAAAACTACAAGATAAATTTAAATTAACGATGGAAGTAATTCTAGTTCTACTGTATAGTAATTTATTCCATGCCTTATGTTCTGCTTCATTTGTATTTAATTAGACTGGGCAGGTTTGTCTAAAACCCCACTTGTAATTGAGATATTTAAAAATATAATTGAAGTCAAAACAAATTCAAATGACCAAAATGGTTCTTACCTAATTATAATATATATATAGTCACAGTTTCTTAACTACAGAAAAGAAAGAAGTATTCACACATTTGGTAATGCTTGTTTCATAACATATTTCTTTGAGTTCCATGGTTAATGCTCATTTGTATACACACTAAAATTTCAAGTTTATTGTAAGTGTATTAAGTTTGTTTTAGTCTTTCCAGCAATAACAATGTAGTTCTCTAGAGAAGCTTTATTAACAGTGTGTGTGTGTGTGCGCGTGTTAAACTCAGTGGGAACTCATATTTAGTCTGCCATATTCCCCTTTGCTTCTGGTAACATGAAGATAAAAGTAACTTCTTTCTTTTGCTTTAAAATGTTTGCTTTCTGTGTACACCAGATTTACGGGACTGTGGTGGCATTGAGTGGCTTTTGGCTAGAATGTTTACTATGACATCACTGCAATCTGATGCAGGTTATGATTTCAGATGGTTTCAGTGTTAAATATTTTCATAATTATGCTAGTTTTGGCCGTTCATGTAAGATTTTTTTCACATGTCCTTAATGTACGTGTTTTACTTCTGGGCTTTTGAGGCAAGTACGTTTCAAAAATTAATAATGTGCTTTAAATGTTAATATTGTGCAGAAGTATCTAACTGGACATTTTGAATTCATTTTTTGAACTAAGGGTAATTATAGTTAGGTTTGGTCATAGTAGTAGTCTTCAAGAATTTGAGGTCAGAAGCATAACCCCAGGTAACAGAAGATGCCATTGTAAAGACTCATTTATGGAGTTGTTTTGTGGAATGAAACAGTGGAATTATGATCTTAAAATGATCAAGTGTTTGCAGATTACCTTTGTTTATGATGTTCAGTATTTTGGCTTTTGTGTATATGAAGTTTCAGACAATATTTTCCCTAATCTGTCACTAGTATCTGAAGTTATTCTGTATTGTAAAAGAATCATCTTTTATTGGGGAATATTTCTCTTGTGTTATTGAATAAGGATTTATTGCATGTATGTGTGTGTTATACATATTTGTATTATGTGTGTGGCTCATGTGTGGGTAGGTGCTTGGGGTGTGTGTGTGTGTGTGTGTGTGTGTGTACACATGCACGAGCACATGTGTGTGGAGTCCAGATGTTAATGCCAAGTGTGTTCCGTTGCTACTCTAGTTTATTTACTGAAGCAAGGTCTCTTGCTAAACTTGGGGCTTGATGAGTCTGCTAGTCTCCACAGCCACCTGGTGATTCTCCTGCCTCCTGAGCACTGGGAAAAGGTGGACTGCCATGTCTGGCTTTTTAGTAGCTGCTGGGAATGTAAACTCTTGTCTTCAAATGTGTGTGGCAAGTGTTTTACCCATGGAGCCATATATCCAGCCCTGAAGTTTTGTTTTATATAAATTTTTGAGATTTACTTATTTTAATTATATGTGTATGGATTTTTTTCCTGCACGTATATCTGTGTACCACATGCATGCCTGGTTCCCTAGACGTCACAAGAGGGTGTTGGATCCTTTGTACCTGGAATTACAGCAGATGTGAGCAGATGTGTGGGTGTTGGGAATTGAGCTCAGGTCCTCTCAAAAGCAGCCTGATAGGGCATTTCTCTTGGTGATGCAGATACAGGCCAGAGTAGACCAGATTAAAAGTAGATAAAGGTAGGTTTAGAGGTAGAGGTCAGTGAAGTCACTCGGGTTTTGTTAGCGATTAGGTGAGGAGTGGTGACATGCCAGCTAGAGGCTGGGATTGTGACCATACGTGGTCAACAAGTGAGCTGGGGGCACTCTTGGTGGGTTGCTGGAAACGTGGAGATGTGGAGTGATGACCTTAGTCTGGAGTTTTCTCTGTGTGTGCTGGGTAGGGGGAGGAGGACAGAGAGGGGATGAGCTGGGGTGGAGTGTTGGGGGGTGGTGGAGGGGTGGTGGTGGGGGTGGTGATGGGGGTTCTGGCCTAACAGCCCAATGCTGTTAATTGCTGAGTCATCTCTCCAGCCCTGCAGTAAATTTTAATGTCCAACTTATCATGTTTTCTCAAATGGAATGACTTTGTCTTCTTACTGTTACTTAAAAAAAATAATGAAAAAATACTGCATGGAACTAGTTATATATGTTTTTGATAGAGTTTTGAAATCATTCAGGATAGGCATTCTAACTAATTTATCTTAGGAAATTAGTCCACTAATTAAGGCATATGACAATTATGTAACTGTTGATTTAGGACATAAGATTAATGCTTATTTACATGTTATAAATGGAGAGATAAATAAAAATATGCAACTTAGGTTTTGACAATATCCATATCAAACCAGTGTAAACTTTATATCTAATACCAGTAACAATTTAGTAAGCATTGTTAAATCAGATGCAAAAATTGTAAGAATTTTGACATTAAATAATTAGAATATAAGCTAAAGAGCTGGACATTAATTCCTTTTATTTTATGTTTGGTTATGGAAATCCTTAGAAATTAACTAATTTCTATTAATAGTTATGTAGTTTTGTAAAGCCATACATAAGAATTCTTTGGTTATTGTCAGGTCATTTGTTTTGGTACCAGCTAACGAATGGAACTGTAAGATAGTGCGTGCCTGGTGTATACATAGGAGGACAATTGCACACTCTCCCTCAAGCCACCTTGTTCTTTGATGGTTTCTTGCTGAACTTGTAGCTTTTGTCTGAGTTGTCATGAAGCACCGTTGATCCTTTAGTCTCTTCTTTGCTCTGTGCCGGGGTTCAGGTCTGTGCAGCACCTCGTTTGGCCTGTTAGGTGTGGGCTGGATCTGCAGTCCTCCTGTTGTCTGTTAAGTGCCGTTTGCAAATGCAAAATTTGAAAATTGGCTACATAGACTCTCATAGCTAAACAAGCCTCACTTTTAGTATTCATAATTCCTACGCTGACTAACATGTCCTGGCCCTTGAATGTGATCAGTGTTTCTTTTTCCTTTAAAATAAAAATAGGACGACCATGAAAGCTGTGGTTCTAATCCCACCAACCGTAGCACTGCTGAGAACACAAAATCATCCATCAAACCCCGAAGAATTCAGCAGGCTGTTCCTCCAGACCCGGACTTACCACCAGGTAACTCGTAACGTCGACACGGCTGTCGTTACTCATCATGTGGTAGTGCTTGTGAAACACACACTTTCAGTCCTATTTGCTGTTACAAAATGCTTAGGCCACATCCGTATGTGCTTCAGAACACGTCAGGTCCAGAGCCCTTGTAGATGGCTTCCCGTCAGATCTTGGTCCATTCTTTACAGCAAGTTAGGCTGAGCCTCTCGCAGCAGAGACTCCGTTTCCCTGCTCTGTTTTGTGCTGAGAGCTGAGAGAAGACACTGGGTCACTGAGTAACAGGGCGGTGTGAAAGTCACCAGGGAAATTATAGGATATGTACCTGTAGCTGAAAGACACCTTAGCTACCACCTTTTTGACTTCCTGATGTCTTAATTTACCCAAGATGGTAGTGATTGTAAACAAACTTCCTTGGCAAACATTTCATGAAGAAAAAGGCTGTTTCATGCTAGCCTTGTGGTCAATGCATTGCTGCCTCCCAGGTTAACTGTTGGGTCACTGTGTTTGTGCATTGTGGTGGAGGTTGGTGACTGTGTTGTTGTGGGTAGGTTCATAGGTTCTCTGCTAGTTTAATCTAAAGCAATGTCAGAGGTTAGATTAGACACACTGTAACCTGCCACTCCCAGGACACTCATGTGTTAGAGTTACTGTCCCAGGATCAGCATCCTTAACAGACACCCTGGGCAGCTTAGTTCTGACGGCTCACATGACTGTAGCAAAGGTGGCAGTCTATCTGGATTTTAGTTCCTTTGAACTAAAGAGAGTGCCACAAGATATTTCTAAATGTTTCCAATTTTGCTGAGTCTATTTCCAGAAGTTCCTCTAACTTGTTACTAAGTACTCCTTTGGAAAAAATGAAGCTGTAAATTAAACTGTAGTTTATCCTAATTTATTAAGTATATAGCTTTCTAATTTCCTCAAATTTGACCATGTGTCTCCTTAAAACTTCCAGTATCACCCATGGTATATAAAACTTGTCTTTTGCTCTTGTGTCTCTAGTGTTCTCTTTGTATCTTTTTTCTTCCCTTCTGTTAGTTTTAGGTTAACTGAGGTTTGTTCAGTATTTTGTTTTTCTTAAGAAAGTCCTCAAAATGTTACTTACTAACTTCAGATAGAACCTTTCTAAGGCTGACTTATGTGAACCTGGGTTCTAGACACGTATTTAACAACTCTTCAGAACCAGTATTAGGATTTACACCGATAGAATTATGACAGTTGGCCTATTTTTAGTGCCATAAAACAGAGCTATGTTCTACCTGGGTGGCTTGAGTTAACATGTGCTTTTTACCCTGCCTGCAAAGTTAGGAAGTTGTTAAGTAACTGGATCTGTTGGCCAGATACTGGGAAGCAGATCAGTTAACTTTTGCTAAAGAGAGAAAAAGGAAAATTTGAGAATCAGATAGGATAAACAGTGATCATTTGTTTAAAGGATAACCTATTACTCTGTCTTGATTTCTTTCATGACAGAGGCAAACTCCTGTTCGTAGCTTTCCTAGGGGCAGAGGTATATCTCTTTGGTTATAGTTTTGAAGTTGGAACATTTGTATGCATCCAAAAATTATTGTTAACATTTAAATTTTTGTGTATGGGTGTTTTGCCTCCATGTGTCTGTGCACTGCTTGTGTTCCTGGGCCAAGGGCTGGAGTTAGAAAGTGTGAACCAGGTTCTCCTGGAAGAACAGTTAGTGCTCTTAACAATGGAACCATCTTACCAGCTTCTCTGGAAATGAGTTTTAAGAAAAGTATTGGGGTTGTCAGTAGACAGACATTTGTTTTACTGTTTTGTTGGTTAAATAGCTTTCTAATAGGCAAAAGCAGGAGCTGTATCTAGAACAGTCTTTCAGATTGTGCATTTTAACCACTTAGTGCATCGTTAAAGCAATTCAGTGGGTAACAGCATTTTTTTTTTTTTAATAAATACCTTGGATAGAAAAATCTCAAGATGTAGTAAAAGTAAGGTCTTAGGAAATGCGTGCATGCATGTGCTTGTGCTGTGATTGATGTCATGTTTCTGACTAGATGAAGGTCAGGAGATTTATTCTCACTGATTTAAGGGTGTTGCTTTGTTTACAGGCAGAGTCTACTAAGTGACTGACATATTTCTTTATGAAATATTTTCTCTTTTAAATTGTATTCTAGGATGCTCAGAGACAAATTTATGTTTTGCTATATAGATGTAGCACACACACACACATATGTTAATGCAAATATTTAATGTTTGGTTAAGCTCAAACTACATACTCTATGGACCAGAAACTATAATTTAATCATCTTTGATATCTCCTATAGCATAATGGTAAACAACTGTAATCTGTGAAGGCCACTTAGAACGTGGTAACCATATGTTTTTGTCAGGCTTCTGAAAATACTGGGAAACAAGCCATAAATGATCACTAAAAGTAATTAACGTGGCTGTGTGCCAATACACCATGCACACGGTTAGAAGAATGTAATCATTGATGTTTCCGTTTACCTTCTTTCTTTGGTTTTATCTTTTCTGAGCTCTGCTTTTGTTCTTAGTCCACCCTTGTTTACTGTCCTCAATGTGAAGTAGCTGTTTCCTCTGTGCTTTCTCCAGGTTTTATGGCTGTACTAGGAAGGATGGGTAGAATAGTTAACATTGTCTCACCTACAATTGGAACTGCATTTACTGTATACACACTCACACACACACACTCACACACACATATACACATACACACACACACACTCACATACACACACTCACACACACACTCACACACACTCATACTCACACACTCACACTCACACACTCACACACACTCACACACACTCACACACATATACACACACACTCATACACACACTCACACACACATACATACTCACACACACATATACACTCACACACTCATACACATTCACACACTCACACATACACACACACACACTCACTCACACATACACACTCACACACACTCACACATACGCACACATATAGACACACACTCACACATACGCACACATATAGACACACACTCACACACACACACAGTTTTGTTTTTACCTAGAAATTTTTCTTGGTCTACTAATAACATGGTTTGAGGATATTAGCATATTTTACATTTTTAAAATTAGTGTAGCCATTTGAGTAGTTTTTCTGTAGTTTAATCTGCTTTTCTTTACTATGTTTCCATTTTCAGTCTTGTCCTTGTTCCCGAGGCTAGCCTGCAGAAACTGATACTTTAGCCCCGTAAAATGATAACATTAGAGACTTGTAATAACCAGCCAGATTTATAACAGTAAATCTCCAATCCCAAAATGTCCACACCAAGACACAAAACTTCTGTGAAATTCTTAGCTACTTGTGACTTTTCCAGACCACGCAGGTCAGTCCATCTCTTTCATCTTCTCTCCCTGTCTCCGTCTCATCTTCCCCTTCGTCTCTCTTTCCTTCCACTGCCCAGCCTTATCTGCTGATTAAGATTTTTATGGGACCTCGAGATCCACAGCATATAGGTAGATAAATCCTTGCATACATGTCTTTATTTCCTTAAAGAAATTTTTACTAATTAATAGAAACAGAATGTATGTGTAATTTTAAGGTTTTCAGCATAGGTGACAAATTATTGTGTGATAGATGATTCTTTGTTCGAACAAAGTTTTGGTGCATTGCTGTTTATTTTTATTATTACAAGTCTTTAATTTTAGATGAACAGTAATTATTTTATAAAATAATTGAGGTTAATATTTTTCCATCTTATTTTTGGTTTACTTTGTGTAAAAAATTAAAATTAACATTTTTATTACATTTATTTCTTTATTTGCTTGTTTGTTTTGTTTTGTGTATGCATGTATGTTACACTTGTGTCATAAGTCATGTGTGGAGGACCACTTGAAGGAATTGCCTTTGTTTTTTGGACACATGTAGGTCACAGGGTCAAGTTCAGGTGGCTAGGCGTCTGAAGCAAGTTCTTTTACTTTCTGAGTTACCTTACTATCCCTATTCCTGCATTCTTTATTTTTCTCTCACTTCTGTGCAGTACAGGTATGTGCCTGCGTGTATGTAGTATGTACATGTGTGTGCATAGTGGCCAGAGGTCAGCATTGTTAGCACTGGTTTTCTCTTGCTCTCTGTCACCGAGCCCGGGGCGTCAGTTCAGCCAGACTAGCTGCCCGTGGAGGTCTAGGGACCCACCTGTTTCTGTTTCCCCCCCTCTGGGTTACACATGTGCACCACAGCACCTGGCTCCTTTTCCATGGCACTCAGGTGCCTGTGCTGAGTGGCAGGCAGTTTACGCATGGACCATCGATCCTGTCCTCTAGTTAGGTTTTTTGTTTTGTTTTTATTTAAAGACAGTGTCTCACCATATTGCACTGATTGGCCTGGAACTTGGCGCGTAGAAGAGATTAGTTTTGAACTCGCAGAGATCGGCCGACCACCTGTTCCCGCAGCCCCGTGTTCCTTACTCTCTTCTTTCAGTTTCTCCTCTACTGTGTGTCAGCCAGTGAGTGTAGTCAGATCCATCACTGGCTGCGGTTCTCCTAGCTTTCTGTTCTCAGGTGTAACTTGATATTTTTATCTCAAAGGAGGACTACAGTGATGGGAGTTATTTCAAAAACAAGCTTTTCTTCTTCAGATGCACGGCACAGTCAGAACGTAGTGACATTGCTGTACTTCAGTTAATTCCTCCAGTAATTCTTGAGATCGTTCATGTTCTGAAGCCCTGGCTAGTCTGGAACTCCTCTTCCTCCCAGGAGTAGCTGGAGCATAGGTGTGTGACGTTCATACCAACTGAACTACAGAGAACAGCGATCATCGTGTTGGACCTAGTGTTAGCATTATTGAATATGTGGTGCAGTGTGAACTAGAGAGAACAGCGATCATCGTGTGGGATCTAGTGTTAGCATTATTGAATATGTGGTGCAGTGTGAACTAGAGAGAACAGTGATCATCGTGTGGGATCTAGTGTTAGCATTATTGAATATGTGGTGCAGTGTGAACTAGAGAGAACAGTGATCATCGTGTGGGATCTAGTGTTAGCATTATTGAATATGTGGTGCAGTGTGCTGGTTCATGTTTCCTTACAGCATCTTTTAATGAAAGTTCATGTCCGGCTGTCAGCTAGTCTAATTATTTAAACTTTAGTTTCCTCTTTACAGAACATTTTAAAATAATACTTTCATATCCATTGCTTGGTAGTATTTCAGTAGTACTTATTGGTAGACTTGTAGCTAATGGAGCTCTCTTTATATTGTAGGATATGTGCAGAGTCTGATTAGACGAGTTGTAAATAATGTAAACATTGTTATAAATAATCTCATTCTAAAATATGTTGAAGACGACATTGTTCTTTCTGTCAACATCACTTCTGCTGAATGCTACACCGTGGGTGAACTCTGGGAGCGCGCATTCATGGACATCTCTGGTGAGTAAATGTCAAACAGATCGTGTTAGTGTACCCTTTCCATAGGTGATAAATACCATTCACTTCTTATCTTCCTTGGGGCTATTTTGGTAGCTGTAATATAAGCTTTATGCATCTAATGTGGGAAAAGTGCGTGTATACAAAAATTCATATATAACTACAGAGGTTAGTCGCAGTTTAAGAAACCATGAAACAATTTAAAACTTTTCTTCCCTTTTACCTCTCTAGTGGTTTCAACCGTGCTACACAGTGCTGTACAGGGAAGGGAGTTGTAGCACTGAAAATACATTTGCTTTGAGGTTTCATTGCTTTTTAGTGAAGGAAGTGCGTGTATTGCTTCTCATACCTTTGTAAGAACATTTGGAAGTTGATGACTTGAAGCTCTTAGCTCTGACTTGCCTCTTGTGCTTGAGAGAGCTGGATAGTGCTAACACAAATTCATAACAGCTTGTGCCTTGTATGTGGGCAGACATTGCAGTGCCTTCGTTTGTAGGAGACGCTTTGATAAATAATAAAATTGTATATGTTTGGGACATTCAGAAATGCATTCTAATTTTCCTCTTGACTCACAGTGGTTTTTTTCTTTTTTGTTTTTCTTAAAGCAACCGATCTGGTACTGAGGAAGGCTATCAATTTTTCTGACTGTACAGTTTGTCTTGATAAACGAAATGCCAGTGGTAAAATTGAATTTTACCAGGATCCTTTATTGTACAAATGTTCTTTCAGAACTCGCCTGCATTTTACATATGATAACCTAAACTCCAAGATGCCGTCTGTTATCAAAGTGAGTATCTGTTTCTAGTGGACTGCTTGATTTTATTTATTGTTTTTGTGCAGGGCAATTATAGTGCATGGTAATTATAATGAAAATAATCAGAGAGAAAATGAACTTTATAAATATATGTGCCATTTGTTTTTATAAAAAGTTACATATATTGGTCTTTAGATTCTGACTTTTTGTATAATGTGTTCTGGTAGAGATATTTTGGAGGCAACCTTTTCTGCAACTGTAAATTTCCTTTTTAGTCTTGCTGTCTGTTGTTAGTGTTTATTTAATACTGAGGATGTCAGATAGAAAAGTCGCACTAGGCCCTGAGACGTGGTCCTACCCAGGAACTTCAGGGTGGCAGCCTCTGTTATTTTCGTCCTCATAGTTTTCTGGACACGAGGTGACGACTAGTCCTTCTCTTACGCTGTTTTCTCAGGTGTGGTCCGCTGACCTAACCCAGTACTTTAGTCTGCTGGCTCCAACTCTTGCTGCTGCTGTTGAGCCTGGGTCTAACTGGAGCAGGCGGTTCTGCAATTCAGTGTCAGTTTTCCTGTCCAGCTTTCTGTGTGCTGGCCTACCATGAGCTACCATTTAACCCATAATTTCAATGTCTAGATAAAATCTTAGCATACTGGAGTTTTTCCAGGATGCGTCTTTTGATTCATGTAAATATTTGTTGTTCTTTAAGGTGCTATGTCTTTTCAATGTATGTAATACTATATACATTGTATATAAGCATAAATCTTGTCTTATTACCCACCAGTTTACTAAAAATTAATCACTTTATGAATATGCCTGTATAAAAATTAGATTTTCTTTTACATTTTATTTTAGTAAGACACTGTAGGTTGATGTCAAGGTGGTACATGGTTGGACAGTAGGGAGTGGGCGGAGATAGTTCCTGTAAGGAGAGAGGAGGTGGAGAAAGGAGGAGGTTCAAGAGGAAGCAACATGGACGCAGAGACGGATGTTTCTCTTGGTGCACCTCTGTATGGATAAGGTTGATGTGAATATTTTATAAGGGATAGAATTATACAGAATCATTTGACTCATCTAGGTGTGTAAATTATATTATACCAATTGGATCAGAGTGTTTTGGTGTGTTCTTTGATGTGGTGACTTAACTGAGTTCGAAGAGATAGGACTTGGGAAGTGTGTGTGCAAGGCTGGAAGGGAGGGTGAAAACAACGCGCTGGAGCGGTCTGGGCCGCCCGGGACAGAAGCAGTCAGGAGGAGTGAGCCAATGAGCTAAGCCGGGGGGGGGGGGGGTGTCTGTGCAGCGAGACGGCTGTGCTGATAATAATAGAACTATTTAAATATTTACTGCAACAAAACACACTTGTAAAAAATATAAAAACATATCTTTTTGAATTTTTGAAAACTGATTTCCAAGAATGTTGGAATTTTCAGTTTGAAAAGACCTGAAGGAACATTTTAATTTGCTGGAGGTGGAAACCAGGGCCCAGATAAGTAATTAGGTCGAGAGAGTGTAAGTTAATGGTGGCACTGAGCAAGCTTACTGGATGCCTGACTCCTGGTTTAGGGCTGTTCCAACTTCAAACAGGATGCTACACTTTGCTGGTAGAATATTATGAAATATATTTCTGAGAACACACCCATAAATCTTTCTCTCATCACTAAATGGGAATTGCTGTTATTTTCCCGTTTATTGGGAATACTTTTTTCCTCACTTAGTATTTTCTGATTGTGGCTTCTTCTCTCTCTATTCCTAGTTTCTCCTTAGTTCCCTCCCAGGCTTCTGGGAGATAAAGATAAAATAAAATGAAATAAGATAAAATGAAAACGAACGTCTTGGATTAGGAAAACAGCCTAAGAAAAGGCGTAAGAAACAGATGCAGATGCAGAGCTCCACGCGTTTGCACACTCAGGAACCCCATAGAGACACTGATGTACACCTGAAGGAGTGTGCATTCCTGTGAACGCTGCCCCCGACTGAATTCATGTGTGTGTGTCAGTCCTGTGGACTCGGCTCCGTTCTTTGGTGGTGTTTATCCCAGGACGGGGATTGGGTGGAGACGCCATGTTTACTGAGGAGTGTTTCCAGGTCTCTCGTTCTGCAGTGTGTTCCACTGCTGCAGGAGGAAACCTTCTGTTGATGGCTGAGCAAGCCCCTGATGTATAACAGCAGAATGCCATCAGCAGTCATTTATTGCTGTGCTCTTGGTCATCTTAGCAGTGCTGTGTGGGTTCCCTCCTGTGGGGGCTTAGGTCAGATCTCATTGGCTGGCTCCTCCCACAAGCGTTGTGCCACCAGTGCACTTAGCATGTCCTCCAGGCAGATAGCCCTGGGTAGCTGTTTCTGTTTCTCCTTTGGTAGCATCGCGAGGACCCTACTGGACTAAAGATGCCAGACCTATGGGTACAGGCCCTGTGTGGGCACCAGCTTGACCTTTCCATGTTGTTTTCTGCAGTAGGGCCTTGCTAGTAAAGTACAGTAATGTCTTTGTATGTGTACATACCGTTTGTTTCTCTGCAGAAGTCGCCATCTGTATTTTACTTTTGTTTCTACCGTGTTCAATCTATATTGGTGTAACTAAATTTGTTAGTCTGTCTTTCTGTATTTGAACATATATATTGAATTTATATATAATAATAATACATGTGTGTATTATTGCATGTATGTGTGTGAATATGCACACACATTAAAGGGAAAGTGATAATAGTTTTTGGATCTTTCTTAGGAAATAAACCCATGTTTCAACACTTTGGAGCAGTTGTTAAAACATACGTACACACACACACACACACACAATCACACACTTTATGAAATAGAATCTTGTTATATATTCTAGGATGAACTTGTGACTCTTCTTTATTCCCCACAATGTTTTCTATTATAGGCTTGTATCATCATGGCTTCAAGTTATCTTGCTCATTAGTGTACATTTAATGGCCTAGTGTAAGGGTTGGATAAATCAGAGAAAAGCGTAAAAGCAAACTAGCTAGACGGAAGGGTTATTATTGGCATCTAATTAACTTGTCTGCTTTAAAAGTTGATTAGCTGACATTTTATTTTGAAAAGTACCTTAGTGTAAAGAAGTTTGCTTCTAAGTGTTTTCTTGTCTCTGCTGATCACATGTCAGATTCTTTCAACTTATACTCAGCTGAAATCAGTGTTTGAGTGTTTTATTAGAATTGTCACATAAGGAAATTTGCCATTGTGAGTTAGGCCCGTTGTGAGTTAGGCCCGTTGTGAGTTAGGCCCGTCGAGAGTTAGGCCCCTCGTGAGTTAGGCCCGTTGCTCTGATTCTGCTGCTATTAAATGGATACAGCTCACCTTTCCAATCACTTAATGTAGTTTCTCTTCTTTATTTTCACTTTTATTTTGTAATTTGTAGACCTTTTTCATAGGCTTAAGTAGCTTTTTAATCTATTTGTAATTTGTGTAGGCTGATATAATTTCCTGTATTTTACCTGAAACATGTTTTTTAGATTATATCATAAGAAATAGATGGGAACTTAATTTATTTTATTTTCTTTAGTTTTGGAGTTTACTCTGTATTTTTTAAAATATAATATAATTTTTTTTTTACTTATTCACTTTACATCCTACTCACAGAACCTACCAGCCACCAGCTCCCACAATCCTTTTCTTCTCCCCCCTTCTCTGAGCTGGTGGGGCCCCCATGGGAGGCTAGGTGTTTTCTCGCTCACTGAGGCCAGACAAGGCAGCCCAGCAGGTAGAACATATCCCATGTATAGGCAATGGCTTTGGGGACAGCCCCATGCTAGTTGTTCAGGACCCACACGAAACTGTACGTCTGTTACATATATGTGGGGAGGCCTAGTGTATGTTCTTTGCCTGGTGGTTCAGACTTTGAGATCCTCAAGGGTCCAGGTTTGTTGACCCTTGGTCTTCCTGTAGAGTTCCTGTCCACTTGAGGTCCTGCGGTCCTTCCTCCTGTTCTTCTGCAAGAGTCTTCATGCTCCAACCACTTCAGTCAGCTGCCGGGGAGCCCCTCAGGGGACAGCGTGCTCCTGTCTGCAAGCATAACAGGATGCCATTAGCAGTCTTAGGGGTTGGTGCTTGCCTATGGCTCTCAAGGTGGACTGGTTATTGGGTTATTGGTCGGCCATTCCCTCATCCCTCCCCGCTCCCACCCCATGCTTGCATTATTGTAACAGGATAATGTTGATGTTGAAAGGTTTGTGGATGGGTTGGTGTGTCCATTGCTCCGCTGAGGTTCCTGCCTGCTGTCTACAGGAGGTGGCATCTTCATGTTCCATATCCTCAGTGTAGTGAGTCATAGCTAAGGTCACCCCCATTGATTCTTCCACCTGAATGTGCCTGATCTCATCTGGAATTTTTTTTTCTCAAAGAATGGCAGTTCTATATAAATTTTTAGTCATGTATGATTAATTCCTTAGAAAAGGTTTTTATAATTTTTTCGTGGTAAATATCTTAATAATGTGTTTAAATATTTTCAAGGCTTATGAATCTGTATTGAAAAGAGAGGTTTAAACAGGATATATACCAGGATAAATACCTATTATTATTATTAAGGAGAATAACCCATTACACTCTTGTTAGCCTTAAATATTTAAAAATATTTCCAATTTGTTAGGCAAGGAATGTCAGTTTAACTTGATTTATTGATTAGGATTAGGAAGATAAACACTGGGCATTTGATAGTTGCTATATCTGTTCAAGTTCTTTGTCTGTCTAGCTGGTGAGGAAATATTTACAGATCGTTTTTCAAATGACTCTTGATTATGTATTACTGATAGATTTTCCTTTCTTATTGCTTGTTTTGCTAAGAATAGGTTCTAGTGATACTGTTACAGCGCACCTTCTCCAGCATAAGGCTGGGGGTGGCCGCCATCATGTGCCTATTGGCTATGGGGCTATAAGAAACAGGGAGCCGAAGAAGTCTAAGCTAGTGTGACAGACATAACTCAGGAGAAGGTACCTGTTGTCCAGGCTCTCTGGACACTACTGTGGGAGGATTCCAAGTTTTAGTGCAACTGACCAGTGAGCTCTCCAGCCAGCCTGGTTCTTCTCTCATACACATTAGCAGCAGCTTTACAGAGCTGCCGTCCGCTCATTTCCTTAGCAGTTCATGGCGTAGTCACTGGTTGGTTCTTAGGTAGCTTTTAAGGAACCCATGATCGTATCGGAAAGTTTTCTTCCCCCTCCTTCCAGCATAGATCATTCCCCCTGGAGAGCACTGTTCTTGTGATGTCTTGATTTCCAATAATGATTTTTATAACTTTTTTCATGTTTCATAGATACTCAAATGCCAGTTATTCACAGTAAACCTTCTAAGAGACTTTACTTTAGACTTGACTTTAGTTATTCACAATAGACTTTTCAAGATACTTGGCTTAATTATTTATCTATATTTATATAACAGCAGGGAACTATTACAGTTAAGCTGTGTTGGTATTCCATAGTTGTCTCTTTCTTATTAAGGAGAACTTTGATTGTTATATCCTATAATAATCTTATTTTTAAAAATTTTTATGTCATGTTTTAATTTCTTAAAAATTATCTGAAAAATTCCTTCAACATAAAGTTACTTGATTTTATGTAGTTGATAATAATACTTTAATTATTTCCATACTTATATATTTATCATCTGAGTCTCTTAGCCAGTTTTAACATATGGTTTTAGGATGTCTATGATTAATAAAATTGAAAAGAGTGGTTGAAATTTTACTATAATGACATCATGAAACTTATTATTAGATTTGACCATATTTTTAAAAAGGGTGAAAGGAAATCATCATATTTTCAGTTACCAAATTACATAATTTCTCTTCTAGAATAATCTAGAAATCTCATATGAATGCATCTTGATTATTTGTTCTGTTTTTACAGTATTTGTCTTAATCTGACTTACTTCAAAGGCATATTTATCACAGTAAATATCTTTTAATTTCTAAAATGTTAATGTAAATTTCATCTTTGTTTTATTATTAGAAATGTCTGACATTGTTGGTTTTACATAACGTCTCGCTGTAGGACTGGCATTGACCTACTTTAAAAGGATCTCCTTCAAGCTTCTCGATTGTCTCTTGCTTTGTGCTTCATAGATCCACACCTTGGTGGAGAGTTTGAAGCTCTCCATCACAGACCAGCAGCTGCCCATGTTCATCCGCATAATGCAGCTTGGGATTGCGCTGTACTATGGAGAAATAGGGAAGTTTAAAGACACTGGCACAGAGGACCCTTCCTGTCTCAGTAAAGACGCGTTAGGAAGCCTCACAAGTAAGTCTAACAGAAGCCTAATTTAGATCTGTTGATTGCACTACTTAAACTTTAAAAGTATAACACCGAATTCTTTCAGCGGTAAGCGACAGTTCCAGTCACTGTTTTTCCTGTTTTCATTTGTCACCATTCTGATGTGTGTGGTCATAGCTTATGGTTTTCATTTGCATAATTTTGATGAATAAATATTTAGAGGTATTGGCCTTTAGTAACTTATCCATCTTTGTAAAAGATTATTAAATATAAGCTTTTTATATTTTATTACAAATTTGTATTTTTATATATTCTAGCTTTAAGTCATATTTTATGAGTTTTCTTTGTTAGCCTGTGACTTGCTTATTCATTTTTAAACAAAACATTATATGTGTATGTGTGTGTGCATGATATGTGTGTGTGTGTGTGTTCATTGTGAGTCCAGTCTCTTCTTTGACTTCCATGTGTTTTTCAGGGACAGAACAGAGATGGTCAGGCTTGTGGGGAAAATGCTTTACCTACTGGGTCATCTTGTGAGTCCAACCTTCACAATTTTGATATAGTTCATGGACAAAAGTTTTAAGTTTTGATGAAATATAATCCACAAACCTTTCTTTAATAACTGTTACTCTCAAAGCTAACAATTTGGTTCAGTGGCAAATGGGAGGTTGGATCCTTGGAAGCCACGTAAATGTCAGGTGGCCTTGGCAACCACTTGTAATTCCAGTCCTTGGGAGGCTGAGGCTGGATCTGCAGTAAGCTGACTAGTCAGACTAACTGTACACACAGCTCTGTCGTAACCGAGTGAACCTGCCTCACGGAGAGCCACGGAGCAAGACTCCTCCTGTCAGCCTTGAATCTCTACACAGCTCACATGTGCTTCCTCGTGAGAACAGCACATGTACAATTACACATGAAAGAAAGTATTACTGCTCTCTGGGGCCTAAGAGAATGGCTGGGTTCATTTATTTATTTTGTTATTTTGTTTTATCAGAGGAAGAAAACAGCTCCGTTGTTTGCTCTGGAGGAGTTTGGTTTAGTTTTCTTTTTTTTCCCTGTAAAGCAAGGATGTTTTCTTTACCTTCTTATTGTGTACATTGATGTATTGACGTTTGGAAAGTTCTGGGCAGTTTGATAATGACACTTGTTGGGTTCTACCTTTTTGTTGTTTGTTCCCTGGGCTCACTGAATCTTGGACCTGTGTGTTCCCAGCTTGCATGTGCATGTGGACACATTTTGAACATACTTCATTTCTACCGGAGAGTTCCAGTCACATGTATCGTAGGCAACTTGTTTGCTGGAGCTCTTTTGCACTTTCTTTATCTGCTAATGTTTCTTACCTTTCTCTCTGTGATTTATTTTATATAGTTTCTATTCCTAGAATAACTCAGCAGTTTTCTTCCACGACTCATCTGCTTTTCGCTTTATCTACCATGTGTTTGTTGGAAAGGTTGGAGAATCACATGGTTCATGGCTCTTTTTAGCTTGTTTAAGCATTTTGGAATACATGCCCTCTATATTGCTGTTTGGTGTCCTGTTTTAACACTGTGATCTTATTATTTCTGGACTTTTTCTATTTTACTTTTTTCTCATTGTGTTTTGTATTTACCTTAATAAATTTTATTTATTTTTATTTGTCTGAGAGTCTTACTAGCTGCCTGGTGTGGATTCAGACTGTTGGGCTGCAGCAGTTGTGGCTCAGCCTCTGGTGTAACCATAATGTAACTGGGACGACGGATGTACACCACTGTATTTTGATTGAATGCTAGACACTGTAGATCCCGTCTTGCTGAGTTGCAGACATTTTTGTATCTCAGTAGATAGAGACATTACTTGGGAATGTCTCATCCTTGCTTTAAGTCTGTTAGATGGGAGCAGTGTGGCTGTCAAACAGGTTAAGTTTCCCTGGGTCTGCTACACTGCTTTGAATTTCCCCTTTCATGGATGTGGCTTACGATGTCTTCCAGGCAGTAAGATGGGGTGCTTACGGAATTCATTATTCTTGCCTCCCGTCCTACAGTAGCCCAGCCTTCATTGTCTAACAGCCATTGTGTGGAAACCTTTATTGTATACTTAATTGGGAAGATAAATTCTCCTGGATGTTTTAAGTGCTTAGAGAAAATATATTGGATTACATTTAAATGCTCTTTATTTAGTTAAAATGAGTTTATTTTTATTGGCAGGCACTGAGGATGAAACTAGAACAGACATGCAGTATCCTGCTACGTACAAAGGCCAAGAGTTGTATTCTCAGGACTATGAGGAGCCTCAGGGATGGGTATCTTGGGCCTGGTCATTTGTTCCTGCAATCGTGAGCTACGATGACGGTGAGGAAGACTACCTTGGGACTGACCCTGCGTCAGCCGTGCATCAGCAGAAAGCTCAGACGCTGAAGGACCCTGTTGTTTCTGTAGGATTTTACTGCACAAGGGCAACTGTGACTTTTAAAGTAGGTTTCTCTTTCTTCTGTTGTTGCTAATATCTGCTGACTTTAGTGGATGTTTATATTTTTAACAGCATTGCAACTTTAACCATGGAGGGTGGGGGCTTAGCCGATAAAAGGTAGAGTCTCATAGTTCTTCATAAAATGGCATGATCCTTCTAACTGAGTTCTTGAATTTGGATTTCTTTTTGTCTTGTTAGAGTTATCTCTACTTTTCTTTCTTATCTGTGTCATGTCTACTCCCCTACCTGGACCATTTGACACGTGTAGATGTGCTCTAATATGTCTAGTGTGGAGGTACACGTCAGACAGTCTCCTAGCTGACAGAGTGGCCCTTTCGGAGGCCTCAGCTTTGCTTTCCAGCATCTTCACTCTCTCTGGCTTCTGTAGAGAGCTCTGCATGCATGTGATGTAACTCCCCATAGAAAGACAGACACGTAGTTAAAAATAAAATAAGTCTTTAAAAACCTCACAGCTGTCTCATTTTGATTTCAGTATAACAACATTTTTGACACATTATTAATATCAGTGTGATTGACTGTGATATTTTTTACACATGCATGTAACAAGTATCAAAACCTAATTGTCGGAATTACCTTTTTTCCCTCTGCCACACCCCTCTCAGTCTTTCATAATCACTGTTGTGGTTTTTATTTAACTTCTTTTGGTTTTCATCTATGACTGAATATGCAGTACTGTTGTGTGTGTATAGAGTTTTTTTTAATGTAATGTTTTCTAGTTTCATCTATTTTCCTGCAGGTTGCACTCTTTATTACTGAGTAGCGCCCTGTTGTGTCTGTTTCACATCAAAGTCTCTTTGGTGATAGGCTTCTAGGCTGCTTCTGTATTTGGCTGTTGTAAATGAACAGCTGTGTAATAATGGGTACGGAGGCTTCTCTTTTGTATGCTAAGCTCATCGGATATTTATCTGAAGTGGTAGTTGTAGTTTTTATTTCCGAGGTATCTCAGTACTGAGTTCATTTGGCCATGTTGATTTGCATTCTCGTCATTGAAGTTCTTTTTCTCTACAGCCTTGCTAACACTTGTAATATATTTTTATTTTTTACTTTTACATTTCGTACTGGCTGGTTTTGTGTCAACTTGACACAAGCTGGAGTTATCACAGAGAAAGGAGCCTCAATTGAGAAAGTGCCTCCACGAGATCCAGCTGTAAGGCATTTTCTCAGCTAGTGATCAAGGGGGGAGGGCCCAGCCCATTGTGGGTGGAGCCATCCCTGGCCCAGCCCATTGTAGGTGGAGCCATCCCTGGGCTGGTAGACCTGGGTTCTATAAGAAAGCAGGCTGAGCAAGCCAGGGGGAGCAAGCCAGTAAGTGACATCCCTCCATGGCCTCTGCATCAGCTCCTGCTTCCTGACCTGCTTGGGTTCCAGTCCTGACTTCCTTTGGTGATGAACAGCAATGTGGAAGTGTAAGCTGAATAAACCCTTTCCTCCCCAACTTGTTTCTTGGTCATGATGCTTGTTCAGGAATAGAAACCCTGACTGAGATACATATATTTTATTTTACTTCATTTATATGAGTATTCTGCCTGCATGTGTACTATGTGTTTCTGATGCCCACTGAGGTCAAAAGGCAGTGGTACCACTAGAAGTAGCGTTAGGATAATGGTGAGCCACCATGTTGTTGTGGAACTTAAGCCATGACCTCTGCGAGAGTAGCAGATGTTCTAAACTCCTGAGCCATCTCTCTAGCCCATACTTTTATTTCTAAAGGACTCCATTATCCTCTTTCCTCTCTCTGTTTAAAATAGTTCCATTTTGAATATTGCTCCTTTTCTATTTTCAGCAGTATTCAACATATTTTACTTCTTTACTAAAAATGAATGTAAGATACACATTCAGATGTAGTGTGATAGAAACATGTGTCATTAGTGAGTAAAAGGGAACACTCCTTCGAATGAGTGTAGTTACTAGTACTTTGGTACTCTTATGTGTTCTTTGATAATATTTTGCCTTCCCTTCCTTAACTCAGCATGGATATTGAGTTATTTATTCCCTAGCTTTCTAATACCATTAGCATATACTTAGCATGTATAAACAGTTCTTATTTTTTGCAACAAATATTAACTTGACTTTTTTTTTTTTTGGCCTCAGAGTCTAATGTAGCCCAGGCTGGGCTCAAACTTTTTTAATTAATAGCTGAGGGGTGACCTTGGGCTTTTGATCCTGCTGTCTTTCCTTCTTAAGTGCTAGGATTACAGTCACCCACTGCTATAATGTGTTTGTTAATTTAATTTATTAATATAATTAATATTTACCACCAACATAATTATAATTATTTTAATATAATTCATATTCATTAATGCTAACTGTGTTTCAGGTGTTATTTTTGTCCCCATACATATATTAGAGGTCACCCATGTAGCCTGTTGGAACTTGTAAGTCTAAGTCAAGAGATGCAAAGTATGTTTAATGTCAGGTGGAAAAATGAGTAAAGTATTAGTGTTGCATTAAAAGGAGAGGATTATGCATTTTAACCTTGGTTGAGTGAGGAAGGTTGTCTTGTGAAGGGAGCATTTAAGCAAAGATGCATGGAAGAGAAAAGCTAGTGTCATGTGGAGATGAGCATTTCAGAACTAGCAAGTGTAGATAACTCCAGTGCTCAGGAATTACCCGGGAACAATGTGAGCTGATGTGGACATAATTTAAAGCTATCAGAGGCAGTGGGGTTTGCAGCAGTGAGTTTGCAAACTCCTTAGGTCTTGTCAAACTTGTCTTTATTTTGGGTGAATTAGGAAGGTTTTGAACATAAAATTGTACAGTGATTTGAATGGATTTCTAAACTGGATCATTCTGAGTGTGTGTTGAATGGCTGTGTGGACGTGGTAGAGGACCCTTAGTGTCAGATGGCAGTTTGCCGTCATTTGCACGGCTCCTGCTTTGCACACTTGCTTTTCCTGTGCTGCCTTTCCTTCCCCACTGCTTTAGCGGGTGTTAATTTCCAGCCTTATCCCCTGAACTACTCAGACTTTGTGAAGATCATGTACTAACTCACCACGTCAGGCTAGTCATCGTCTTCTACAGTTTTTTGCAAGCTATCCACAGACTATAAGTTTTTAAACTGTAATTCAGGATGCATTTTTAAAAACTTTATGTTGTGAGGAAAGTTAGTGATTCAAAGTTTTTAAAATGATTTTTGCTCATTCACTTTTAAAATTGAGATTATTGTATTACATTTGTATTAACTTACTGATGAAAATTATTTATATTTTATAAACTCAGGATGGACATTTATATGCAAAATGTTTTTGGAGCATTGTACTGTATTTGCTATCAGTCAGTAAACACTTTTAAAAATATAAAGCATTTGTCTTTCTCAAAGATTTCTCTGAGGAAAACATGCTGATGCGTAGGAGGACAATGTTGGAATCTAGGGCTCTGCTTTGATTTGAAGAATGTATGGACTTAATTTGTGGTTTATATTTTGGTCAGAAAATAAGGTCATGTTTCTCTATTAGCATTTTGAACGGTTGATATTAGTCCAACAAAAATCATGCCAAATTAAACGTAGCATTTTTGTAGTAATATTTAAGTTGTTCTTGTAATGTTTAAGTCCTTTTAATCAATTAATTGCTTTTTCTGTAGAGTAATTGTAGACAGCTGAAGGCTGATCGAGTTTTAAAATTCAATTTTACTTTAATATTTAGCTTTCTGAATCATGTTTAAAAATAACAACTTTGAGGATGCCATTACTAGAAACATAAGAAATAAAGGCTTATGCTGTAAGAGAAAAAATAGAGAATTTTCAGAGTAAACGAGAATGATTAGTTGGTTCTCAGTATTAAGTAGTCAGGCTTAAAATTATAATTTCTAGTTCAATAACTCTTATTTGGCTTAAATTAATTTTTTAAAAATGTGATCTCTATCTTTGCATTTGATTTGAAGAATATTATATCTCTATCATGCAGGAAAAACAATAACCAAATCATTACCAAACCCAAGAAGTACATGTTACATGTTAATGAAAGAAATGGCCCTTTGATCCTGGGAGGGAATGCCAGAGTTGCTGAGAAGCTGCTGCAGTGCAGTCCCTGTTTCCACTCCTCTGTTGCCATGTTAGCCAAACCAGTAACCAAAACTGATGCCGTACCGATAAACTCTGATTCAATCCTGTAACCCAGTCTTTTCATTCTGTGATGAAAACTGGATGGCCCGTTGCATTCAAAGAAAAGCAGTTTAAGGTTCTCCTTCCAGCATTTGGGCTTCAAAGGCAGGGCTTGCTGCAAATTCCAGGCTAGGGGGAGACAGTGTCTGAGAAAGCCAATCAACCGAGCACTAGCATCCAGAAAGGGAAGTAATTTGAAATAAAGTAGATAAAATTTGATACATAAAAGTAACACAGCTGCCCACATTGGTGGGATCACGGGGTGGGGGTGGGGTGGGGTGGGTGAGCGCCTGCCATCCTCCCTCCCCCTGGAGCCAGAGGGTCTTGTGGAATCTACTTGTGTTTCTTCTCAGATTGCTTTTTGTCTAAAAATAATGAAGAATCTGAGAAACGATAGGAAGTAAGCACTTGAACGTACGAGAGAACAAATGAGTTAAAGTCATAGTATATGCAATACATTTTAGGTAGAGTTTTGAATCGTTTAAGACTGGGACTGTGAATATCTGTAGTTTTGACGTTTTAAGTGCAGTGAAGGAGTTAAAATGTGGTATTTATGTTTAGGCTCAGTGTTTTGACCATTTTGTACTCTGTGGATAATCTGTAACATCTGTTTTTTTTTTTTTTTTTTTCTTTTTCTTTTTCTTTTTGCACCTGTTTTTCTGCTTAATAATTAAATTTCCTGAATCTTAAAACTGGCCTTATTTTCATGATTCATAGCGAAAAATGACAGTGCATTGCTCCTTTCAGCTCGTTTTGATTTACTTAATATTCCTTTATTTCTTAGCTCACTGAAATGCATGCTGAAAGTAGCTATTATAGCCCACAGAAAGTAAAATCTAAGGAAGTGCTGTGCTGGGAACAAGAAGGAACTACAGTTGAGGTAACCTATCACCATTACCCTGGTAACAGGGGCCTTTGTCCTCATCATTTGTTAAAATATTTATTTCATAGTCTTACAAGTCATTAGTTGACTAATTGTTTCTTTAATATGCAACGTGAATTTGTCTCGTAACATTTCTGTGTGGGTGTGGGAGGCTGGATGTTCATACAGTGCCACCCATCGAGGGGGTTGAGGGGACAGACAAGAAGGCTGTGTCCTGACGGTGCTTTATGTAGAAAGTCTACAGGGAAGCCTGTAGTACCTTTGCTAACTCCAAGTTCGTAGTTCTAATGTTCCTTTCTTCCTGTAGGCTCTGATGATGGGCGAACCTTTCTTTGATTGTCAGATTGGATTTGTGGGTTGCAGAGCCATGTGCCTTAAGGGAATTATGGGTGTTAAAGATTTTGAGGACCATATGGACAGAAGTGAAGCCGTAAGTCAAGACCCCTTCTCCTTATTTGAGACAGGCTGAAATGAAGATGAACTTTATAATAACAGCTGTGTGAGACCTGCTTGGCCACCTGCGTCATTGCAGAGTGCCTGTTCTGTCTCCTGCGTTTCCCTCTCCAGAAGTCCTGTATCTCAGAGGACATGACTTTTGGAGATCACTGCAAATATATTCCACTCACACATGCTTCCTTGTTGTCTGTGGCAGCTGCTTGGAGCTCCCATTTTGCTTATGGAATGTTGTTTGTGAAAATAAGCTATAGGCACGGGGCTAGCCTTCCCTCCCCTTCCCTCCCGGTTCTGTGGAGTGCTGAGTGGGTGGGGTGTACCTTCCTGTTCTGACTCAGGCATTCGTTTCCTAGGAAGCCTGCTTCTTCGTTTGTGGAGACAGTTTAAGTACAAAAGGTTTGACATACCTTACAAATTCATTGTTTGATTACCGCAGTCCAGAGAACAATGGCACCCGTGCAGAGTTCATTTTGGATGCAGCTCACCATAAGGTCAGGGAATGGATACTTGAACTAAATTCTTGTGTGGTTAGCTGAACTCACTGCATGAATACTTGTGAATACTGTTTTCTTCTCAGTTTCTTTTAAGCACTGATTGATTGTTTATTGAAACACTTGGAATGATTTAGTCCAGTTTTACACCTAGATAGGAATGAGGGATGTGCAGAGATGCTTAGCTTTTTGTAGTATGTGATCGATAAACTATAGCCACATTTACGCTGAACAACAATTAATTACTTTGGAAGAAACAGATAGATTTACCTCTGAAATGTAAGCTTGGTTTAAATGAACTTGACTTTTCATTGCATACTTTTTAGTTTAAAATTTTTTTTTCTTGTAACAGGTATCAATATGCTCTAGAATATTAGTACATTTTCACATAAATTTAAGTTATGTTGTATTCCTATACTACAAACTTATGATTTATATTTTAAGTTTTTATTAATGTTGGCTTTCATAGTTAAACTAAAGAATTTAGTGTTTGTGGTGTGATGAACACACATTTCAGCCTACCTTAGTGTTTGTTTAGTATCAGTTAGCGAAATGTTTCATATCATAATTGAAGTAATTGTGGACTAGCTCTGTGTGAGAGGATACATTATTGGACAGTTCTGTGATGGTGACAGAAGTGTGTCCTACCTACTCTATTAAAGCTGTTCATTAGCTAGACATTGTTGATACAGTGTTCTAAATGCCTCCTAGAACTGTGGCTGGCCGCCAGCGAGGGCAGCATTCAGGGAACATTGCCTTTCTCAGGAGTGACCTCTGTTTGCATTAGCAGTCCTTTGAGGTGAGGCAGTCCTCAGAGGGCACGGGGTCAGACGTGTGCTGTCCTGACACTGTTCTGTCATATGTCCTTGTGGGCAGGAGACACACACTGAAATGGCTGGCATGCAGAGGTTCGGTGCGTTTTACATGGATTACCTGTACACACTGGAGCACAGCAGCGGCAAAGGTGATGCTTTCTCTTGGGTTTAAAGGGATCTTCAAAGTGCGCTGGCCCTTGGCAGGCTGTATTCTGTCACGTCACACTTACCTTTAGATATTTTGGGAAGAATGGTTTCATTTTAGTGTTGTAATAGACTTTTAGTGTTGTAATTTAATTTTCTAATAGATTTTGGCATTTTGAATGCATTTTTTGTGTAGCTGTTTGAATATATATTTATAATAGCCAACTAATATTAGCATTCATTCATATTAAATATAAAAATTATAATAGAATTTTATTTTAGCATGTCAGAAAAAGCAAACACTTCTTTTCTATACTTAATATATTTTGAAAACTATAAATATTTTTATTGAAAGAGTTTGTTTTGAGCATAAAAATAGAAATAAGTTCTTTCGGTGCTGAAGACAAGTTTAAATAGTCATTCAAGTGCACGATAATTATAAGTCATGTTAAGAACAGCACAAACCAGGAGCTGGGAGAGTTCAGGTCAGACAACAGCTTGTATGAAGGGCCGAGAACTTCAGAGTGGAGTTTGAAGGTTGAATCTTTTTTCCTAACTCTGTTTTCTTTCTTGCATTGTTTTTAATGTGTAGTTTTCATTAGTGAGAATTAAATACTGCGTTTATGCATTCACTTTTTATGTCTGCTTGAAGGTTAAAATGTTAATATAAAATTGACTTCTTCTAGGTCCAGCAAATCAGCAAGACTTTCCTTCAGGGAAAAATGAGGATTTCGGAATAGTTCAGGAAAAGTCTACCAAGAGCCTTGTTATAGGGCCTCTAGATTGCCGCCTGGACAGCAGTGCGGTGCATCGGATTCTGAAGATGATTGTCTGTGCTCTGGGACATGAGTATGAACCGTACAGCAGGCTAAAGCCAGGTTTGTGTTCGGCTTAATTCTTTTTCTTTTACACTCATGATTTTATTCCTCTCCTGGTCCACCCTCCTACTGTTCCACACCGCATACTTCCTCTGCCCCCACTGTTTCTACAAGGGTGTCCTCACTCCGTACTCCGCCAGACCTCTAAACACCCTGGGGCCTCCAGTCTCTTGAGGGTAGGTGAATCTTCTCTGATTGAACCCAGACCGGAGAGTCCTCTGCTGTATGTGTGTTGGGGGCCTCTTATGAGCTGGTGTGTGCTGCCTGGTTGTTGATCCAGTGTCTGAGAGATCCCAGGGGTACAGGTTAATAGAGACTGCTGGTCCTCCTACAGGTCCCCCTCCTCCTCAGCTTCCTCCAGGTTCACCCTAATTCAAACACCGGGGCAGCACCTTCTGTTGATTAGTTGGGTGCAAATATTTGCATCTGTCTCAGCTGCTTGTGGGGTCTTTCAGAGGGCAGTTGTGATGGATCCCTTTCGTGGTCGCTCCACAGCCTCAGTAATGCTGTCAGGCCTGGGGCCTCCCCTTGAGCTGGATCCCCTTTTGGGCCTGTCCCTGGACTTTCTTTTCCTCAGGTTCCTCATTTCCATCCTTGCAGTTCTTTTGATAAGAACAATTATGTGTCAGAGTTTTGATTTTGGGATAGCAACCTCATTTCTCAATTGATGTCCTGTCTTTCTGCTGGAGGTGGGCTCTACAAGTTCCCTCTGCCCACTGCAGAAGCATCTCCTCTTTGGTCTTCCAACTTCTTGAGCTTCATATGGTCTGTGGATTGTATCTGAGCTTTTGGGCTATTACCCACTTACCAGTGAGTGCATACCATGTGTGTTCTTTTGTCATTGGGTTACCTCACTCAGGATGATATTTTCTAGTTGCATTCATTTGCCCAAGAATTTTGTAAAGTTATTGTTTTTAGTAGCCGAGTACTACTCCATTGTGTAAATGTACCACATTTTCTGTATCCATTCCTCTGTTGAAGGACATTTGGGCTCTTTCCAGATTCTGGCTATTAAAAACAATGCTGCTGTGTACATAGCAGAGCATGTGTCTCTTGATACGTGTTGGAGCATCTTTTGGGAATATGCCCAGGAGTGGTATAGCTGGGTCCTCAGGTAGTACTATGTCCAGTTTTCTGAGGAACCATCAGACTGATTTCCAGAGTGGTTGTACCAGTTTACAACCCCACCAACAGTGGAGGAGTGTTCCTCTTTCTCCACATCCTCGCCAGCATCTGCTGTCATCTGAGTTATTGATCTTAGCCATTCTGACTGGTGTGAGGTGGAATCTGAGGGTTGTTTTGATTTGCATTTCCCTGATGACTAGGGATCTTGAACATATCTTTAGGTGCTTCTCAGCCATTCGATATTCCTCAGTTGAGAATTTTTTGTTTAGCTCTGTCCCCCATTTCTAATAGGGTTATTTGATTCTCTGGAACCTAACTTCTTGAGTTCTTTGTATATATTGGATATTAGCCCTCTATCAGATGTAGGATTGGCAAAAATCTTTTCCCATTCTCTTGGTTGCTGTTTTTTCCTATTGACAATGTCCTTTGCCTTACAGAAGCTTTGCAATTTTATGAGGTCCCATTTGTTGATTTTTGATCTCAGAGCATAAGCCAATGGGTGTTCTGTTTAGGAAATTTCCCCCTGTGCCAATGAGTTGTAGGCTCTTTCCCACTTTCTCTTCTGTTAGATTCAATGTATCTGGTTTTATGTTGAGGTCCTTGATCCACTTGGACTTGACCTCTGTGCAAGGTGACAAATATGGGTCTATTTTCATTTTTCTACATATAGACAGCCAGTTAGACCAGCACCATTTGCTGAAGATGCTTTCTTTTTGCCATTGTATATTTTTTGCTTCTTTGCCAAAGATTAAGTATGTGTAAGTATGTGGTTTTATTTCTGGGTCTTAAATTGTATTCTGTTGATCAACCTGTCAGTCTCTGCACCATTATCATGCAGTTTTTAATCACTCCTGCTCTGTAGTAGAGCTTAATTTAAGGTCAGAGATGGTGATTTCCCAGAAGTTCTTTTATTGTTGAAATGAATATGCAAATTGCTCTTTCTAACTCCATGAAGAATTGAGTTGGAATTTTGGTGGAGATTGCTTTGAATCTGTAGATTGCCTTTGGAAGGTGGCCATTTTTACTATGTTAATTCTGCCAGTCCATGAGCATGGGAGGTCTCTATTTTCTGAGATCTTCTAGGATTTTTTTCTTGAGAGACTTGAAGTTATTGTTGTACAGATTGTTTGGTTAGTGTCACCCCAAGATACTTTATATCATTTGTGACTATTGGGAAGGGAGTTGCTTCCCTAACTTCTTTTTCAACCTGTTAATCATTTGTAGAAAGGAAGGCTACTGATTTGAGTTAATTTTATATCTGGCCACTTTACTGAAGTTGTTAATCAGCTGGAGAAGTTCTCTGGCAGAATTTTAGGGTTGCTCATGTATGCTATCACATCATCTGCAAATAGTGAGACCTTTATTTCTTCTTCGCCAGTTTGTATCTCTTGATCTCCTTTTGTTGTCTTATTGCTCTACGCAGCACTTGGAGTACTATACTTAATAGATATGGGGAGAGTGGGCTTCCTTGTCTTTTCACTGATTTTAACGGGATTGCTTCAAGTATCTCTCCATTTAATTTGATAATGGCTATTGTTTTGCTGTAAATTCTTTTTATTATGTTTAGGTATGAACCTTGGATTCCTGATCTCTCCAATACTTTTAACACGAAGGGCTGTTAAATGTTGTCAAATGCTTTTTCTGTCGTCCAAGGAGATGATCATGTGATTATTTTTTGAGTTTGTTTATATAGTTGATTATGTTAATGCATTTTCATATAATGAACCAACCTTGCATCCCCGGGATGAAGCCTACTTGATTGTGGTGAATGATGGTTTTGATGTGTTCTTAGATTAGGTTAGCAAGAATTTTATTGTGTATTTTTGCATTCATATTCATAAGTGAGATTGGACTGAAGTTCTCTTTTTTGTTTGGGTCCTTGTATGGTTTATGTATCAGAGTAATGTAGCTTCATAGAATGAATTACGTAACAATAGTTTGAGGAATATTGGTATCAGGTCTTCTTTGAGAATCTGGTAGAATTCTGAACTACATCCATCCATCCCTGGGCTTTTTTTGGTTGGGAGGTTTTTAATGACTTCCTCTATTTTCTTTTGGGATATGGGCCTATTTAGATAGTTTACCTGATACGAATTTAACTTTGGTGTGTGGTATCTGTCTAGAAATCCTCCATTTCATCTAGATTTCCAGTTTTGTTGAATATAGGCTTTCATAGTAGGATCTGATGATTTTTTTTTTTTTTTTTTTTTTTTTTAATTTCCTCAGTTTCTGTTGTTACGTCTCCCTTTTCCTTTCTGATTCTTTGAATTTGGATACTGCCTCTGGGGCCTTTAGTTTTTCTAGGGGTTTATGTATCTTGTTGATTCTGTCTAGAACCAGCTTTGGATTTTGTTGATCCTTTGAATTGTTCTCTTTGTTTCTATTTGGTTGATTTCAGCCCTGAGTTTGAGTATTTCCTGCCGTCTACTCCTCTTGGGTGTGTTTGCTTCTTTCTGTTGTAGAGCTCTCAGGTGAGCTGGTAAGTTGTGTGTGTAAGATCTCTCCAGTTTCTTTACCTGGGCACTTACTGAGTGCTACGAATTTTCCTCTTAGCTTTCACTGTGTCCCATAAATTTGGGTTTAATGTGTCAACCTTTTTATTACATTTCAGGAAGTCTTTAATTTCTTTCTTTTCTTTTTTTTTTTTTAAAACAAACATGTTTATTTATTCCTTTTTATGTTATGAGCACACTGTAGCTGTCCTCGGACACAGCAGAAGAGGGCATCAGATCCAATTACAGATGGTTGTGAGCCACCATATGGTTGCTGGGAATTGAACTCAGGACCTTTGGAAGAACAGTCAATGTTTTTAACTCGTTGAGCCATTTCTCCAGCCCCTAATTTCTTTCTTCATTTCATCCCTGACCAAGTTGTTCAGTTTCCACGTGTGTGTAGGATTTTCTGTCTCACTGCCGTGTTCTCAAGTAGCACTTCCGGTGCATTTGTGAAATGTAACTTGGACATGTTCATGTAGCAGTCGAGGAAACTTAGGAACAACTGATCTTAACACACACTATAAAGATAATTACTATGATTTTTAAAAACAAATTTCTCTCACTGGAATGAAATAACTATAGAAACAGTAAGTAGCCTCGTGAGAGAAGTTAGGGTATGGCTAAGGACTCACCTGTGGCTCACAGTGCAGCTTCAGCCCCCACTTTCATTATCACTTGGCTTTTCAGTGGATGAGCATGCCTGTATGTATGCATGTCTGTTACGTGTCTAGGGTGCCCACAGACACCAGAAGTCAGATCCACGGTAACGGTATTTACAGGAGGTTGTGGTTGTGAGCCCTGAAGGGTGCTGAGAACCAAATTTTGGTGCTCTTGAAGAGCAGGAAATGTTCCTAACTGCTGAGCCAGTTTTCCAGTCTTGATCTGTGCGTTTGTGGTAAGTTGTTTTTTCTAGTTTGTGTCTTGTCTTTATGCATTTAATTTTAGTGATATATTAGTGTGCAGAAAATTGCTACTCTTATAGGGAAATTAGAAATTTTTGAAAAGATATATTAAAAAAATACTTGTTTTCTATGCAGCAAAGATTTACACATTTATATTATCCAGTAGCTTGCATTTAAATCTAGAGTAATTTATGCCTGCTTCATTGTTGAGGAATTATCCTTAAAATTTGGGGAATGTGTTAATTCAGTTTTAGTTAGTTAAGAAGATTAACTTATTTATAATATTCTTTACTGAATTTTCGTCATTTTCACTTTAGAAAGTGAGGATGAAAAGGAAACAGTACTGAATCCCGAGGAAGTGGCTTCTTTGGAGGAGTACGTTCCCACTCGTCATACAAGTGTTACTCTGCTCAAATGTACTTGCACAATTTTCATGGCAGAATTCAATTTACTTGATCGATTGCTTCCTGTCATCATGGGAGGAAAGGTATATTTCTTGTTCAGTAATATGCTTTCAGTGGTGCATGGTAATTTGGTTATTAAATTAAGGTGTATCAGTTTATGTATCTCCCCTGATGGAGTAAACTCAATATAACTATAGTTCCTGATTTTTAAAAGGTAATATTAATAAAACTTTAATAAAGTAAGCCAAGACCGTATGAAGAAATGTTGAAGCACGTGGCTCTGGCAGCGAGACCAGATATTGCTGCATTACCTCACGTGGTTGCTTCACATCTTTGGTTGATATTTTTGAAGTAGTTGTAAATTTAGTGGTTAAGAAATCAGAAGCTCTGTTGAATTAATGTTATTTTTCTTCAAATATTACATTTATCTCCCACCTTCTTTTCTCCCCTTCCCTCTCTCTGTGCGCACACACAGCCTTCCGGAGGTCAGAGGACAACCTGTGGGACTCGGTTCTCATGGGATTATGGGTCCCAGGGATTGACCTCCTGCCCTTCGCTGCTGCATCAGGTCCCCTGCCCATTATTCCTAACACACAACAAAGGCAGAGCTGTCCTTCATGATGACAATACAGTCAAAGGGCCAGCTGACTCACACCGTGTGTGGTGAAGCATGGGAGTATTCTACACTGCCACATAGGTCCCAGCTTATCCCACTAGTGGACTTAGAAAGTTCTAAGTCTGACTGTAATGAGAGAAGCCAGTGATCTAAACCAATCATCTTGTTCCTATTCAGAACCAGAATTGGGTTGCTTTCATATGTGTATGCTAATATTTGTACTTAGCGAAGAAGACAGGTTACTCTTATAAGCAAGTATTTAATTTACTTCATGGGCCTTAATTCTAGTTGTTGACACCAACCCCATGTTCACAGTGAGATTTCTGCTTTTCCCTCTCAATGCTGTTCTCTGATACTAAGGATTTACATGGCACAAGGGCAGCTTAGGTGTTTGCAAAGAATTTGAATAGAATTTCATGGTGATTTGAACTACACTCTGAGTAGCATTGCCTTGCTAGCAAATTTCCCTTTGAAAATTTATATGGTTGAGGAACAAACCCATGATTAGAGAATATCTCAAAAACAAGCAAATGTGAGAGGCACAGTAGGAAAAAAATTACTAACTGAAGGAAGGAGCACTCAAAACTATGTAACATCTAAAAGTATATCACCAAAAACACACCTCGATAAGTTTCAAAGAGCAATGGGCAGTCTGGAGAGCTGGCTTAGTGCTTTGGGGCACTTGATAGTCTTGTAGAAGAGACAGGATTAGTTTCCCACATGGCAGCTTAGCACATTTGTAACTCCAATCGCGGGGGATCCAGTGCCTTCTTCTTTCTGTCTTCTATAGGTACCAGACACACATCTATTCGCAGATAGATAGACATGGAGGCAAAACACTCATATGCATGAAAGAAAAGCTTAAAATAACCTTTTAAAACAAAAGCCAAAGAAGAAATATGTTCTGTACAAAGGAATAAAGGTTGAATGAACACCCAATTTGTACTGAGAAACCACTCAAGCAACAAGAAAGCTGAGTGGAATAGGCAGAGACTTGGGGGACTTAGAGCTGGGCATATCACAAAATTCATAATTTAAAAATGAATGAAAAGCCAAGGACTAAACTGAGAACAGCTTTTGGCAGTAAATTCTTGGAGATTATTAAGACATTGCCATTTTTACATGTGGACTTTAACCTACTAACCGACTTCAAAGAAAAAATGGAAGGTAAAAAATATTAGAACTTGTGCTGAGCATGCTGGTTGCATGCCTTTAATCCTGGCACTTGGGAGGCAGGTGCAGAGGCAGGCATGACTTGGAGAGTTCGAAGTCAGCCTGGTTTACGTAGCAAGTTCCAGGACAGCCAGAACTAAAACTAAAAGCTAAAGAAAGGAAAACACAGAGACGAGTATTATCAGAAATAAGTTGTACTCCAGAGTGTTACACACGTCTGTTTCAAGAGTGAAGATCATAGCCACTTGCTGCAGATGTTAGGGCGAAGGGAGGAATCTGTACGATTCCATCATACGACGTTACAGAGCGCTTCGATCATTGAAGTGGGAATGCTCCTTTCCTGCAGCGTCCTGTCTTGCCTGGGAAGGGACCAGAGTCTGGAGTTGTTCACACCGGCAGGTGTCATGCTTCACACTTCAGATTGATGTGTGGTGCGTTGTATGCTGTCTTCACAGGAATGCAAAGTAAAGTCATGTAGAAAGTGAACTGAAAATAGCTTCAGCTTTCTGATAATGGAAACAGTGAGGCTTGGATGAGAGAACACTTGTAAGACAGGCTGCCTCAAGGCAGAGTCAGGGCCGGGATGTTCTGACAGCCGGCTCTTGGAAAGGGGGGTGCTTACCAATTAGGAGACAGTTTCTAGGTGTGGTGCCAGTTTGGGAACTCAGGTTCATGTGACACTGCCACCTACAAACCCTGTCATATGTGGGACTTCTGTGCCTTTAACACAGTACTCTTGGTAAATACGTTTTGGATCATGTTTTCATTTTCTGTATACTTAATTATATTATGTCTTTTACAATATTTGGCACAGTCCTCTGAGGGGTTTTTTGACTGATTAAGAAACCATGGAGTGATAATGCTACTGATTGAGAAATAAAAATCGTTTGCTAAAGGAACAAGAGTAATTTTTAAAGAAATGCATCCTCTAAAAGCTGAGGCATACTTGGGTTACCTAGAAGACACCGTATTTGGTTATTTCCCGAGCATTCTAACAGGTTCTGGCTGGGTTCCTCACTGTGGAATCTGAGGGTCTGAAGTTGGTGTAGAGGGAGGTATGGAGATCAGCCATTGTTCTGTCAGGGTGTAAAACTGATACCATTGCTTTCCAGAACGCAAGTAACGTCACGAATGCCACAAACTTCCAGTCACTTCGGCCTTTGCCATCCATTCAGATATCGGTGGATAAAATTAACCTGGAACATTCTGTCCCAATGTATGCTGAACAGTTGGCCCATGTCGTCAGCAGCCTCACTCAGCCTTCTGACAATCTTCTTCATTACTGCTATGTCCACTGCTACCTGAAGGTAGGGAAGAAGTTTCCTGTTAGTGTCTGTTCACGTAAGAAATATCAAGTGAGTTATTTTGGGTTTAAGGTTGTCGTTTTAGTGAATCGATATTTCAGAAGGCAGATTAAATAAGATTTAGTCACTACTCTAGTATAATTAAAATGTTTAAAATTTTTTTTTTGATTTCTAGAAATTAGTAGCTTAATGTTTGGCAATGGTGATTTGACAGTTGTGAAGATCTAAAAGTATCACCCACAGTGAGTTTTGGAGCAGTGTGAAGAAGTGTTTACTATGGGTTTTTGAAACGCTCAGGATCGACTTGAACCGTTAACGTAGGCCTAGTGCTTCATAAGGAGGCTTCACACAGGCTTTTCGTCATCTGTCTCTTGTTGGAGTCACATTAGTTTCAGTGAGTCCATGTGCAGGCACGTGTACACGTATGCACGTGCGTACACACTTGTCCATGTGGCTGTGAAGCTGAGGTTGACACCAGCTGTCTTTTGTCACTCTCCACGTGGTTTCTGGACTGTGGGCACTGTCTGCTGACCGTGAGCCCCTGGCGGAGGGTGTGGGCATGTGTCACTGACTGGCTTTTAAACACGGATGCTACAGACTGTAACTGACTTTAGCTACTTTGTGGGTTCTTCTTTCTTCCCCCTTCTCTACCTTTTTTTTTCCTACTCTTTCATTAACATTAGATAAGAAGAAAAACAGACAGAGAGGAAAGGGAAGAGACCCCTGAATAAAATCAGGGTCAGAGAGGGAATGTGTAGTCCTTACCTACTTCCTGCTGATTACGGGCATAGAGTTTCTTGGAGCAAATTTCATCTTCACTGTCAGGATACATAATTTTTCTTCTTTGTTTCTTTTTTGTGTACAACTACATAATAAACTGTGACCAGTTGCAACCAGCAACAGCCAACTGACAACCCAACCAGAAACCCATCCTTTGTGTTGGAACCCTAGCATTTATAGAAAAGTCCCCAGAATTCCAGATGTCACACAATCACAGAAACTATCTGCACCTGGCAAAATTATGTCTCTGCTGGAGCATGAGGCCAATCATAGCTGGCGTGGAAAATCTGAAGAAGCCTCATATCACACACCTGCGGTTAAAGCAGAATCATTCTTAAAACATTTCTGTGCTTTTTAAAGAAAATAAAACTCCAGAATTGTCACTACAAGGGACCAAACTCAGATCTTTATGCTTGTGAGTCAATGTATCTCCCTGGTCCTTCCATCCCCAACTTGAAAAGGCTGTATTTAGAAATGGTTACAGGGTCAGTTGAAAGGCTCACTGGGTGAAGGTGCTTTACCAAGCCTGCCGTGTGCGTGGTGCTGAGAGGACAACGGAGAGCTCCACTAGCTGGGCTTCCTGTGCAGCGCCGCGGTGCGGTGAGTCCCTGGGACCTGACGAGTCCTCTCAGTAGCCTCCTTAGTCCAAGAGAGCACCAGGTTTCCTGTGAGGGACTTCATGACACACACTAAAGTAGAGCTCCGCTTTCAGCTGATTCATTGATGGCTTGAAAATCCTCAGTTATATATTTATAATATACTTAAGACAATAATTTTAGATCTCTTTGTGGTAACCTAAATTTCAATACTTTAAACTTCATGTTGTCGAAGAGCAACACGCTTCCCAGGAGCTTCCTGTGGAAGTGAGCAGACGCAGCGGCGCGTCACCCTCGCTCGCTCGCTGAGCCTTGGCTGTTCTGTGTTGCAGGTGTTTGGTTTTCAGGCAGGACTGACGTGTTTGGATCACAGTGGGACGCACTGTTCACCTGCACCCATTGTTCCCTCTTTCAGCACTGCCCTCTATGGGAAGCTTCTGAAACTCCCTGCTCTCTGGTAAGAAGTAACGTCTTAACTGTGATTTAGGTTCATTCTCATTTTATAATTTCTGGATGGAAAAAATTAAAAAAATGTCTAGCATATGCCTATGTGCTAGTTTTATATAAAAATGTTAGAAAAACAATTGAAATTATATTCTTATTGAGACCTAAGAAATTAAAACCTCAATTTTTTAAACATAAAAATTAAAATATTACAGCTATTAGTTTTGTGTGTGTGCATGTGTGTATGTGCATTCATGTGCCATTGCACATGTATGGAGGTTTGGAGACACCTGTGGTTCTATGGGACTGGGGATTGAACGCAGGTCTGTGGACTACCTCACCTCCTTACTACTGCCATTCTCAGTAAAGTGACAGGTCCCAGTGTCTTCTGGAGTAGGACGGATGGAAGGTGGGTAATAGCTAACTTCCTATTTGGGGCACGGGCTACACGCCTAGAGAGTACCAGGGACTGCAAGAGGCTTTTCTCCTGGGAGCCTGGCAGATCTGTGGAAGAAGTGCAGTGGGTGGTGCTTCCTTTCACAACCCGCAGCATATGGGGGAGGGAAGGTGTGGTCAGTGCCCTGTGCCGCTTATCAGGGTAGCTCATTCTATTTGAAGGCCCTATTTCCTTATGGTAAGGTCTTTAGAAGGAAAGGTCATACTTTCTACTTATTGCTAGTTAAATGTAAGTGTTTTAAAATATGTTGCAGAATTAAGTTTAAACTAAAGAAATATGTTTATGTAAAATTATCTTCTAGTGAAATATTGTTATATTTAAAAACTTTTTAAAAAAAGATTTATTTATTTAAGATATATAAGTACACTGACACATCAGTAGAGGGCATCAGATCCCATTACAGATGGTTGTGAGCCACCATGTGGTTGCTGGGAATTGAACTCAGGGCCTGGGAGAGCAGTCAGTGCTCTAACCACTGAGCCATCTCTCCTGCCCAAAAACATGTATTTCAATGTATCATAATTAGCAATATTATATTTAAATGATATACTTGTCCTTAGTTTATTATTTAAGTAGACTTATTCAAAGTAACTTCCAGAAAAACAGATACAGGTATCTTTTAAAAATACTGTATTTCTTTAGTAATTTGAAATAATTTGAAAGTGAAATTAGTAAGGATATTATTCATCTTTTTACAGAAATTTGCCCATTGATCCAGAGAATTTATAAAAAGACGTATTATGATGAAGTCTTGGAATGAATTCTGTAAAAAGAAATGATTTTACAGTTTCTTTTAGTGTTTCTTGGCAGGTTTCTATTTGTAAATGCCATTTCTTGATATGTCATTTAACTTCATGTATATACATACATATACACACACATATATACACACGTGTATACATACATACTCACATATACATGTATATACATACACACACATATGCACGTGCAGAAATACACACATACATACACATGCATATATACATGTGTATACATACACACACATATATATATACACATGTGTATACATACATACACATATACACGTGTATACATACATACACACACACATATATGTGTATCTATATATACACATACATATGTGTGTGTGTGTCTATATTCTGATCCGGTGGCACTCAGGAGGCAGGTGGATATCTTTGATTTGAGACCAGCCTGGTCCACATAGTGAACAGTGAGACCTTGTCTCATGAAAACAACCACAAGAACCAGGATTTTTTTTTTTTTTTTGAGTTCAGATGTTGGAATCAATTTTACTCAGTGCTTCAGAAAACTATAAGCTCGATTATTTTATTTTATTTCCTTCAAAAATCACAATGGAATATTTAACTCGTCCATAAGATAGCCTTCTTTGTTGACATTTGCTGGAGAGATGTGAGCAGCCAGAGACACGCCCCTGTAGTTGACTTTCCAAATCTTGCTGCCTTTGCCTTCCGAGCCTATTTGTCTGCCTTGTCCTTTTCTCAACACTTGATTTCGTTAATATTTAGAAACACAGTTTATAATTAGTTACTTGCTGCTGAGCCAATAGCTGGTGAAAACCCTTAAGTGGAAGGGTTTATTTGGTTTATTCTTTGAATCTGGGTAATCCGTTCTGTTGGGAAAGCCTGGTCCCAGCCGAGGACTGCCAGCCACGTCACACCCTCGAGTCAGGAAGCAGAGGCTGGACTAGAAAGCTCAGCCCCTCACCCCACCCCCAATGGCCCACTTCTTCCAGCACAGCTCCACCTCTTAAAGCTTCACAGCCTTTGCCAACTGTGCCACTAGGATGGAGGCAGGTGCTCAAACCCAGGAGCACACGGGACCGTTTAACATGCAACCCACTGTCTGGGTCTGATTTACTTAGGTCTACCATTAGCTCTCCTACCTCGGGGTCACATCCTGCCGTGGGGAGCAGCAGGCTCTGAAGCTTCACAGTGGTCCCGACATCCCTAGTGAGTCAACCTCTTTGTAATTCTCTGGTGAACACATTCTGTTTGGCTTCATGAACTGGGCAGCAAACGTTCTCTCTCCCACATCCCGTTTTCTCAGTAATGCTTGTCCTTTCTCTGAGGTCTTCTAGGCGTTGGTATGAATGCAGACCTCAGCCTGCAATAGCCAAGTCTTCCCTCCGGCTCATACGAGTACCCAGGCAGAGACTGCCAACTTCATGCCGCCTCATGCTGGGCAGCCTTTGTTTAACGGAGGAAATATATCAATTGCTCTGTTTCTAAGGTGTTCGTGCGTACTCCAGTTACCCCATGTTGCGTAGTGAATTGTCAGTAGAACAAGGGCTTATTACTCTGTAACATATGAGTTTCTTCTTCCTACATTTCTCCCTTGAACAGATTAGCCCTAGTTCATGTCCCAGCCCTCAAAGGCTACATAAATACATGTAACCAACCCATCCAACTCCTCTTTGTCTTCGTTGGCCCCTGTTAGGAAACTTTTCTTTGTTACCTTGAACTGGGGAAACGTGAGTAAACATTTATTTACTTGATAGGACACTGATGGCAGGCTAAAGGGAAGGCTCCACCCTTCCGTAGCTCTGTAAAGCAGGGCGTTTACTGGGCATCTTGATGGAGCAGAGGACAGCCGAGACTGCCTGTGAAACTGCTCTGGGATGTCTGACTTGTGCATCTTGTGAGATCAGCTGCTTGGCCTGTAAGTTTTATTTACTTCCTGAGTTTTATGAGTCTCCATGTTTCCAGGAAGGATTGCTTAAATTCAAGGGCAATAGGCTAAATAGCACAGGAAGGCTAAAATGTCCATGATTAACAAAAAAAAAAAAAAAAAATTGAGAAAAGTAAGATATATGTAGATCTTAATATACATATTGTGAAATTTATGTAAAGTGTGTTCACAGGCACATGAAGGAAAATATTCTAATTTACATTTGAATTCATTCAAAGACAAAATTATGTTTATTTGCTTATGTTTTGCATTTTTCCAAATAAGACTACTCTCCATAATTTTTAAGATGTTTTTCTGTTCTTTACAAAGATAGGTGGCTTTGAAATGGTTTCTTTATAGTGCTTTTCTTCATACGTACTGGGTTTCTTCCGTTCCCTTCTTTAACAGCTCTAACTTGAAGGTACTAGTGCACTCTGATACTGCTAAGGAAAGTGCAGGTGGGCGTCAGCAAACCAGTAAGGAAGGCAAGTCACACGCTGCACACTTGGCTCTCGATGAGCACAGGGGCTGAGCCCTAGGCCGAGCACTCACTGTAGATGATTGCCTGGGAACACAGCCCCTTACTCCTCAGCCCATTTCTGTCCCACCGTCCCTTCCATAGCTGTGTGACGCAGGCTGTAATTCTTTAAACAGCAGAAAGAACATCCTATGCTTTCAAAGAATCCTTTGTAATGGATTAGAGACATTTCTGAGTTATCAGTTAAAGTAGAGTTTACGTAAGTGAGCAAAGCAGTTTGTACTTATTCTGTAAAGTCATTTCTAAATTGAATTGTGAATTCTGTATGAAGCTTTCATCAGGTAAATTAATATCTCCAAAATTATGTGACTAAGTAACATTAAAAATTAATTTTTCACTTAAAGTTCACTTCTTTTAAAATATTTTGGACTATTTTACTTTTTATTTTGTATTTCATAGTTTTGAAATATAAATGTTAAAACCTTATAAATCTCAGTAGTTTGTATCAATATAATATGCAGTTCTCTTGTCTCAGAAAAAATGAGAAGTTTTGTCAGTTCAGACAGAAGACTCAGTGGTCAGTAATATTTAATAGTAGCCTTTTCAATTATTTGAAAATTGTGGTTACTGTTTGTAAATTAGGAGGGTATTTCAGGGTTATTAAAGAGTGGCCAGTGCATAATGGGGCAGCGTAATCTCTTTGGTAGTATCAGTTTTAATCCTCAGCCATCTAGATATTTGGACATGCTGCTTTCAGACACTTAGCGACACTCAACTCTTATACAAGATGAGATTATATGCAATGACAGGAGGATAAAAGTCACGTAGGTGGGAGCCATGGTGAGCTTGCAGGTAGCTTTTAAACAGATTATTAAAAGAAGGACCTGAAAGTGGGTAGTATACTTTAAAATGTGAATATAACATTTTTAAATAACTTAGGAAGTAAGATGATATTTGTTTGTATGAAATTAAAATTCAAGGTCATTAAAATGGTTTTCTTATTCTCATAATGGGCACACAAGAATTCTTGAAGTATTATCAGATTTCATATTTTCATGTTTTCTGCTTTGATTTTTGCTTTAAAATTAATGAAATTAAGTAAATTGAACTCTAGAGGCTATGTATTAGTTATAGTAGGACAGACAATAAACCTAATGTCTGCTAGGATTAATTAGATAGTATGTAGCTATTCTAATCCTGCTTTAATACATCTGTGGTTAGTCTTCTGCTTCAATGGTTAATCTTGATTGTCAGCTTGCTGGGGTTATTTAGAATCACACACAAACAGATCTGTCAGAGTGTCTGTGAAGAATTACTTAGGTTATGTTAGTTGATGTTGGAAGACCCGTTCTAAATGTGGTTGTTATTATTTGATGGGCTGAGGTCCTGGGCTGAATAGAAAGCAGAAAGTGGGAAAGCAAGAGTATCCATTGCTTTCTGTTTTCTAAGTCCGCAGCACTGCTGCCTGTCCCCCCTCCCAATTAGCTATATCCTACTGGACTTTAAGAGTAACCATTGTTTACATTTATTTTTGTTAGGTATTTGGATAGAGCCAAGGGAAAAGGAACTAATTTATCAGCATTGATATGATTGTAGGTGCTATCTGATTTCTGAGTCTCTACCACACTTTTGATCCACAGTCATCTGAGCCACTGTTTGAATATTTAAAAAAATTACTATTATCATTGTTATTTACTTTTGTATGGAGGAGTTGGTTTGGTTTATGGTTCTAGAGGGCTGAGCCTATCGAAGCTTGAAGGCATAGTAGTAGGTGGCAGGCATGCTGGCAGGATCCAGAAGCTGACATTTCACGTCTTCAAACACAGACGGAATGCAGACAGTAAACTCCAAGTGGCACGGTAGTGTTCATCTCAAAGCCATACCATAATGCACAGTACATTTAGGTCAGTTTAAAAAAGCCCTGGCCTTTCACAGTCTTAACTGTGTTAAAAGCCCAAAGTCTCTTCTGAGACCCAAGGCACTCTCTAAACTGTAATCTTCTCTAAACTGAAAAGTTGAATTGCATACGTCTAACGTATTATGACAGAATATGCATTACTACTCCCAAACGAGGGAAGGAATCATGGGAAATGCTGGACCAGCACAAGATTGAACCCAACAGAACAAACACCAAGTCCTTTAGCCACAAGACCCGTGTTAACGGGCTTAGATGCTTCTGCCCTTGAGCTTTGCTTCCTGCAACATCCCCCTCTCTCCCCTCCTTCTCCCCTCTCCCAGCCCATCTCTCTTGGGCCGTGTCCCTCTACCCCCTATATTCAGTGCTCCTGGAAAGATGTCGTATGACTGGTGTCTCCAATATCTCAGGGATTCAAGTGAAACCCAGGCTTCACTTTTACAGTTTGATTCTGCCCCCTCAGACCCTTCACACAGGGAATCTCCTGCAGCACACTCCTGGAATTGTGGATGGAGAGTTCATGCTCTGGCTCCCGCTCTCACAGCCATTGCAGTACATTGAGCTCCACAGAGACAGCGCCGGGGCAAGCGAGAGTCCGGTGGGCACTGGGCGACTCTGTGCCTCGCGGAGGAAAATCAACTAAACATGGGCAAAGGAGATCCTAAGAAGCCGAGAGGCAAATGTCCTCATATGCACTCTTTGTGCAAACCTGCCGGGAAGAGCACAAGAAGCACCCGGATGCTTCTGGCAACTTCTCAGAGTTCTCCAGGAAGTGCTCAGAGAGGTGGAAGACCATGTCTGCTAAAGAAAAGGGGAAATTTGAAGATATGGCAAAGGCTGACAAGGCTCATATGAAAGAGAAATGAAAACCTACATCTCCCCAAAAGGGGAGACCAAAAACAAAAGTTCAAGGACCCCAATGCACCCAAGAGGCCTCCTTCGGCCTTCTTCTTGTTCTGTTCTGAGTACCGTCCAAAAGTCAAAGGCGAGCATCCTGGCTTATCCATTGGTGATGTCGAAAAGAAACAAGGGGAGATGTGGAACAACACTGCCGCGGATGACAAGCAGCCCTGTGAGGAGAAGGCTGCCATGCTGAAGGAGAAGTACGAGAACATTGCTGCCTACAGAGCTAAAGGAAAACCTGATGCAGAGAAAAAGGGGGTGATCAAGGCTGAAAAGAGCAAGAAAAAGAAGGAAGAGAAAGATGAGGAGGAGGATGAAGAGGATGAAGAAGATGATGAATGAGTTGGTTCTAGTGCAGTTTTTTTTTGTTTTGTTTTTTTGTTTATAAAGCATTTAACTCCCCTGTACACAACTCACTCCTTTTAAAGAAAAAAATTGAAATGTAAGGCTGCTTAAGATTTGATTTTAAACTGTACGGTGTCTTTTTTTGTATAGTTAACACACTACCCAATGTGTCTTTAGATAGCCCTGTCCTGGTGGTATTTTCAGTAGGCACTAACCTTGCCTGGTACAGTCTGGGGGCTGTAAATTGGCATGGAAATTTAAAGCAGGTTCTTGTTGGTGCACAGCACAAATTAGTTATATATGGGACAGTGGTTGGTTTTGTTTGTTTTTCTTATGTTTGTGTTTTCATCTGCAGTTGTCTCCGATACAGCTTATATGAAGATAATTGCTCTATTAACTGAACTCTGTAATTGCAAAAAAATAAAAATTTGGCTTTTTTGTTGACATTCTGAATGCTTCTAAGTAAATACAGTTCTTTTTTTTTTTTTTATTTACAAAAAAATCATGACCCTTTCATCCCTCACGCCTCTAATTGTAGTACTGTGTAGACGAATGTCAAAGTCAACCGCCACCTTTGGGTAGCTCATGATCCCGAGGGCACCCTCCTTTTCTTTCAGTGCAGACCAGAACCTTCTCTAATGGTGCTAATCTCTGTAATTACAGCACCTCTTCTAGAACTTTCGGATGTAGAATTAAGATCCTTAGTGCTCTTTTTCTTTAACCCGAACATTTGTATTTCTCTATGCCCAATTCGTGGTTTTTTTTTTTTTTTTTTCACTGTAGGCTTGAGTAAGCATTATTAATAACAATCATTCCACAGATTTAACATTATGTTATCTAGGAATTTAGTATCAGGCAGGTTCTTAGGGCAAGGACAGAAGGCTGCCAGACTCTGCTTAATTTCACAAGAATAGCCTCTGGCCTAATTGCTAATGAATAGTCTTTGCCTCTGAAAACTCATGCAAACTCCAAAGTCTTTATTGCTCTCCGGATGCTGCTTTTCAGACATCTACTAGGATGGTAATGTCCAATTACCTTCTCCTGCTCACAGTTTGAAAGTCTTTGCTATTCATCTAAAAACCAACATGGGCAGGTCTTCGTAGCAGCAGCCCACTCTGATATTAGTCACATTGGTTACTTTTCTGTTGCCATGACAGGCAGCACACCCAAGAAATTTATGGTTGTGAGTGTTGATGTGGCAAATTGTCCTGACCAAGGACATGCAAGGTTGGGAGTGTTTATCTGGAGGTGTAACAAACAGTATGTCACTGAGGAGCAGAACAGGAAGCATGGCCACAGGAACAGGAAGTTGAGAGCAGAACAGGAAGCATGGCCGCAGGAACAGGAAGTTGAGAGCAGAGCAGGAAGCATGGCCGCAGGAACAGGAAGTTGAGAGCTCACAATTTTGAATGCAAGCATGAATCATTGCTGTTTTGTTATTAATATTCTGTCTTATCTTTAATAGTGAGCTGTGTTTCTTAGAAGCAGGAAAGTTATTGCTGTTTTTTAAATTCAGTCTATTACTCTGTCTTTAATTGGGGAGGCAACATTAGTGTTGAAGGTCATTATTGAAAGATGTATATTAATTCCTGTTATCTTGTTAATTTTGTGGTATTTGTGTTCTTAGTTTTTCTTTGTTTAATTACTGAACTAAAATTGGTTGCATTTGTTTGTTTTTTCTGTTTACCTCTTAGGTATAAATATCCCTTTTCCAGTTGGAAGTAGTCCTTCCCAGTGTCCCAGGTTTTCTCCTTTGATCATGACTGATCATGTGCCAGATATGGAGACTGGGCTAGTGTCTGTGCTCAGAGCACAGGGACACAGGTTCATGCCTTTCAGGCCAGTTGTGACTTTGATGGGTCTTCCCTATGGACTTCACCTTTCTTTCACGCAGCTTTTAGTGTCTTTTGTAAGTTCAATGTTTTGACCATGGAATGACTTGGAGAATTGGTCTTTTTGGTCCTGTTAATTTGCTGTTCTGTATTTCTCTTGTATCCTTTTCTATTATTTTGAGAAACTTTTTTGCCCATGGCTTTGTTGAAAATATTTTCTATGTTTTTGTCCTGAGTTTATTCTCTGTGGTCTTTTATACTTCACAAGATTTTCTGCATGTTTTCTTCATTTTCATTTATAATTTTCTTTGACAGAGTGATCCAGTTCCCTTGTCCTGTGTTCCAGCATGAAATCTGCTCCCACTTGATCCATTCTAGTGGTGAAGTTTCCCACTGGCTATTTATATTGAACTCAGGGCCTTCAGAGCTCTTAGCCACTGAGCCATCTCTCCAACCCTCAGTTGAAGGTTTTTATTTGATTTACTAAGTTTTTAAATTCAAGGTTGATTTCAGCTTGGATATTCTTCAGGAGAAATTCTTCTTTTTCTTCGCCTCCCTTCGTCCCTCCACCCCTCTCTCCTTTGCTCCCTACCTTCATTTCCTTGTATCTTTGATTGTTTCTTCTTTTGAGACAGGGTTTCTCAGTGTAGCCCTGTCTGTCCAGCCACTTCCTTTGCACCCCCATCTGTTTCTTTATTAAACTCTATTCTTATAACTAATTATTTTTCTTAGTTCATTCGACTATATTTTCACCGTCTTCATTCTGGCATTGAAACATATCTTGTGAGTTTCTTAAGCATATTTAAAATTGCCAGTTAGAAATGATTGTCTGTGCGTTCTTGTTGCCTTTCTCATGGAGCATGACTGTGGGGGCTTCTCATCGTGATTATTCTCATCACAGATGTTTCTGTGATAGACTCTTAAGTTTCTGGAGTTAAATCCCCATCAGTGATTATTGATTATTACTACTTTGTTTGGTTCTGTATGCCACCTTTGTTGAGTTGCTGGGTAGGTCAGGTCTCTGTTATTACTTCAGCTCTCAGGCTTCAGATGAGCTGAATGCTTGAGGTTCAGTGTAGACACCACTCTGAGTGTTGCTATGTGACTAAGGAATCAGATGCAGTCCCGGCACAGCTAGGGTGAGGTGCATGGAGCCTACAACAGCTTCTCCCTGTAGAGACTCAAGAGTCTGTGGACGGCTCAGAGGATTAGGTAGCAGTGTTGAGGTTCATTGTGGGAGCAAGTAGTGCTACCTGGGGGAGGTGTTATTTGCCACCCCCTGTTTTTATAAGAATATTTTGGTTTTGATAGTAGCTACTCTATTAATATATGAGGTGATACATTGTGTTTTTAAATTTGAGTTATTATGATGTTTTATGATGAGAGTCTTTCATGGGCTTAATTGTTCATTTTTATGTTCTGAAGAGAAATGTTTTTTCAGGTGTTTTGTCTTTTTAAGATTAAGATTAAAAATTCTTGAGTCTACATGTTCTTCATGTGTTGTGTAAGGAATCCCCAATTATCTACAAATTTGCAATGAGTTCTCTCCTCTTCTGCAATATTCAAAAGAAGTGCTCCTCTTTCTCCACATCCTCCAGCATCTGCTGTCACATGAGTTTTTGATCTTAGCCATGTTGACTGGTGTGACTGTTGTTTTGATTTGCATTTCCCTGATGACTAGTGATGTTGAACATTTCTTTAGGAGCTTCTCAGCCATTCAGTATTCCTTAGCTGAGAGTTTTCTGTTTAGCTCTGTCCCCAATTTTTAAATAGGATTACTTGATTCTTTGGAGTCTAACTTCTTGAGTTTTTTTTGTATATATTGGATATTCACCCTCTATTGGATGTAGGATTGGTAAAGATCTTTTCCTAATCTGTTAGTTGCCATTTTGTCCTAGTGACAGTGTCCTTTGCCTTACAGAAGCTTTGCAATTTCATGAGGTCCCCTTTGTCAATTCTTGATCTTCGAGCATAAGCCACTGGTATTCTGTTCAGGAAAATTTCCCCATTGCCCATGTGTTCAAGGCTCTTCCCCACTTTCTTTTCTGTTGATTTGAGTGTATCTGGTTTTCTGTGGAGGTCCTTGATCCACTTTGTCTTGAGCTTTGTACAAAGTGATAAAAATGGGTCAATTTGCATTCTTCTACATGCTGACCGTCAGTTGAACCAGCACCATTTGATGAAAATGCTGTCTTTTTTCCCACTGGGTGGTTTTAGCTTCTTTGTCAAAGATCAAATAAATGACCATAGGTGTGTGGGTTCATTTCTGGGTCTTCACTTCTATTCCATTGATCTACATGCCTGTCTCTGTACCAATACCATACAGTATTTAATCATGATTGCTTTGTAAACAGCTTGAGATCAAAGATGGTGATTTCTCCAAAGTTTCTTTATTGTTGAGAATAGTTTTTGCTATCCTGGGTTTTTTGTTATTCCAAATGAATTTGCAAATTGCTCTTTCTAACTCTATGAAGATTTGAGTTGGAATTTTGTTGGGGATTGCATTGAATCTGTAGATTGCTTTTGGCAAGATGGATATTTTTACTATGTTGATCCTGCTAATCCATGAGCATAGGAAATCTTTCCATTTCCATCTTCTGAGATCTTTTTTGATTTCTTTCTTCCAAGACTTAAGTTCTCATGAAGCTGATGTTTGAAATTGTCCAGGCTTTTATAATGAAGTACACTAACTGGATGTCTGATGAGTTATTGGAATTTATTACCTCACATTTCTAGGGAAATGAGGAGGCACTGGCTGCTTTCTGATATGATGGGGGCCACTTCATTCACAGGCGAGACCCTCTTGCTGTGTCCTCAAGGAATGGGAGTGGAAACTAGTGACCTTTGGCCAGTGTAGAATGAGTAAGAATCTCATTTCCTTTTCCAGAGGGATGAGAGACAAGAGTAGGTAGTGTACTGAGATACTGAAAAAAGGAAAAAATAAAAACCCAACAACCCAAACAACTGTTAATTTCATGATATAAACGGTCACCTTCCCCCCTTTCTTTTCTGCTATTTTACGTTGTTGTTATCCTGGCCTACCCACTGAAGCAGAAGTGTAAGGAGCGCCTGTGCAGTGTCAGGCCCTCAGGTTGTTGGCTGTGACTCGCTCCAGGCTGGATGTTTGTCCTCTGTCAGTATAGAGCACTCACTCTTTTAATTAAGAGGGTTTGTTTGTTTTGCTTTTGTCTTCTTTTGAGACAGGGTCTCATTTTGTAGCTCAGATGTCACACATCAATCGTGCGTTACAGTGCCAACCGTTACTCGGTGCCAGCCTACTTCTGAGTGAACTACACTCGAGGTAGAATGCATATGTGCTCTGCGGTCTTGTCAACACTACGTGGTGCGGTACCACACATTCAAGCACGTGGGCGGTGCGTCTGAGCACCCGTGGGCGCTAGGCCACTGCTAACCGAGGACACTGCAGGCACTGCGTCCTGTCATTAAGGAACGAGCACATTCCACCCGTTAGATGTGCTGCGCCAGGCCATATAGGAAAGGAAAGGAAAGGAGAAAAGACAAGACAAGACAAGGCTCACTCTGTGGAGAGGGATAATTCAGAGCGGAAAGGTACAAACGGAGCAGAGAAGGCACAGATGAGGAAGTCTGAGGGAGGAGGAAAAAAATCAACCAATTCAAAGGATTTAAAGACCTGCCATTTGGAAAACTGTTATTTTGATAATATATGCTAATAAAGTAGTTTTAAACTATTACGTTGTATAATTTTAAAGATTCATAATAGACTTACATTAAAATAATCTTAACGTAGATAAACATCACCATAAAAAGTGTAAGTTGTGTAGTTTGTTAGTAATGTGTAAGTGGGAAAGTATAAGACAAATCTCTTCTTGTCAATCTGTGGACAACACAAGAGCTTCCTCTTGTAATGTGTTTACAGTTCCTGCTGTAAACGGAACCAAGTCCAAATGTTCATTTACTGCTGAAGGACAAACAAAACGTGGTCTGTCCACACAACACAATGCTGTTTACCACTTGGCACAAAGACCGCAGCCTGCAGACGCCAAGGGTAGATGGGAAAGATATTTCTATAGATCTAGGAAGTCAACCTATGCTTCCCTTAATGAAAATTAGCTTTCCCATCGCACACAGGATCACCTAGGGTTGATGGGATTCTACTGAAAATTTGTCACCTTGGGAAATGAAGTAAAATTTATTCAGCTCTCTAAGTCAAATAGAGAACTTGTGTTTGGAGATTTGCTATTTTAGTAAGTTCTGATGACCACAGTGACACCCACTACGTTCAATGGTCTAAACGCAGAACTGGATGGCAGGTTTTCGGGTCTTGTTATAGTTGCTGTGTCACAGACATGGGAGAATGTCTTCTGTGGCAGTGCGCTTCCTTCACTTCAGAAGCAGTCTTTTGTCATGGGAACAGTGTGTGTGCTTACCTTGTGAAGACTGGCATTTAAAACTCGTGAAAATTAATGACTGTATCAGAAGTCTTCCTTTCCCGAGAAGACAGATGTGCAGAGGTGACTACTTGTGTTATTTGTGAATCTGAATGCAGACCTCTGCTAAGTCCCATGGCACTGGACTTACACTTGCAGCTTCACAGGAAGAACAAAACCACCAACCAAGCAGACCCCCAGAGCTCCCAGGGACAAAACCACCAACCAGAGCACACGTGGAGGGACCCAGGGCTCCAGCGCATATGTAGCAGAGGATGGCATTGTCTGGCATCAATGGGAGGGAAGCCCCTTGGTCCTGTGGAGGCCTGATGACCCAGGCTAGGCCACTAAGGCAGGAGCACCCTCACAGAGGCAAGGGGAAGAGAGGAAGGGACAGAAACTGGGAAGAGGGATAACGTTTGAAAAGTAAGTAAATAAAATAACCAAGAAAAGATGAAAAAGAAGAAAATTAAGAATTTAACTAGTTTTTAATTATGACTGGTTTCTTCCTAAATGTTCTAAATCCCAACTATAACTTATTTTCAGTTAATGTTTACTAAAAAAGTAATTTAGTTTTAAAAAAAACACTCTAAAAATTGAAGCTAAGGGAAAAAAGCAGGTTTGTGCTCAAATTCTTATTTAAAGAAGACAAGCTAGGGCTAGAAAGATTGTTCAGCTGTTAAGAGCAAGGAACAAAATTTTTTTTCAAATTAGTTTAAGTTTCAAATGTCTTTGAAGTCCCCCTCAGAAAACTGGCCACAATGATTCTTACCTATAGTCTCCCACAGAGAGCTGAGGCAGTCCTGTGTGTGCTCGTTTTGGAAGTGGCTTTCTGTGTTGGGGAGTGGGTTGGGAGCAGAGAGTACTCCCACTTAACCTACCAACTTTGTATAAAGTGTTATGTCAGTGAAGTAAGCATTGAGTGTGTGTACCCTCAGTTTTCCATGTTTTAACTGGTCTCATAAGTTAGTATGATTTTGTATTAACTTTATTTTGGAAAAAATGACCTAATCTTATTTTATTGTACAGGATATGAGCAATAACAAAAATACATTCTGGAAACTGCTTTAAATTGTCAAGCTTTGCATTTGGGAACTGTGTGATTCTTTAGATCCAGCTTTTGCTGAAATACCCTTTTCAGTTGCTATAAAGTGTGTTCCTGAGGTGTGCATATGGTTGGCATTTTATGGTATCTGTAGGAAGTTGAGTAGATTGCTTTATTTCTTTGCATCCAGTAGTAAGATCCACATTTTTGAATTTTCTTTTTAATGTATTTAATTAAAACAAAAATTAAAAAACAGAAATCTTATGTTGACGGAGAAATTTTATTGCCTCCGTATTGTGATTTGCCAGGAAATGGTGAATATACTTTTTAAAATTACTTGTAATTAGGGTATATTTATTTAAAGTATCTGCTACTATGCAATTAAGATCTACTTGTTTCTATTTCCTTCAATTTATCCTGGAGTTCGTCCAAGTTGAATTTTAATGAGTTGTTTATTCCACTAGCTACACTAGGATTTATTTTTCCCTAGAGAGTAATGTTTGGATTGATAGTTTTTAGACTTATTCTGTAAAAAGAACATATATTCAGACCAAGATTTCTGAATATGAGTACAAGAAATTTGCCAAATAAACGACCAGTATAACTATTAAAATGCAACTGGATGATATTTTAAGACAAGTCTAGAGTTTGTTGGATATTTTATTGTTATCTTATATTGAGCTTGTTTTAAATAAATGTGCAGTGGTGTAAATCACAAGGAAAAGTCACACTTTTATTGTGCATTTTCACCGACATTTTAATGAGTCCCCAAAGTTGGTTTAAGTTGTAAAATCTATTGATCTTTAAACTTTTTTTTGAAGCAAAGATAGTATAATGTGAAGACTTGATGAAATGCATAGAACAAACATGGTGTATGTTACTTACCCAGCCTGCAACTGGAGAACAGAATCCAAGGTTGGCAGAAGAAAGAAAGGCCTTCTCTGTTGACATTGTTACATCCTCAACAGCAGGAGAGTCTTAGCTACTGTGTGTTGCCAAATCATAAGTTTGCTTAGTTTAGTAAAAATAAGAAAAAGCGGTGTAACAGACTATACTTTTGTGAGTGGTATTACTGAAAAACAAAACCCTCAAAGTGTCATGTGTATATGGCAAAATTACCTGTTTACTATTGAATAATAATGTGCAAGATGTATTTTCTTTGATAATAAATCTCAAGAAGAGAATTACTCTTTAACCCTGGGAAATATCTAAATGCAGAATAATTAAATCTTTTAAAATTAGCTTATGGATATGTTTTTATTTATACCAATGTAATCCATTGGGAACCATTTTTTACAGTATCTGATGGTTTGAAATTTAAAGTACTGTATAAAGTAGCTAAATTTAGTGTGAGATAAACAAGTCCCACTTGTCCTGAGTGGCCCCCTGTAATTTCAGCTTACAGGAATGAGGTTCTTTTAGGATCACAGTTTTCGCTCCAGTGCCCAGTGCTGAGTCAGGATGGAAACATTGAGTCTAGGTTCATGTCCATGTCCCAGTGTTTGTGTTCTGTATTGGTGCTAGTACTTGTAGAATTTTTATTTGTTCAGGAATGCAGATGGAGATTTGAAAAAGTAGTTGAGAAGCAGCTGTCCATCTTGAAATTGTCAGGAAAGGGAAAAGAAAAGATTTCAAAGATGATGCATGTTAGAATTAAATACTGTTTTTTGAATTGTGTCTGATTTGCTTACTCACTGTTCTGATCAGTGCAGTTTTACTCATTTGGTATAACGCATCTTTTGTGCAGTGTGCATTTATCTTCTAGGTTATTCCTGTAGTGCATGCCCAGGATTGTAGATGGTAGGGTAAGTTGAGGTAGAATTCTTTGGTAAAGAGTTGTGGGGACTTGCGGTGGCTGTCTTTATGCGTAGCTGTCTGTTTCCTTACCCGGCACACCCATAGAAGTGTAGTGCTCATCTCCCCACTGCTGTGGGGTCTTATCTTTCTTAGAGGGCAACGTTCACTTGAAGCTATGCTGCTCGGATGCTGCAGGGGATTCTTTTCTTCCCTTTAAAGCAAAATTTAGCATTTTAACAATTTCACAGTGTAGTGCCTTCTGCGCATGAGGTTCTGAGTTCTGGGTATGGTGATGAGTCCGTGCAATACCAGCTTCCCTGGTGGGAGTGGGATGGGGATGGGGCTAAGATAGGAGGATCCTTGGTACCTGCCACTCTAGACTCAGTGGGTCTGCCTCAGAGAGTAAGGTATAGAGTAATTGAGGAAGACACCATCTTCACTCTCCATGCACATGTACACATACATGAACATACACATGAGTGTGTGCACACATGCATACCACACATTCAAACCATGTGAACTTCAACCTTTTGCCCCTTTGCAGCACAATCCTTCTAGTATGCTGTGCAGACACTGTTTACTTCCTTATTTGCATCATTTTTCCTTTTACTTCCACGTATAGGAACCAAGGATCTCAGACCGTTGTAACCGAGGGCATTTTTGAGCTTCCAAATCTCACAGTTCAGGCCACGAGAGCACAGACAGTCCTGCTGCAAGCCATATATCAGAGTTGGTCTCACGTGGGAAATGTCAGCTCTTCAACAGTAAATGAAGCTCTGATGAATGAAGTCTTCCACATGACAGGTAAGAGCACACTTTTCCTCATAAGGACATCCGTTGTAATGACTGACACCCAAATCCCTGTGTGGTCAACTTGAGGACTAGTCCTGTGACAGTAGATACTTACTTGATTAATATTTATTTATACCACGTTTTCTCAAACCACTTATCATTTCCTGGGCATCTAGAGTGGTCCTCAGTGCACGTCAGTGTGCTGCTGTCTGGTCAGTGCTGGTAGGCCATTTGTACCCAGAGGTTTATCCTTTCCTTTTGGAGTTTCTGGTTTATTAAAATATTAGTTTTCAAAATATTCTTTAATGATCTTTACATTTCATTTATATCTGTGGTGATGTACCCCATTCTCTAATATTTGACTTCTCTTCCTACTTTGGCTAAGGGTTTGCTAATCTTTCTTATTTTTTTAAATTATATTTTAACTATTTTTTCTGTTTGTTATTTCTTTTCATTCTGTGAGTTTGGGTTTGGGCTGCTTTTGTATTTCTAAGACTTTAGTTGCATGGCTATGCTAATTGTGTTCTTTCTGATTTAAGCCTAATCATTCACGTCCATAAAAGTCTCTGCAGACCACCTTTGCTGCTTAAGTCGAATTTTCATTTGACTGTAGGATATTCTGTTTCTTCTGTGATCATTACAGGGACATACTTGTCATCCACAGTCAATGCTTCCGTTTCCATCAAGTTTTTCAGGTTCTTTCTATTTACATTATTCAGTTACGATACAATAAAGGTCCTAAATTTATTTTAGTATTTTTGTGTTGATCAGTATTTGCTCTTTTGGCCTAACTGTGATATGTTTTAGAGCGTTTCACAGGCTGTCTGGTATAAAGTTAATTCTGGTTAGATTTCTGTGAGGAGGAGTAGGGTGGGGGACTGTCATTCACTGAGTTGATGGCACCACATGGTGGTAGATAGGATGTGTGTTTGCGCTTTGTTCTTTCTAGGCCTCACAGTGGCATCCCACTTCTGTCACCTGGGTGTAGGGACTACATGTGCACAGCCACAGTCACGGAAGCCATACTTTTATGGGATTGGCCTTTCCTACTCACCGCCTAAAGGGCCTGCATGTAAACTTCACAGCCTAATTAAGGAAGTTTTGGGCTCTCTTGCCAGGCAGTGGGGGCACAGCTTTAATCCCAGCACTCAGGAGGTAGAGGCAGGAAGAATCTTGAGTAGGAGGCCAGCTTAGCCTACAGAGTGAGTTTCGGGACAGCTAGCACTGCACAGATAAACTGTGTCATGAAAACTAACCAACCAACCAACCAACCAACCAACCAACCAACCAACCAACCAACCAACCAACCAGCCAGCCAGCCAGCCAGCCAGCCAGCCAGCCAGCCAACCACAGTTTCTGCCTTCTCAGTACCTCATAAAGGGGATTAAAGTCCAGCCCTTCAGGCCTTGTAGAACACACTGAAACCACATGCAGGCTTCAGCTAAGTTTGCATGCTTGCTCTGTAACCTCATTTTGTTCCAAGGCCTTTAAAAATTTATTATTTGTTTTACTTTGAGATTATTCTATAATTATGTCATTTCTCTCATCTTTTTTTCATTCCAAACTCTCCCACAAACCCTTCTTGTTTTTTTTTTCAATTTTTCATGAATTGTTAAAGCTGTCTGTGTATGTACACATAGTCTGTGTAATCTTGTATGTGTATGTGTGTGTGTATATGTGTGTGTGTGTGTGTTTACAGGGCTATGTGGGTTTGGATAATCAGTTGGTGGGCTCTTCTGAGTTGAGAGGTTGGCTGAGGCCATTCATAGGCATAGAGTTTTATAGATACGATCCTGAAAGTATTTGTTTTTCACATTTTATTTCAAGTGATACTCTCACTGGAGGTCATATTTGCTTGACTATCTTTCTGCCTACACTATTCATGAAAAATTAAAATTCTGTTTTTTTGTGAATTAGCTAAAATAGCCTAAAATTGTTAGTAAACTAGAGGTACTGATTTTCTTTTATAATGTCTCAACTTTTCTAATCAAATTTACTTTCTCTTTCTCTTCATGAATTTATAAAATCAACTGTAACATAAAAATATTTCAGAAATTATTCTAAATTTTCATCCTTAAGCATTAAAGAAATGTCTTAGACAGATGCCAGCAATTGGGTGTTTGCAGCCTGTTGTGTCACGAGGCCTCAGTTTAGTGGAACTAATGTTCAGAGACTGGGGGTCGGGCGGGTTGTGTTGTTAGAAAACCTTATATTTCAAAGGGCTTGAGGAGATGAAGTGATTTAAAACGCTTAAAATAGGTGAAGGACAACTTATCTAAAATATATTTTTAAAGCTAATTTTCCAAGTGGACAGTATCTATAAAATTGTGCACCACAGTTTCTTGCTGAAGATCCTGGGTGTTAAGTTTTAGCATTTTACACTCTGGCTTGTGAGTACTGTCAGTACACAAGGTTTTGTTAGCCTTGGCTTAGTACAGTAGTTGATACAGGAGTTTCTTTTGCTTTAAAGCGAGTTTTAAATTACTGCAGTCACAAGGATGTTGCATGGAGGTCACTACAGTCTGGAGAACGTTTTCCGTCCGGCAGTTGGCTCTGTGCCACTTGTCCCGTCTCCCTTTGCCTCTGCTTTGGTCACCAGTACTATTTTCATCGAGTCCTCCCTAATCATCACCGCCTCGTTCTTGTTGAGACTTCATTGTTTACTAATATTCCACCTACATTTGCTTATTTCTCATGTCAGAAAGGCTTTTCCTTTATTTCTTTTCTCGCTTCCATTCCTTCTGCTCTGTTTCTAAAGACAGATTTCTTTTACCATGCAAGTAACCTTTTCAGTATATCTTAATATATTCCTAGCTTTGTATTTATAACTATAATAAACTTTAAAATACTACCCAAAAGAACCGTGTGTGTGTGTGTGTGTGTGTGTGTGTGTGTGAGAGAGAGAGAGAGAGAGAGAGAGAGAGAGAGAGAGAGAGAGAGAGAGAGAGACAGACAGACAGACAGACAGACAGACAGAGAGACAGAGAGAGAAAGGGAGAGAGAGGTATATTTACCTAACCTTTCACTTCTTTCAGCTATAGTCAGCCGTAGTCAGAGACTTATCTAGTGCTTGGCTGTTTGGATTTTTCTACTCTTGAAGTTCAGTAGCAGTGAATTCGTGAAACCACTTTGGCTCCTGGCAGGTCTTGCAAGTGCCACACCCACTGTAGAGCTCTCTGGATTCATGAATGAAAGACAGACAGACAGACAGACACATACACACACACACACACACACACACACACACACACACACACACACACACACAATATTTGATATGCCTTGATGAGCCCAATGGCTGAACACTTCTAAACCTCCCTGAGGCTATCAAACATATTCCGAAGTTAACATCTTTTAAAATGTATATTTCATCTCTGCTACCCCAGATCCCTGGGGCCACTATCCCAGATTCTCACATGCAGGTGGGCCTTCAAGGTTCATCTTTCTCTTTATTATCTATTGAAGCCAGCTGCAGGCAGGGTCTCTCTAGAAGCGTGGTTTTTGGGAGTCAAAATAATACAAAGTATTAGAACCAATTCCCAACATAATTCACATAGATAGAACCTATAAAACATGTATGTGACTAAGTTCTTAGCATAACATTTTAAAGTACCTGTTATATAGAATGTGCCATTTCTGAATCTATTTTGTATTGCTGTAACAAAATACTTTTTTTTAGGTTCATTAGAGTTTAAAGAGGTTGATTTTGTTCACAAATTTGGCTAGAGGTTTCAGTATGGAATGTGTGTTCTGCTCACTCTGTTGAGGACCCTTCTGGGTGTCACAGGCTGTAGAGGTAGAAGAGAACTTGGCCAGCACAGCAGAAGCAAGCCTGCGTGGCCTTAGTGAGTATTAACTGCTCTTGTAAGAACCGACTGCTCCTGAAGTCAGTGGCACCTCTTTCCTGTGAGCTACTTACACTCTGATCTCTGTTCCTTTCTCTTTTATGTGTAAGTGTTTTACCTGGATGTATTTAAGTTCCATATGCGTGCCTGTTCTATATGAGCCTGTGCCTGAGGTGGGCAGAACAGGGAGTTTGATTCCTGGAGCTAGAGTCTCAGGTAGTTTTGAGCTGCAGAACCTGGGCTGTGGTCCTCCGCTCTGCTCCCAACCCCCAGGTATTTCCTTAGCTCCCAGTTTCCATTTCCTACTGGTCTCGCCACTTTAACAGTGCCATACTAGGGACTGCTTCCAGCGTGTGAAGCTTGGGGGAACACACTCGAGCATGCTGCCTGTGAGTGTAGAAAAGGGAGGCACTGTGTGTGTGCATTTCACGCTTTCTGTGCATCAGTTGGTAGACATTTGAGTGTTAATCTTGTTGAGCTATTGTGATGACTATTCCTATAGTTCATGTGAATACATGCTGTCATTTCTCTAGATACTCCATATTTTTTAACAGTAGAATTGCTGCATCATATTTATCTGTATTTAATTTTTTGAGGAACTGCCACACTTTCTCAGTATCTATACTACTCTTCAGTCCTATATGCATTGTGATGGTGTGCCCATCTCCATATGTCTGCCATATGCATTGTGATGGTGTGCCCATCTCTGTATGTCTGCCATATATTTATGCTCTATCCAGCGATATGGGTGTAAAGTGGTATATTTGAGGTGTTGATTTTTTTTTTGTTCTATGGATAACGCTGTTGAACATATTTTTTATGACTGTATTCGCTCCTTTTATATATATATATATATATATATATATATATATATATATATATATATATCCAATTGAAAAAGTCTGTGTCATTTGCTTTTTAAAAATGTATACTATCTTTTTGTTTTGAATTGTGTAAACTCCTTATAAAATTTTGATTACAATTTCCTCATGGCTTTCAGACATTTCGAGTTCCATTTTTCATTTGAGTTTTGCTGACTTTTTCTCTAATTTCTCATTATCTTCAAACACATCTTTACAGTGTTCTTTATTATTATTTAGAAATGATATGATTCTTCTTTTCTACTGTTTGTGCTTCTTGGTCATCATTAATTTTAGTGCTTTTGTTTTTTCAAACTTTTAAAATAACATAGACATATTTCTCGTCCTATACTGCTCACCTTAACCGTTAAGACAAACGGTTTGAATTGAGTTCATTTAGACTCATTTTCCCTCTTTTTCTTCTTCATTTCCTATGTGCTCATTGTGTTAGTTCTACTGGGAAGTAAGAAGATATGTGCGTGTGGGTACAACGTGTCTGTGTGATAAGTGCATGTGGGGAAAGATGTCATATGAGGTTTGTGTGTGCATGTGGGGTTGGTGTGTGCATGTGGGGTTTGTGTGTGCATGTGGGGTTGGTGTGTGCATGTGGGGTTGGTGCATATTGGGTATATGCATGCCTCAGCCCTGTCCTGCTAGAAGAACCTGAGTTTTTATAGCCTTTGGAAAGTTTATTTACTATTGAGTTACAGTTTTACTATTTGATGAACTTTAAGTTGTAATTTATTAGTAGGTTTTAAAATCAACTTTACTGTCTAAAACTAAGTTTGAAAAAGGTAGGATAGAATTCAGTGGAATATATATATATATATATATATATATATATATATATATATATATATATTAAGCAAAATATTGGGTTTGCTGTTTTTAAATATAAAAGGTACACATTGTTTCTAAATAAAGTTAATGCTCTGTGTTTAGGTAGGAATATAGGTATAATTTTATATAGTTGCTTCTTCAGTATTTCAGTTTTAGAAACTAAAAATCATGTCTGGACAACAAAGAGGAGAAAATTTAGTGTCTTCTAAGGAAAGAAAATGAAGGCATTTTTTACAGTAATCAGTATACTGCTTTTGGAATTCTATAATTCTTCACATTGAAAATGCAGTGTTAATTTTTTGCCCCTTTAGAAAATGGACAGTGTTCAGTCACCATTAAAATTTATGCATATATGTAAATATTTCTGTAATTAATCATTTCCAACAAAAGCTGTTCATTTTTTAAATTGATACCTAAATATACATGAGTCTGTGAGAATTTCAGACAATGAAGAGAGACCAGTACTAAGTTGTGAGATAAAACAAATCATCATATCATTAAAGGAAACAGATACAAAACAGTTAAGTTTTATATACATTGTTTATAGTAGAAAATTAGGAAAATGAACAGAAAGAGTTCTCATGGTGGTATAGAGTTATTTCACAGCTTTACTGATTTTTTTTTTATTTCACTTAAAAAGGATACCCGTTTAGCTAATTTTCTTTCCATCTTAGTAACTGAAGGTCTTAGGTCTTGTCTGTATAATGTAATACTGGATTTTTGCTTTTCCTTTGGTCATAGAATGTGCAGCAGCGGATTGGGTAGTGCTCCTTCTGTCTCTATTCTGTGGGAGAGTTTGAAGAGGATTGGTCTTAGGTCTTCTTAGAAAGTTTGATAGTATTCTAAACTAATTCAGGTTTTTAATGACCACTTATATTTCTTTAGGGCTTAGACTGTTTAGACAGTTTATTTGATCCTGATTTAACTTTGGTATCTGTCTAGAAAATGGTCCATTTCCTCCAGATTTTCCAGTTTTGTTGAGTATAGGCTTTTGTAATAGGATTTGTAATAGGATTCCTCAGTTTCTATTGTTATGTCTCCCTTTTCATTTCTGATTTTGTTAATTTGGATACTGTCTCTCTGCCTTTTGGTTAGTCTGACTAAGGGTTTATCTTTATCTATCTTACTGATTTTTCTCTAAGAACCAGCTCCTTGTTTGGTTGATTCTTTGTATAGTTTTTTTTTTTTTTTTTTTTTTTTAAGTTGATTTCAACTCTGAGTTTGTTTAGTTCCTGCTGTCTACTCCTCTTGTGTATTTTTTGCCTCTTTTTGTTCTAGAGCTTTCTGGTGTGTTGTCAGTCTGTTAGTGTATGCTCTCTGTATTGTCGTTTGGAGGCGCTCAGAGCTCTGAGTGTTCCTCTTAGCACTGCCTTCATTGTGTCCCATAAGTTTGGGTACATTGTGCCTTCATTTCCATTAAATTATAAAATTTCAAATTCAAATGGACACACTATTTCTTTTTCTAAAAAATGATGTCTTAATGTTAAAACACAAATCTACTTTCCAGAGAGTAACTGTGAAAGTATCTTACTCAAGTTTTCATCTGGGATACCCAGCAGACACAGCCAGGCCTCCGCCTTGGCTGGAGTCAGCAGGAAGGACCAAGAGGAACGCAGAGGGAAGTGAAGATTAGTGAAGAGTTGACTCATCAGCATAGCTCAGCTAGCTCCATAAGCAAGCCAAGCTCAGCCTCCATCTTGTTACTGTGTGTCCCTCGAATCATATTTATACTAAGTTTCACCTGCCCTCCATGGGTCTTGCCTCCCCATGAGGGTCTCAGCTGACATCGCTGCCGGTCAGCCGAACAGGCGGAAGCAGCAGGAACCTGCCACACGCCAGCAGAAGTTTTTGGTGCATCTGTGTGGAGTCCTGACTCCTGCAGCTCAGTGTCCTGCGGACCAGCACACACTTGTTGGCAGTGGATCCCTTGCTAACGCGCTTGCTCTGCAGAACATTCTGTCTCCTGTGTCTGCTTCAGCTACGTGTTCCTTACGTGTGTGCCCCAGCACAACACCAAAGAACCCTTAAGTTTCCACCTCACATTTTCTCAGTGCCGTGGATTGCAACGGGGGGTGCTGCAACACACACATGCATGTGTGCCAGTGCAGGGGGATGACTGCAGTAAGAAACCCGCTGTTCACCTAGTCTGTAAGTGTTTCCTGTAGTGAGCCGCACCGTGTGAGCAGTGCGTACAGACTTTACATGGACAGTCTGAGTTGGCCTACCTATCTTAGGATGACATGTCTTCTACATTCATCCACTTGGCTTCTTACCAGTAATATTCCTGGCAAGTTATAGACCTACAGGTGGGAAAATTCATACTCAAAGTGATTTAGTGCTTTTTTCCTCCAAATTATTACATCATATTTATTAGCTAAGTCAGTTTTTAAAGTAAGATCTTTGGATCTTTCTATTACTAGTTTCCTGTTGTAAGAGACCTGAAGTAATAGGTAAAGATTAACATCTAGTAACACATTAGAGATTGTTCAGTGAAAATCTAAGGAATCCTTGAAGCTTATTTGAAATGTAAATTAAAAACAATGTATTAGAGTTGTAAAATTTGTGATTAATTTGTATTATTAATTAGAATTATTATTTTATGTAGGTTTGTTGTTTCTTTATATGAGTACAACACTGCAGCTGTCTTCAGACACACCAGAAGAGGGCATCGGATCCCATTACAAGATGGTTGTGAGCCACATCCAGCCACATGTGGGTGCTGGAAATTTAGGTCAGGGTCTGGAAGAGTAGTCAGTGCTCTAACCACTGAGCAATCTCTCCAGCCCATGTTCTTAAATGTTTTTGAGAGTCACCAAAACAGAACTATTAATTCTTGCCTTTTTTACCCCAGAATATAAAATACAAAGTTATATTTAAATTTGGTTTGCTTTTGGAAAGAAGAACTTCTAATTTCTCTCTACTCAAATTGATAATTATTTTGTTGACTTCTCAGTTTCACTGGTCTGATATTTGCGGGGAGATAATTGACAGATTTTAAAAAGTAATCATCAAGTGGACACACAATTTCTCCTTCAAGTGATGTCTTAATGTTAAAACACAAATCTACTTTCCAGAAAGTAACTGTGAAAGTATTTTATGCAAGGCTTCATATGGTATACTGTAATGGATGAATAATAAATTTTACCTCATAAAAAGGAAATTCAATAATACAGTAGCTTTCTCAGCTCAGTAGCATCTGGTCTATTCTCTCGAGAGCCAATATTTTCCAACTCATTAGGATCATGTCATTCTGCATGTCGTCAACATGGACGTAGCCAAGCTACCTTTACTTACACAACCGCCAAGCTGTTAAATAGGTCTCTTGTGGAGTGAAGTCAAATGTTCCTCTTACTTTCCTTCTGTCTTCGAAGAGAGGAAGAAATATACACACTGTAACATTTAAACATCTGGTTTAAAACCACATCAGTGTAACTCTGAGCAAATTTACAGATTTGGTATTCTTCCCAGGTGTGCATATAAAAAGGATTTTGGAGTTATTGAATGCTCTTTAACCACTCAGGAAAGGACTGTGGGATAGTGAGGCCTCTTTTTTCCGTTTCTTTCTTTTCAAACTTCTTTCTCTGCCCCCAAATCTGAAAACACAGCTTAAATGTTCTAAAGTACATATTTTAGAGTTACTTAGAAAATATCTTGTTGTATAGCAACACTGGCTATGGATATTTGTTTATGTAATGATAACAATGAATTGGGTCTTATTTATGTTCCAATAAAAAAAGAGGACTTATTTTGTTGTGCCTTCTTCCTCTTTGTTGTCTTTCTGAGTGGGCCAGGTTCGTGTGTGGCCCTTTCTCACCTCTGCAGTGCTTACGGAACAGACGCTGGTTATCACGTAACAGGCACCAAGCCGCTCTGCACTAAAACTTCTCAATACTTAAATCTAAGCACAAAGAGATTATGTTTTGCACATTTTTGCAGTATTTATTCATTTAGTGTGTTTGCCCATGTGTTACATATGTAGTCTACATCTATAGATTGCATGTGTGTGAGCACAGGGTGCACGTATGCATTCAGAGTCCACAAAGGACTGCAGAGTCTTTCCCCATCATTCACTGACTTGACGAGGTGTCGCAGTGAGTCTGGAACCTGTGTGTCTGCACACTTCAGTAGTTAGTTAGAAGCATGGACCATGACCAGCTTTTTGTTTGTGCAGTGTTTGAACTGGGGACTCAAACTCAAGTTCCTGTGCTTTCGGAGCAGGGCTCTGGGCCATAGAGGGTCTCTTCAGAATCAAGTTTTCTGACTGTTGAAGTGTTTTTTACTGGTTACTTTGCTGCTGCTGTGAAAAAACACCATAGCTAAGGCAGCGTACAGAAGGCATATGAAAATCATTCGTGGTGAAGATGCTTGTGAAGTGACAGGTATGGAGGCCAGATAAAAGCCGACACCTTGGACTGCAGCTGAAGCAGAGGGATGAGCTGGAAGCAGAGCTTTTGTCCTCAGAGTCACTTCCAGTGACTCACGGACTCCAGCAGGGTTCACCCCAGCCCCTTCCCAACCGCACCACCACTGGGAACCTTAAAATACGACACACACACACACTGCATACATACATGCACACACAGTTAAGTATGTAGTGTACACACATTTGTAATATAAAGGCTTCCATTTGTCTGGGCACTGAGAAATCATTTATCAGACTTGTAGTCATCACTAAGAAATGATTATTAACAAATAACTTATAGAGCTTATGAACTAGTTGTCCATGTTAGTAAGTTATGCTGTAACTTTTCTATTGTATTTTCTTCTAGATATTTGATATGTTTCTAAAGTGTTACCTCTTCGGCCAAGAATGGCTTTGTGTGTGTGTGTACATGTGTGTTTGTGTGTGTGTGTGTGTGCACGCACATGTGTGTGCTCCCTCTTCATCATGAAAAGGAACTAGATGAACGCAAAAGTGTATGGTTTTTGTCTTCAGTATGATTTGTTAGTCTTATAGAAAATCTTTTGTAAATGTTCTGAGCATATCTGGATGTTGGTAATGATGTGACTGCAGAGGAATGTGTTAAATTTGTTAGGAAACACTTTTCTTTTGCCTATGAAGCTGAACCTGTCTTTATTGAGTATTTGTTTATTAACTTCAGCTGCACTTGTCAGTTCTAGTCACCTAATAAACTTGAAAGTATGCACTGTGTCATATCTTAGTTGTAGGGACAGTTAGTTAACCGTGAAAAGACCAAGTGTGAGTAACGTTGCACAATGGCTATCTGCACGTTCTCACCACTGTGCGCTGAAGTACATCATTGTGTTTCTGATGACACATCACAAAGTAGACAGCCTCAAACAGCAGCAGCTATCTTCTTATCTTCTTGGAGGTCACATGTCCAATCTCAGAGCATTGGGAGACTGTTGATTTCACCACGGAGAGCCCTTATCTTACCCCTTGGTGTCTGTCAAGCGTTGCTGCTTCTTGGTTTGCAGCTGTCTCTCTAAGCATTTGATAATTGCTTTCTCTCTTCCCCTCTTCCTCCTCTTTCCCCTTCCCTCTTCCTCCTTGCCTTCTTCCTCTTTATGTTCTCCCCATCCCTCCTCTTTCTGTCTTCCTCTTTCCTCCTCCCCATTCTCCTTTCCTCCTCTTCTTTCTCCTCCTTCCCTGCCCTTTTCCTCTTCCCCCTTTAGCCTCTATGCCCCCAATGTTCTCTTTTATGTATCGGTCTCTTTTTCTATAAGGACAGGAGTTGATTAATGTGAAAGTCTTTCTGTAGTGAAGACATGCTTGGAGGGATGGGCCCAAGGCATCTCTTCATTTAGCATGCACAGAAGACAGGACGGGAAGGCTCTGGCAGCGATGCTGCGCACATCTGAGTGCAATCTTGAAGGTGTTTGCCCTCTTCTTTCAAACTCATGCATACCTCTGGCTGGAATCTTGCCCACGGCTTGTATGTCTTCCAGAGTGAAGTCAGAGTGAACCTCTGGTAGAACTAAGGAGAAAGGACTGGGTCCTCCATCTTCCCAGGGTAGGAATGTCCTTCTGTGTTGGTACATCTGGGTCTTTGGTGTTCATTACTTCTAGTGGACTTCTTATCAAAGCTGGATTACAGAATGGGGCATTAGGTGTGATCTGCGTCGTTTGTGGGCATCACAGTGGAAGCAGTTTTACTCTTGACCCTGTAGTGGCACCTATGCATGTCATCAGCAGCTTTTAGATTCATGGCTTCGTCCCAGAGAGCAGGGAGAAGGGAAAGAGGAAAGACACAAGCTGCTCTATAGAGACGTTCTGAGTGTATTTCACTTATCTTTCTTTTACCAGCCACAATGCTGCAACTAATTGTGCAGTGTTTCTGCCAGGCAGCAAGACGAAAAGTGGTGGTTCAGTATGAATTATATTGTTATTAGTATAAAATCTCAACATAACTCAATTCGTCCTATCAGTCAGAAAATGGAGGCAAATAAAGTTCCCAGCTGCTGCCGTCCCAGAGACAGCTTACAGGCAGTCACCTCTAAAACTACAGGTCTTGGTGATGTTGTAATGTTTAAAGAAAAACCAACAAAATGTTCTTTAGTTTTTGTCCTCTTTCCCTTTCTCTCTCTCTGTCTGTCTCTGTCAACCCCCCCCTCCCTTTCCCCAGCCAGTTCATGCACTTATTTAAAGGGTCCTCCTTGCTACCTTCCCTCTTGCTGTAGGTGTGCTGGGATATGGGATCACATATATGCTCTGCCTCTCTGATTCATCTGGACTTACAGGGACTGGGTCTCTGTTCCACATATTGTGTGGTTAGTGCTTTACCTACTGTGCTAAATCACCAGGCCCTCTTTTTGTATCATTCTCAGAACTCCACCCCCTCCACTTCCCCTAAGTATTTGCTTTTTCCAGTTAGGGAGGGTAAATATTTTTAACTAGATGCCTTGAAAAGAGTTAGAATTCAATGAGTAAAACAAGGGGGAAAGAGTATTGGGTACACAGCTTTTGGTTCTGTTATTTAGAATAGAGTATTTAAAATAATAGAGTTTTAAAAAAGTACTGAATGCCTAATGGAACAAATCAGGTACCATACGTGCGTCTTGTCTGCGGAACTGCCTTCTGGTCTTAGACTCACCTCTGTTTCAGATTTCTGTATAGTTCTTTTGCCTGTCATGTATTTTCTCTGTTGGGATATTTGTACTCATCCTTTGTGTGTGTGCTTGTTTACTTGAGAGGAGGTATTGCCATGTAACACTGCTGGTTATACAGAGCAGCTGGTCTCAGAACTGGAGCCTCCCTCCTGCTGCAGCCTGGCCCACCTCCCTTCCTCAGTGTCTGCTTCCCGCCTCTCATAGGTCAGTTTCCGTCGTCTGCTGAGTTTAATTAACAGTTACACAAAGGATGAATGGAGGAATGGATACTAAGTACTGGTGTGGGGAGGTGGATGGGGCCTGAGGAAAGAGAGGATGACAGATTAAAGTTTGTATTTACAGAACTATTTATTCATTAACTCAGAATTGTCGACCATCTGGACCACTTGCCCCATGTGATTTTTTTGAGCACTTAATATGTAGCTGGTCTGAGGTAAGGAAAAGCAAAACAACAGCAACACCTCCTCAGCAATAATGTTTTAGATGGGTCTGGGTTAGTAAAATGTCAATGATTTTACTTCTCCATATTTAATCTATGTGATAGAGACTTCTAGACTATGTCGGTGGCTGCAGAACAATTGTATTGTGTGTAGCATTTACTTAAAAGTGAAGCGATAGAGCTAGAACCGTCCCACCCCGTGGGGATCAGCAGCCTGCCTGCAGAGAGCCGAGCACCCAGGAGCGCTCACTCCTAACCCACAGGAGAGGCAAGCTCCAGTCAGAGAACAACATGGCAACATTAGAACCCAGTTCTTCTGCCCTAACAAGAAGTGGATGTCCCAACACACCAGAAAAACAAGATTTGGACTTAAAACCATACCTCATGATGAAGACTCTAAAAGTGCATGAATAATAAAATCTCCTAATTATATATACATATATATATATATATAATTATAAATAATATATATCTCCCTTATATAAGTACAGGAGAACACAGGTAAACAAGTAGAAGCCCTTAAAGCAGAAACACACAAAACACGAAAATCCTTTAGAGGAGGAAACCATGAGCAAACAGGTGAAGGAATTGAACAAAACCATCCAGGATCTAAAAGTGGAAATAGAAACAATAAAGAAATCACAAAGGGAGACAAGCCTGGAGATAGAAAACCTAGGAAAGAGATCAGGAGTCATAGATGGAAGCATCACCAACAGAATCCAAGAGATGGAAGAGAGAATCTCAGAGGTAGAAGATAGCATCGAAAATATTGACAAAACAGTCACAAAAAATGCAAAAACCAACCAACCAAACAAACAAACAAAAAACAAAGCTCATAACACAAAACATCCAGGAAATTCAGGACACAGTGAGAAGAACAAACCTGAGGATAATGGGTGTAGAAGAACATGAAGACTTCAAACTGAAAGGCCCACTAAATATCTTCAACAAAATTATAGAAGAAAACTTTCTAACCTAAAGAAAGAGCTAACCATGAACATACAGGAAGCCCATAGAACTTCAAATAGATTGGACCAGAAAAGAAATTCTTCTCGACACTTAATAGTCAAAACACCAAATGTTCAAAGCAAAGAATATTAAAAGCAGTAAGGGAAGAAAAAGAACTCAAGAGCAATTTTGCTCATGAACATCAATTCAAAAATACTCAAGAAAGTTCTTGCAAACCAAATTGAAGAACACATCAAAATGATCACTCACCATGATCAAGTAGACTTCATCCCAGTGGTCCAGGGATGGTTCAATATAGAGACATCCATGTACGTAATCCACTATATAAATAAACTCAAAGAGAAAAACAACCACATGGCCATCTCCTTTGATGCTGAGAAAGCATTTGACAAAATTCAACACACCTTCATGGTAAAAGTTATGGAAGCATCAGGTATTCAAGACCCATTCCTAAACATAGTAAAAGCAATATACAGCAAACCAGTAGCCAACATCAAACTAAATGGAGAGAGACTTGAAGTAATCTTACTAACATCAGGGACTAGGGAAGGATGCCCACTCTTCCCCTGACCATTCAGTACAGTAGAGGAACTCCTAGCCAGAGCAATTAGACAACAAAAGGAAGTCAAAGGGATGCAAGTTGAAAAGAAAGAAGTCAAAATATCACTATTTTCAGATGACATGATAGTATACATAGCTGACCCCCAAAAAAATCCCACCAGAGAACTCAGAAACCTGATTAACAACTTCAGCAAAGTGGCCGGATATAAAATTAACTTAAACAAATTAATGGCCTTCTACTCAAAGGATAAACAGGCTGAGAAAGAAATTAGGGAAATGACACCCTTCACAATAGTCACAAACAATATAAAATACCTTAGTGTGACCCTAACCAAGCAACTGAAAGATCTGTATGACAAGAACTTCAAGTCTCTGAAGAAAGGAATTGAAGTTCTCAGAATATGGAAATATCTCCCATGTTCATATTGGCAGGATTAATGTAGTAAAACTGGCCATCTTGCCAAAAGCAATCTACAGATTCAATGCAATCCCCATCAAAATTCCAACTCAATTCTTCATAGAGTTGGAAAGAGCAATTTGCAAATTAATTTGGAATAACAAAACCCCCATGTTCCACCATGTTCATAGCAGCCTTATTTATAAGAGCCAGAAGCTAGAAACAACCCAGATGTTCTTCAACAGATGAATGTATACAGAAAATGTGGTACATTTACACAGTGTAGTACTAACAGCTATTAAAAACAATCACTTTATGAAATTGTTAGGCAAATGTATGGAACTAGAAGCTGTCATTGTGAGTGAGGTAACTATATTACAAAAGAACACACATGGTTTGCACTCACTGATAAGCAGATACTAGCTCAAAACTCAGAATACCCAAGAAACAACTCACAGATCATATGAAGCTCAAAAAGAAGGAAGGCCAGAATATGGATGCTTCAGTTCTTCTCAGAAGGGAGAACAAAATACTCACTGGGGGAAATCCAGCGACAAATAGAGGTGCAAAGATTGAAGAAAAATCATCCAGAGACTGACTCACCTGGGGGATTCATCCCATATGCAGCCACCAAACCCATGCAGTATTGCTGATGCCAAGAAGTGCTTACTGGCAGGAGCCTGATATGGATGCCACTTCAATGTCTCTGCTAGAGCCTTACTGATACAGATACTGATGCTTACAGCTAACCATCAGACTGAGCATGGGGAACCCAATGAGGAAATTTGAGAAAGGACTGAAGGAGCTGAAAGGGTTTGCAACCCCACGGGAAGAACAACATCAACCAACCAAACCCACCACAGCTCCCAGGGACTAAAACACCAACCATTGAGCACACATGGAGAGACCCATGGCTCCAGTCGCATATGCAGCAGAGGATGGCATTGTCTGGCATCAATGGGAGGAGAGGCCTTTGGTTCAGTGAGGGTAGTTTTCCAGTGTAGGGGATGCCAAGGTGCTGAGGTGGGAGTGGGTGGTTGGAGAGGGAGCACCTTCATGGAAGGTATGGGAGTGGGGGGGGAAAGGTGATAACATTTGAGATGTAATACACAAAATATCCAATAAAAATGGAAAAAAGTGAAGTTATGATGTTTTTCATATTGTTAAGTTTTAAGAATTTAAATTTAATTTTGCTTTTACTAAGAGAAATGACTATATTTGCTACTTTTTTTTTCTTTAATCACTAATGGAAATACCTGAAAGGAACAACTTAAGGCTGAAGTGTAATTGGGTCATGGTGTAAGAGACTTTTCAGAAATTGATTAATTTGAAGTCACTCTGTAATATGGGGTAGGAGCTGCTTGCGTGGCAGCAGACGGTGAAGCAGAGTCAGGGTTGGACAAACAGCTGGTATGGCTTTTAAAAGTTTGCCCCTGACCACCTTAGCTGTCATCATTGTAATGTGAAATTCTATATATAGTTACAGAGAAGTGTTAATAATGCTCCAGTTACTAAGTACTTGCTGGGTGCTTACACACTCATTTGAGTGCTGGGTATCTATTGCTTCCTATAGTCTTATATCAGTTTTGAAGGAAGGTATAAACTCTCAGGACAGATGTGGTTGCTTTGAATAGCTGAGACCTTCCTAGACTCTTTGGGATGCTTGGCCATAGAGAGTGGCATTATGAGGAGCTGTGGCCTTCTTGGAGTAGGTGTATGGCCTTGATGGGGAAAGTGTCTCAGTAGAGGAAGGCTCTGAGAGTATATGCTTAGGCTATGGTCAGTGTGGCACAGCTGGATCCCAGTGTAGAGCTCTCAGCCCCTTCTCCAGGACTTGTCTGCCTGGATGCTGCCATGCTCCCTGTCGTGATGATAATGGACTGAACCTCTGAACCTGTGAGCCTGCCCCAGTTAAATTAAGTGTTCGTTATACATTAAACATGGCCGTGATGTTTCTTCACCACAATAAAACCCTAAGGTGGCAGGTAAGAGACAGGCAGGTTGTTACTTTCTTTGGTTCTGAAGTTGGGTAGCACACAGTACGCGTTGCCTGTGCCCACTCTAAGCATCCTGTGCCACTGACACCCGCTGAAGTCATCCCATCAAGGACAGTGCAGACACTGTGCTGAAACAGTCCCAAGTCATCTGCACAGATAGGTGGAGTCTATAGCACTACTCCAGACCACAAACCCTTTCTAGTTTGCAGTGTTTACATGTGAATAGAGATGAATTTAGAAACCTAAGCAAGGAATTTTACGTATTCAAAGAAACATCATTTTTTAATATTTTGGACACAATTAAAGAAAGCTTTCTTTTCCAGATGTGTCTGTACAGTGATATATAGTGATGGTTTTGTACTACTGTTACACCTGCTTCTGTTAAAAGGGAGTAGCCATGGCTTATAACTAGTAAACAGGGTTTTTGTTTTTGTTTTTGGTCATTCACAACTGTGTTATAAAGCATTTGACATTTCAGTTTTAGTATCTACCCTCCTAACAAACATCTTGTGACATTAGCGGTGCTGTTCAGTGAGAGCTCTCCTAGGAATGCTCGGACTAGAAAGGACAGCTTTGGGTCTGTGAGGTTGTGTGGGCTTGAAGGTGATTCTCATTTGATGTATGAGCTGCCACATAGCTGCTGCATGACTGAGACTTGTTTCTCAGCGCTGCACTGTGCAGATGGGCTCTCTCTGAAACAGAGCCAAGAATAAAGCTTGACCGTGTTCGTTCACAGGGAAAAGAGTACTTTATAGAGACATGTGGAAACATTTGTGCATTTCTATTTTATTAAATGAGTCTTTCACTTTCTAAGCATTTTTATGATTGTTCAAGTTAATATGTCATTTACTTCATATTTTCCAAGTTTAGTGAGACATGGTGAGTCTCACATGGGAAGGACTGATGCTGGGAAACACCCAGCTTCCATTTAGGAGCGTGTGTTTAGAAGGCGTAGGTGGTTGTAGAAAGTTAGCATTGGATGACTTACATTCTTTAGCTATTAATCATAGAGCAGACACAGCTAATTCTTTTAGTCTTATCGGGGGTCTCATGAGGCTGTATGGAGTGGTTGTTTTCTTTTTACTGAAATTATAAAATTGTGGAACGTCATTAAAGGAGAGCATGCAAAGGAAAATCACAGGAACAAGATGACTGTTTCCATTTTCTTCCCTCCATTCTCCCGCCTTGATATATTTAATGTGGTTTTTATTTACTATGTATATAATCATCTTATGTTATGCTTTTCATAGTGTTGTATTAACGTTTCCCTCTTGGTGGTCACATACTTCTTTCATCATCTTTCTCACTGTTGACAGGCACAAAGCCTTATTTTTCAGATTCTGTAAGCCTTTTTTGTAGCTCCCATTGTACTTCCTCTGTTATGGAGACAGATGCAGACACAGAATGACTCATATATTGCCTTTTCACTTAGTGCAAATAGTGAGTATTTTATGCTTTTATTCCCCTTTAATTTCATCTGTAAGACATTCCCTTCCATTGTCTTGTGTCGTTGACTGAGAAAGGAACACTTTGAACATTTTTCTCTGTAGCATCAGCTACCATCAATATTGATGACTCGTTTATTTCTATATCCCAGAGCATTTTGTAGACACTGGTGAAATCATTTAGATGTGACAAGGAACCTAAAATTCACTGTTTAAAATGAAACACCTTCTTTCCTAATTGTGGGTGATGACATCACTGTTCACTATCTCCCCCGATATCTAAGGATTTACCCGGCCTGTCTTAGCTAGATCTAGCATTATTTACCTAGGATTGTCATAATGTGTAGACGTTCAGCCCCACTGAACAGTTCACCAGCAGAACGCTGTGTACGTTCTTCAGTGTGGTTCCCTCTGTGTGCACGACGGATGTGGGCCTTCTATCATGCCAACTATAATAGTGTATGAGATTGAAATATTTAATATGCAGTTGTAATATCAACCCACTGTTAGACAAGGCATTTTTCATCTCCCTACATGTCAGTATTTTAAAATGGTATTTTCTTGAAAAATTCTAATAAATAAAAATACTGGGACATAATAGTTTTTGTAATGTCTGGGCATTTTTTTTAGGTAATAATTGTTAATATCGGCCTTACTCAAAGTAGAGCAAGAAAGGTTTCAGAAACCAAGATGGTTAGTGCTGGGAAAGTTTACTTAATCAGTTTGCCAACCTTAAATAGCATTCTTTGCCAAATGTTTGGGTTTCTGTAACTAGTTATACTTCTGGGTTGTGTAAACCACCAGCGACACGTCTGACTCAACGTTTCCTCTCTATTATTGACTCCTTGCTTAATTTCAAAGCATTTTTCTCCAGAGCTTTGGACAGTAGTGATATCTACAATACAATTTGTGCATTTATTGTTCTAATTGGAACTATTTTTAATTATATAAAATCTTTTTGGCAGTGGTTTATTTACTTGTAAAAATGCCCATTTTCCATATTAATTTTGTATTTCAATTTCTAATTCCTTACAGCAATGGACTATTTTTTAAAGTTAGGATCAGAATTTAATGAGTAGTAAAAATTATTTGGTTTGTTAAAAATACAAAAATACGATCAATAGATTCCTGAACAGAGTTTAGGTATTCTTTTATGATGAGTTACTGGTCTTTTAAATATTTCTATCTTACATTTTGTTCTGTTACATTTCATAGTTCACTACTCAGATTGATTATAGAGTTTCTTTGTCATGATGTCCACAGAAGAGCTCTTTGTACTGTGGGCGGGACTGTTGCAAGGTCCTTCCTGTAGTAAGTCAATACATTACCTCAGCCTCCAGTCAGCCCTCTGTTGCCACCAATGACCCAGTGCTTAGGCTGTCGCTCCATGCTGCTGACCCGGACCCAGGGGACTTATTTTACTTTTGATGCCGTGCTGTAGGCAATTTTAAAGGTGTGGAACCAAGCCATTTTCTCCCTTGGACTCATTTCCACTTTCATTTCCTACGGGGCACCTAATCTTCCTTTAAAATTGCTCACCCAGCCTGTGGTCACTGTATAGCAGGTATACCGCTGGCTCTGTTTTAGGTCACCGTGGTCACTGTATAGCAGGTATACCGCTGGCTCTGTTTTAGGTCACCGTGGTCACTGTATAGCAGGTATACCGCTGGCTCTGTTTTAGGTCACCGTGGTCACTGTATAGCAGGTATACCACTGGCTCTGTTTTAGGTCACCGTGGTCACTGTATAGTGGTCACTGTGTAGCAGGTATACTGCTGGCTCTGTTTTAGGTCACCGTGGTCACTGTGTAGCAGGTATACTGCTGGCTCTGTTTTAGGTCACCGTTTTTTAATGTATGGCTTAACTGTTAGTCTTTAAGCATTCACACAGTTGAAGGTTTATAATTTAGCATGTGCTTTCTTTACATGCTTTATTCTTTCTGGATGTATGCTTTTCATGGATTACTTTTATGCTTATATACAAAGAATTTCTGGCCTGATTTTTTTTGTAATTGAATTCTGACAGGCTATATGAAGTTAAAAAGAAATTTAATGAGTTGTAAAACCCAGTGCTTCCTTTTTCCTCAGTAACTAATATATTATTTGTGAGGAAGTATTCTAAAGGGTTCCAAATGAATAAGCTTCCAAGTTGTCAAGCAGCTTTCAAAGTTAACTATCTCTTTTAAACAAATTGAATGTTATTCCTTAAAATTATATTTAGAGCTTGTGAATGGTTTGGGGCTTAAATATGTTAACCACAGTTATTCAGTCTTATAGGTAAGATTATATTCATGTAAAAACCAAGTTTAAAATAAAAAATTCACTCTTAGTTGTATCTCAAAAAATTATAGAATTTTCTTCCCTTCCTTCATCTCTTCCTCTCTCTGTCTCTCTGTGTCTTTGTCTCTGTCTGTCTGTTCGTCCGTCCCTCCCTCCCTCCCTCCTCCACCTTCTGAGATCATATCTCACATTACAGCCTAAGCCTTACAGTTGTGGATGGCACTCCTGTTTCAGTCTCTCAAGTGCTGGCATTGTGAAAGTGAAAGCCTATGCCCAGCAGAATATTTTATTCTGATCTGTGTTGTACGGCATTGGACTTACACATATGAAACACATGCTGTCTGAGCAGCATCAGTAACATGGAAACTGGCATACTAGGCACTGTTAACTCCTGCTAACCACCCCCCCCCCCCCCGTGTGTGTGTGTGTGTGTGTGTGTGTGTGTGTGTGTGTGTGTGTGTGTGAGAGGTGGGGGGGAGACTCACATAGACATCAAACAAGAGAAATCATGGGGCATGAGTGAGGTTTAGCTTCTTCATGGAGATACTCTATATAAATGAATGGCTTGGTCTGTAAAGAATATTTTATTTGTAGATGTAAGAACTGGTTTTTTGAAACTGGATTCTTGATTCCTAGAAAACATAAATTGAGATGGGATTATATTGAAAATGTAACTGGAAAGTAATAATTCCAGCAGCAATGGAGGACTGTTTTCCTTGCTCCACATCCTTACCAGCGTGAGCTGTCACTTGTATTTTGGATCTAAGCCATTGAAGTACAGCTTCTAGTCAGGGATGGTAATACCTTCAAAAATTTATTTACTACAAAGGATTATATTAGATATTTTGGGTGTACTGGCTGGTTTTGTGTCAACTTGACACAAGCTGGAGTTATCACAGAGAAAGGAACCTACCTCCCTTGAGGAAATGCCTCCATGAGATCCAGCTGTAAGGCATTTTCTCAACTAGTGATCAAGGAGGGAGGGCCCAGCCCATTGTGGGTGGAGCCATCCCTGGGCTGCTAGAACTGGGTTCTATAAGAAAGCAGGCTGAGCAAGCCAGGGGAAGCAAGCCAGTAAGTGACATCCCTCCATGGCCTCTGCATCAGCTCCTGCTTCCTGACCTGCTTGGGTTCCAGTCCTGACTTCCTTTGGTGATGAACAGCAATGTGGAAGTGTAAGCTGAATAAACCCTTTCCTCCCTTTGGTCCCTGGTCATGATGATGTGCAGGAATACAAACCCTGACTAAGACATTGGGTTTTCATCTTTCCACACACAGTTGAGTATTGTTCTTGCAGCTCTGTAAACAATTGTGCTGGGATTTGGTGAGAACTATGTTGCATCTGTAGATTACTTTTGGTAAGATGGTCATTTTTACTATGATGGGCATTCTTTCCATCTTCTGATAGCCTCTTTAATACCTTTCTTCAGAGACTTGAAATTCTTATCACACAGCTCTTTCACTTGCTTGGTTAGAGTTACCCCACAGTTTTTAAGGATGTTGCTTCCCTGGGTTTTGCCTCAGCTGCCCACTAATCATTTGCATATAGGAAGACTACTGAACTTTTTTTTTTTTTTTTTTTTGAGTTAACTTTGTAGCTAGACCCTTGGCTGAAGATGTTCATCCTCTGTTGGAATTCCCTGGTAGAATATTGGATTGCTTATCTATAGTGTCATTTCATCTGCTAATAGTGATACTTTTGACATTTTCTTTCCCAGTTTGTATGCCCTTGATCTTTAGTTGTTTTTTTTTGCGCTAGCTAGAATTTTTGCTTTACAATTCTTTGCATTTAATTTGATATTGGCTATTGGCCTGTTGTAAGTTTCCTATATTTTGTTTAGGTATATCTCCTGTACCTCTAATCTCTTCAACACTTTTATCATGAAGAAGTGTTGAATTTTGTCAAAGACTTTATCAGCATCTATAATATGATCATGTGCTTTTTTTTTTCAGTTTCTTTATATGATGATTCATGTTGACAGATTTTTATAAGTTGAACCATCCTTGCATCTCTGGGATGGACCCCACTTGATCATGTTGGGTGATCTTTTTGATGTATTCTTAGATTTATGGAGTATTTTTGCTTCAGTGTTCATGATGGAAATTGGTTGTAATTTTCATTGAGTTTTTGTTTGGCTTGGGTAGCTGGGTAAGTATGGCTTCCTAACATTAATTTGGCAATGTTTCTTTTTTTCTATTTTGTGGACATTTGTAGTAGCTTTCCTTGGAAAGTCTGGTAGAATTCTGTGCTAAAACCATCTGGTGCTGGGCCTTTGGTTTGGAGCCTTTTAATGACTGCTGCTATTTCATTGGTGGTTATAGGTCTATTTAAATTCTTGATCTGATCTTCATTTGACTTTGGTAAGTGGAATCTATTAACAAAATTGATTTCCTCTGTGTCTATTTTTATGTCCCTCTTTTCATTTATGATTTTGTTGATTTAGATATTCTCTCTTTTTGTTAGTTTAAATAAGAATTTGTCTATCTTGTTGACTTTTTTCAAAGAATAAACTTGTTTCATTGATTATTCGATTGCTTTCTTTACTTGTATTCTGTTGACTTCAGCCCTCAGTTTGATTATTTCCTGCCAGCTACTCCTTTTGCGTGTATTTGCTTCTTTAAGCCCTAGAATTCCTACTATGAGAGCTCTCCAGTTTCTTCATGTAGGCACTCAGTGCTCCGAACTTTACTCTTAGCACTGCTTTCATTGTGTCCCGTAAGTTAGGGTGTGTTCCACTGCATTCTGGGAAGTCTTGAGTCTCTGTGTCTTCCCTGACCCACTGGTCATTCAGTACAGTCACTCAGTCGCTGTTGTTTCTGTGGTTGTGGAATTCCTGCCTTCATTCATGACGGTATGATATGTTACAGGGGTTATTTCAAGTCCATTGTAGCATTGAGTCTTGCTGTGTGATAAAGCATGTGGGAATTTAGGAGAACATTTCATGATTTGCCGTGAAGAAGGTGTATGTTATGTTTGTGTGAAGTGTTTTGTAGGTCTTTATTAGATTCATTTGGTTCGTATTCTGTTAGCTTCATTATTTCTGCTTTTGTCTAGATGACCTGTTCATCATTCCTGAGAGTCGGGTATGGAGCTTTTCTACTAAGGCATCAGGTTCAACGTGTTGTTTAAGTTTTAGACTCTTTCTTTACAAATATGTGCCCTTTGCCACCTGAAGGCCAACCTGCACATCAGTTCCATCGGTGGAGGGGTCTTAGATCTGTCCCGTGCTGCTCTTTGGTTGGTGGTTCAGTCTCTGTGAGTCCCCCACAGGCCCAGATTGGTTGATTCTCTAGGTTTTTCTTGTGGTGTCCTTGACCTTTCCAGCTCATTCTACCCCCCCACCCCCAAGATTCTTTGCCTAATGTTTGGCTGTATGTATCTGCATCTGTTTTCATCAGCTACTGGTGAAGCCTTTCAGAGGACAGTTAATTCTAGGCTCCTGTCTGCAAGTATAGCAGAGTATTAACAATGGTGTTAGGACTTGACTCTCTATAATGGGATGGGGTAGGCTGGCCACTGAGAATAAGTAGCATTGCACTCTAAGCATAGCCTCTCATATGGTAGCACTTTACTGCTTCATAGCGATCGATAGAGTCCTGTCTTTGTCACTGCAGGCCACTTTCGTCACTTTGTGTTCATTTCTTGACCCTCTGAATTTATTAACTTAGGTGGCTTCTGTGACTGGATACTGAGTATCTAGTGTAGCTGGTGGGCTCAGCAGTGGTACATACGCTTCTGTAGGCACTGCTCCATCCTTTCCCAGCTCCCTTGAGTCAAGGACGAGTGGGCCTATGAGAAGGCCCGTCACCTTTGAAGGAATGCGCATAGAGCTGGCCTTGTGCAGTGTCAGTGCAGGAAACCACAGCAGTTCTAAGGTTTGGATTGCAGTGGCTTTTATGCCCAGAGGACAGTATCTTGCTTCCCTTCTCCCCATTTTCAGGGTCTTAGCATTCTTTGTATCATTGTCTGGGACATCCATAAGCGTTGGATAATATCCTGCTTAGGGCTGAGCACTCAACCATGCCATTCCTCAGCACGTTAAGCAGCCAGTGGTATCTGCACTCCCAGTTGCCCACTATGACGAGAAGCTTCTCTGTCAAAGGCTGAGGGCAGTGTTGTCTCCGTATTAACATAAGGCAGTGTAACACCATTGCCTGTGATGGTTAATGAACAGTACAAATGGTTTGTATCACAAGTCTCTGACATGGAGCAATTTCCTGCATTTTGGTCATGAACTTTGAATTCTCATTTATTTGGATGTTCCGAACTTGAATTCATTAGGTTTAGATATGAGCTGATTAAAATAAATACTGTTACTGTAAATGCCTGTGTGGCTCGGGAGCCTCAGTGGCTGTCTCAGACGCAGTGTGCTTTCCTGTTGCTGCCATTCCACCAGTGCTGACTGTTCGGATAGCACACTTCCATCTCTGTGGCTAACTGTCAGGTGTGTACATCTGTGTATGGTCACATGGCTGTCATGGCCTACATGTGGAGATCCAAGGACTACTATAGAAGTTGTTTTTCTTCCTCTTCCATGTGGGACCTGGGGCTCAAACTCAGGTCATCAGGTTCATGGGAGGGGCCTTTACCTGATGAAAATTTTACTGGTCCTTTAAGAAATCTTTTAAATCACTTTATTAATTATAATGTTATTTATATATAATTTATGTATAATACATATGAGATTTTATTCAAAGAATAGCCTATTCGAAGGTCTTTGGGATGTGGTAGATTTCTCCAAATAATTTTGCATGGAAACGACCTTTTTAATTTTAGTTATTCTCTGATTCTATGTGTGCATTTACTTTGCCTTTGGCATTTAGGAATGTTTAAGTTAAAATAAACTCATATGTTCTGAGATGTGTGACATTGTACATGAATATTGAGATTTTTGTTATTACAGTTAAAATTTCCCCCTCTCTAGTTTTATGGATATAAGCATAAACACTTGTGGGTTGTACTGAATATATATTTAAATATACAGAAAATAAATACTTTTTATAGTTTCACAAAGAATATATTGAGGTTGGGTGATTATATCACTCATTAACTTCTCTTATTTCTTTTACCTCGTATTGAAACCCTTCTCTCCAACAAAATCTCTCTTACTTTGTTATTGTTTCTTTTTGACACACCAAATTTATGTATGCCTGAGCAAGAGTCAGGGGCTGTTTCTTGGAGTTTGGGCAGTTTATCAGTGACCCCTCCTTGTATATCTTATCTGTCCATTCCTCAGTTAAGGAATGAGCCCTGTGTTTAACTCACATATGCATGACAAACTCGAGAAGGGCCTTCTGTAGGTCTTTGCAGATAACCAATGCTTCTGTGGTGTCATGGCCATGGTGTGTCCAGGAGACCCATGCACAGCAGTTCTCCCCTACCTCTAGCTCTTGCATTCTTTCCTTTCCCTCGTCTGCTATGTTCCTTGAGCCATGGAGCGAGACGATTTTGATATCCCACTTGGGGTTGAGCACTCTATAGGTACTTACAAAGGATACCATTACGGTAAAATAGGTAGCACCCCCTACCCCCCCAGCACCCAAAAGATCCTAAGTCAAACTTCCTAGTAATTTTGTTCTTCTTTGGGTCCTTCCCCTTTCATCTGGGCTGTTTCTGTGATAGGCGGTTCACTAGTAGATTGTGGGGAAGTTCATACTATTGTCTTTCCAAGGATGTATTACTAGAGGTTTCTGCCTAGAATTGAATGCTGTATTTTGAGAGTATCTAGATACTATACCTAGAAGTACTTGTTCAGTTGGGATTTGCCATGATTCCAGCCTTATTCGACCATTTGACTGACTGCTGCTTCAGAGAGAGAACCACGTAATTAGGAAATAGTTCATAAAATCCACAGAATTGCAACATTAAAGTAGTAGTTATATAGGAATAAATAGCTTGGCACAGATAACTTTATTTCAGACTTGCTTTCAAAGGAAGAGATGACTCATTAGTTAAGAGCAGTTGCTCCTCTCTTAGGAGATTTGAGTTCGATTTCTAACATCTATTCTGGACACCTCACAGCCAACTTGAGGAGATTGGACAGCTTCTTTTCCCCTTCTTCTGCAAGAAGACACAGGAGGCATATATAATATAGACATAGTATGCATATATACACTTAAATAAGTACAAATAAATCTTAAATCTAATTTGTTATAAAATGCATTTTATTGTAGAAATTAAGAAACATGGTATTGTTTTTTATTAACATTTGACATTTTTTTTCTGAAATGAGATATTTTCTTGCAAAGGACACCATGTCTTATGACAGAATTGCAGTTAGATATTCTGAAGTGGAGTCTCCAGTTAGATCTAACTCAAAGCATATAAGACTAGAAGGAAGTTTTATAGATTTGTGAATCACTTCATAGGGACATATCAGTAATATAGGAACCCAAGTTAAATTCAGGTATTTCCTGTTTCTAGACAAGCCAATAAAATAAGATCCATGATAATTTGCTTTAAATGAAATTAAATACTAGTAAGCACTTCGTCCCGTTATCCTCAGTTATTTTCTCCTTTCCTGCCTTAGGTAATAGGTTGAGAGGCCAATAAAGTAAAGTAGCACTGAACAGGTTCCTGATAGGGATTTGTACCCGACCACTGTAATCTTGAACCTTTTGACATCCCGGAAAGAGGAAAGCACTCATCCCCTTATGTGACAGACTGCTATTTCTTGATTACTAACTCTTTGACCCTGGTTCAGTGGAGAGTAGTGTATTAGGCATAATGCATTCAAGCCGTTTTCTAAGTTATCTTTCATGTTTTGTCAACTGCCAGGTGGACTGTGAGCATTTTGTAGTTACTCATAATTATTGATGGCCTGAAGTTCTTAACAGAAATTTTAAAGAGCGTATTAATAAGGTCAAGGTTAATTGGGTGGGGGCTTTCACATGGTGGTGAATTTTCACATATTTCCCTAACCAGTTTGTTCCAATGTACTTGTATATCACATTTGAGAATTCAGTGTTATAGTCGTTTTTGCAGTTTAATAAAGCAGTTGTTTTAATGCAGTTAAAAGTTGTCTAATGTAGAATTTTTAGGCTTTACTATCTTTTACTAAAATTTTAAAAAATATGAATAGAAAAGCAAAATTTTAAATATTATACAGCTAAATGCATAACTGGTAAGTACTTTAAGATGTAGTTATGATTTGTAATTTTATAAATATAACCACAATGTAAATTCTAATAACAAATCTAACTTTTAATGCTTTTCGCATTTTGCACTTAAATTTATGTATAAATTTTATTATATTTAAAAATAAAAGCAAACTTAACTTTCTTCAGCCATGCTAACGCAAACTTTGTAAGCACATGCTGCTTTTAAAAGTGACACAGTCTCTCAGTTATTGTGTTAAATGAGCACAATCATGAATTTTCTGTGCATGATTTTTTCCAAAAATACCAGCCCATATTGTTCTTCCTGGACCTGTTCTGAGGATGACTGACTCAGCTGCTGAGATCTCCCTTTATGTGTTTGATGGAACACTTGGCTTGCTGGACCCCAGCTGTGTGTTTATGTGCACTGCACACCTGCAGGAACCTGACAAATAGCTGCAGTGTGCCGAGGATACAGAATTACCCTGCAGGGCTGAAAATAAGGAAGTTTCTGTTTTGAAGTCCATATGTGTGTGTGCTCGAGATGCCAGCTGGTGTATTTATGTTGCACACACAGATGTAGAAGTGCCACCCGACTCTACACCACACGGAGTCTAATCTGCTTCAATGCACTGTGTCAGAGTTATGAAGTGGGGTGAATGTTCTTACAGCTTAGCTCTTTCAAAATAAAAGCTGCTAGTCAAACTTTGATGCAGGGCATGAGAGAATACAGGACAGAAACAAAATGAGAATGGTCTTGATTAATTATAACCACTAATGATGTGCATCCTCTTTCGTGGCTAGCACAAATCAGCTCTGTGTTGAATTCAGTTTATGTAGACTACAGTGTGAAAGTCAATTTATAACAGCTACTTACCATGGAGTTTTTGACTTTACTATTTTTTTAAATAGCATGTTTAATTTTAAACATTGAACTGATAGTTCTTGACAGTTTTACTAAACGTAGTCAAATTAGTTATGATAGATACTTCAGTCATTATAAATACTAAGAATAGTGTTTTCTAAGTTTATGATAAATTTACAACTTATAAAAACTAATAGTAAAACCAAGTAATTAGTCAAACCTTTGAATTAGGTATTAAACAGTTTTGTTAACATATTTTCTTCAATGAAATGAAGAAGAATGTTTTATTTAGTGTTTCTACACTAAATAAGAACCAAAAGTTTCATGGAAATTGTCCTCAAATTAATATTTGGAAATTAGATCAGATGCCTTTTATCTCTTGCCTAACTGATGTTGGATGCTCATTGGAAGCTGCGTAAACCTCTGCAGTAGTATTTCCTAAAAGCTACTTTTGATTCCCAGTTAATTAAATATCCTAGAAGGAATTACCTTCTGTTATTAGTTAGGTATGTTAAACCATTTATTAGCTTTTACTTTATTTGAAGTGTGTATAAATCAAGAATTTTTGACATTTGCAAGTAGAAGCAAGGAATTTTAGAATTTGCCTCAATAACATAAAATATGTTAGCCTGTAATTTTAAGTTCTCTTTAGAGTTTGAAATACTTGGATTAAACATGTAGCTATCTAAATATTAGTTGATTCCTCTGAATTTTATATAATTTTCATGGATTTGTGTTCTATAACTTTTAAAATCATAATTCATTTATGTGTTTCTAACAGTTTGTTTCTAACTACTGTTTTTATGGACAAAATCAAACTTGTAAATATTCTAAGCAATCATTTGAATAATATCTTTTGTTAGCACAGTATCTCTTTCATCATTAGGTATGGTAGATTTTTCTATATAAATGATATCTATTTGATATAATTTAAAAAGTGATTTTACCTGAAATATTTTCATTGACTTTGAGCAAGCTTGAACCTTAGTGTTGTATATGCACCTTAAAACTTTGATTTTGACTAGATCAGTTTTCTCAGTTCATGCTGTCAGTCTGATGTGGAACCAGTTTGTATAGGGAGATGGAAAGTGGCAGCACAGAAACTCGTGTGCTGCTCTGAGGGGAGCGGCGTCTGACAAAGCTTGCTTTATCATGGAACGCAGTGTGGACATGTGACATGCGGTTAGGTTCTCCAGCTTAATTTGCTTCAGTTGGAATCAGAGAATGGAACAATAATTCCAGCTAATATAGCTTTGACTATTTGAATAATGAACAAAGAACCTTGATATTAGAGCGAGTGTTTAGATAATGAACAAAGAACGTTTTTATGGGTAATGAGGCCGCGGTCAGTGATTGCTGACATTTTACAAAGGAAGTAAGAGATGTCAACTGGAGGTAAGAAAACAAATGTGTAATTGTCAGGCAATTCTTAAGGAGTACTTTTAAGGAGGAACCAAACCCCAGTTTTTACAGTGAAAAGACAGAAGATGATGTTCCATCTATTGTGTGGTTATTTAGTGTCAGGGCCACCGCCTTTCGTGGGGCATCACTTCAAACACTGAAGGTTTCTAGTTCTCAGCTCCCGCACAGATGTCTTTCAATAGCAATAGCCAGTAATTTCTTCAAATCGCTCACTTTCAGCAGCACATGCCATCAGTCCTCAAGTGGTTGCTCCAGTCAAACTGCAGCCTCCTTAGCTCACAGACGCAGCTGCAAACAGGTGAGCAGGCAGAAAGTAATTTGTGCAGCTTGGTGGCTGTCAGACGAAAGGCAGACAATCTGTGTTTAAAACAGATTGCAGGCCCTGTTTGGGCCAGACAAAAGGGATTTCTCCAACTGCAAATAATTCCAAGGTTAACATATTTTCCTTTCTGCCATTAGGTGATTTGTTAAAATTTAAAACAATGAACATTATAAATCTACACAGAGACTGAAGATAAGATGAAAGAGAAAATCAGATTACAAAATAAGTATTTATTGTTTTTCTAGAAAATGTAACTGGCATTCATAGAAACTATTTTCTCACAAATTGGTGCAGGCTATAAAATAATTCTTTGATACTCTAAATATTGTAATACCTTACATTAAAAATTACTCCTATTTAAAAAAACATGGAGCCAGAACAACAATTTTATGAAAAATATTTAGTTTGAGATTATTTTGTAAGATGTTGGAATTTGCTTTTGTCAGACACTGTTTAGTTTTTTTGTGTGAATCTTTTCTAAGTTATTTTAAAAGTAGTGTGTGTGCTAGTGACAGCATAAGTGTCAGAATATCTGTGTACACTACTTAAAATCCATGACTTACATAGTGTCAGAATATTTGTGTATACTACTTAAAATTCATACATGCGTGAAACAAAACTTTCAGAATATTTATATAAAAACATCTCCTTGTTTGTGTCTTGCTATTCATTAAGATAGTCACACTTTACAAGATTGTTCCATCATTTTATCCCCCCTCCCCCTCCCCCTCCCTCCCTCCCTCTCTCTCTCTCTCTCTCTCTCTCTCTCTCTCTCTCTCTCTCTGTCTCTCTCTCTCCCTCTCTCCCCCTCCCCCTCCTACTCTCCCTCTCCATCCATATGTATATATATATATCCATATGTGGCCTTGACTGTCCTGCAAATGGCTCTGTAATCTAGGCCAGCTTTGAATTCAGAGATCTTCTTCCTCTGCCCCCTGCATGACACCACACCCAGATGTCTATAAAATCTAATGTTGATAAATTAGCTTATGAGACTCCCAAATCAGCAACTGACTAATTACTAGTATTAGGTTACATAAGTTCAGACTCACTACACAAACCAGGATGAAGAAATTTGCTTCATAGTCTTTTTGAGTATATCAGAATTGAAAATTACTAAACCACACATACATAATTTTGTATACATCAGTGCATACATATAATTGTTTAAAATACACATTCATGAACACATTCATTCATTCATTCATGACTGTGTGGTACATTGGATGAAAAGCAATAGCTTATGTTGTAATTATTCAGAACTCATGTGTGGTTCTATGTCAGTTCACAATCCTAAGTGACTGTTGGTTTATCCATTTTGTTCTTTTATTTCTAAATAATTTAATATTGTAATTATTATGGATAATGAATATTTATGTATAATATTTAGAAGCACAATTTTATGTGAAGTCTGATTCTGGTTTTGTTAAAATTATGTGGCTTTGGGAAATTTGTTAACTAACTCTTAGTTTTTAATGATCATAGAAATATTTATCTAAGTCATTGTTTGTATTATATTTTAAAAATTATGGAAAGAATTTTTTTTGATGTTGTGCAAGGGGTTCTCACACACACTATGGGCAAACCTTATGTCGGCCTCTTGTTTTGGAGTCTCTCCGCCTTGATGTTGATCTCCTCTATTTTCTTTCTTTCCACTGTCCCCCCAACCGATTGTGTGAGTAAGATTGTCACTGTGTTTTATGCTTGTGTGTGTGTGTGTGTGTGTGTGTGTGTGTGTATGTATGTATATGTGTATGTGTGTGTATGGTGTATATATATTTGTGTTTGTGTGTGGTGTGTATATTTGTGTATGTGTGTGTGTATGGAAACAGGTTCAGAAAGAGGACATTGGGTGTCTTTCTCTATTGCTTACCACCTTGCTTGTTGGGATGGGATCTCTCACTAAACTTTACATTTTCCGTTACTAGACTGGCTGTCCAGAGAGTTTCTGGGATAGGCCTCTCGGTCCCCAGTGCTGGGGTTATGTGCCAGTTCCTGGATTTTTTTTATAGTAGATCAAACTTTGGTTCTCATGCTTGCAGAACAAGTGCCTTACTTACAACCCATCTCTCCAGTACTCTAGAAACTGACCACCACCACCTCCACCTCCACCTCCTCCATCAGACCCAGCCTGTCACCTCTGTGTGTGTGTGTGTGTGTGTGTGTGTGTGTGGTGTGTTTCTGGAGCAAAAAGAAAAAGTTCTGCGTTTCCTTTATGTGACAATAGCAGAACCGAATCAATAGAACAGAGATTCTAATAGTGCAAACCCTCAAGTGTTGTTCCTTAGCTCACTAGAGAATAATAGTGCAAACCCTCAGGTGTTGCTCCTTAGCTCACTGGAGAATAACGTCTGCTGCCCGTGCTGTAGACCGAGCTCTTCTAAGCAAAGCTTTGTGCATTCTTGGATTTCATTTTTGTCTTGATGTACTATATTTATAGATTTGCTAATTTTCCCACATTTTACTTCATGCCTAATACATTTATTTATTTAATGCGTGCATTCTGTTTGCAGCTCTTGAGCATCTGTTGTAGGTGTCTTACCTTGTGAGTCAGTCACTACTTGTTTTGTGGTACTGAGGGCCTGGAGGTTACTAAGGGCACCAGCAGGAGGTAGCATGGAGCCTTGACCTAACTTGCTTACATTTTATGTTGTTGGTTTTAACTTAAGCTCTTTTTAATATAGTGAGACAGATGCTGTGGCATCTGAGGTATCGTTTTATGACTTACTTTTCCATTTCTGTAATCCCCTTCAGTCTTTATTAGTGTTCTTGATTTTAAGGTAAAAGCTGAGCTATAAAAAATCTACCACATATTTCACTATAGTTACACTTGAGATGCCTTTAAATAGCCTTTCGTTTAGAAATGTTTTGGGGGGTTTAGGTTTGTACGGGGCGCCCAGGTGGAGTGACAGCTCCCTCCGTCTGTGAGGCTGTCCTGGATTCCTGTCCACTTAATTCTGCCTGCAGTGTGACTGTAGCGCTTTCCTGGGTCTCGGCAGTTCTGGGCACGGACAGCGGCTCTCACCGGCTCCTGCTGTGTTCTGTTCTGAGCAAATGCTGTTTATAGCAGATTCAATGAGAATCTCAAAGTTCGAGTAGCATTTTTTTTCTCTCAGCATTGCATTTAAATATACTTATCACAACACATGAGCAGTGTAGTCATTAAGAAAACAAAATCACCATAATAAAATATTTTATACTTGGTTTCCTAAATAAAGTAAATGTTTTATAGGGCAGGGGAAAAAAGTACTTAGGCAGTGCAAAGGGCTAGTCAGGGAGTCATTCTAGGCACTGGTCATGTGCTGTGCAGTCTAAGCTGAGCTATATCCCACAGGGGAGGAAGATGGAATAGCTTACGTACACGGTTGCTAAGTGTGATGGACACAGGCTCCATTACTCACTGTGGGCAGGTGCTTTTTATATGAGGCTTTAAGGAAGTGCAAGGCTGCTGGGAGGTGACTGGCTTGCACAGAGTTTAGCATCAAGTCCTCTGACAGGACAAAGAAGCTGGAGTATTCCTGCAAACATTTCACTAATGTGCAGTGGATGGCAGTGAACATTTATTTGATGGAAAAATGCATGAGAACATTACATAATATGTGCAGTTTTTCTGTGACTTGTTTCAAAAACATTTGCAAGGATGCAGTAAAATTTTGTATTTTTGTTTTTAATGTTGAGGAAATACTACTTCCTGAAACACACACACACACACACACACACACACACAGGCTTATTAAGTAGTATTTCTTTGTAGTTTTATCCTGTTCTTTAGAACCTGGTTTTTTTATTTTTTATTTTAATCACCCCCTTCCTGGTTTCCCCTCCATAAGCCCCATCCCATAAAGCCGAATCTGCTTTATTCTCTGAGGACTTCCCTATGCCAAACAGGTCACTTGAAAGGAATCAAAAGTGTGAATCTTTGGAGACTTTAAAATTTTATTGCTGCGTAACATTCTGTGATACAGATAAGCCAGTTTTGGATTCCTGTAAATAAGTTTTTGTTAAGAATATAGTCTTTCATCTTTCTTTGTTTAATATACAAGAGTTCCATTTATGGGCATCATGATCGGTATCTATTTTGTTTCGAAAGAAATTGTTAAGTTGCTGTCAGAAATCTCTGTGTCAGTTCCATGTCCTCACGACTGTCACTGGCTGTCAGTAATCTCTGTGTCAGTTTTATTGTGTTTTACGGCACAGTAGGGAACAAGAATATAGAAGAGAGGATTTGTTTTGAGCTGTAGTCTCAGTCTGTTCCTCAGTTGTCCCTGACCTCTAGATGCCAACGCTGCCGCCTCCGTGCAGGCTGGCTGGGGATCCTTCATGTTTCACCAGAAAGAAATGACTCATGACTGAGAGGATTTCATATATCAGCCACCTGATCTCGTCATTCAAGGAATGTCTTGAAACTTCACATTTTACCCCTACATCTGTGTGGCAAAAATATCATAGAAAATGAAAGCCGAGATTAAGCGTGTGGAGGCTTTAGTGTCAGCCCGAGACTGCTGCTCCTGTAAAATGCACAGGCAAAGTCTCGGGTAGGTGGACACTGGTTTGTTAAGTAAGAACCCTGTGCATCATTCAGTATCATTCACTGGAGAAGGGAGCTGAAGTCCTGGTGGGCCTTACCCACATGCTGTCACGTGCAGAGTGCAGTGACAGTGACTGGGGAGGGGCTGCAGATGTGGTAACAGGCTGTTCTCGTTAGATTCCTCGTGCTGGGAAGACTCTCGATCACGGCAGCTTTTATAAAAGAAAGTTGTTCATTGGCGCTGGCGTTTCCAGAGGGTCATTCCAGTGTCGTTATGGTGGGCAGCATGGCTGAGTGCAGCACACCTGTGCTAAGGGAGGGGCTTAGCGCTCTGTGTCTGGACCAGCAGGCATCAGACGCGACTGTACGCCACACTTGGTGTACCTTGAGCATTGGAGACTTCAAAGCCTGCCCCTACAGTGACAAGGCCACACCTCAAAGAAGGACAGTGCCAGTCCTTATAGACCAAGCATTCAAACACTTGAGGCTATTCCTATCCAAACCACCACATAGGTCAGGATACCCAAAGCTACAGGTAGGCAGGCATTTTATGTTCTTTGAAATGTGTTCAAGTGTCCCCACTTTTAAAGCAGGATCTTGGTGTATAGCACCAACTCGCTTGGAACTTGCTATATATATCAGCTTGGCCTTGTACTGAGACCATGCCCTTGTCTTTGCCTCCTGAGTACTGGGATTATAGATGTGGGCCAGTTTGTGAAGCCCTTTTCCATTTTGATATAGGTTGCTATTATTACATACATATACACATGTTTTTATCTATTTCTGTTGTGGTAAATATTAGAAAAAGCGGCAAACTGTTCCAGGACACCACGCCATGCTACCTCCCGCTACTCTCTGTCCCTGGCAGCGGCAGCCCCCTGGCTCTCTGCCACTGATGGTCTCTCTGCTGCCGGCCCTGCTCACATTCCCAGCAACCGCTCCCTGTGGTCATCGTCACAGTTCCCACTAGTGCAATAAAGTCGAAAGTCTGGAAACTTGTAATTTATCAATCAGTTTATATCAGTAAATTCTCACTCTACAAAACGTCCACACAATAAACTCAGAGCCAATTGATATTGATACAAACTGCCCACCCAGATAAGACAGTTCGCCTTATAGTAATCTGTCCCTTATAAGATATTCATGGCTACTCGTGGCTATTTAAACCAACAGGGGATGGATCATCTTCCTCCTCCATTTGGCTTCCTCCTCCTTGACTTTTTCCTCCTCCTATGTCTCCTCCTTTCCAACACTCTGCCCGCCTTTCTTTTTCACTGTCCAATCACAGGCCTTGCCTTATCTTGTTCCTGCCCTCACCTGTATCTCAACCACAGGGTCCTAGATATGTAAATACACCTGCTCTGCCAGCCTGGCCCTGCCCCTGCTCTGGGCCGTTCAGGCACTGTCTGGGAAAGGGCTTTCCAGTGAATGAATGGCTGACATGAGGAAAAGTCAGTGCTGTTCATGGAAGAACATGAGCAAACTATCATGCTTAGGAACAGGTCAAATTTACTTTCCTTTTAAAAAGTAGATCTTTATTCTCTGAGAATTTCATAATGCATGCGATATATCTTTATCACATCCTCCCAACACTCCCTGCCTCCTCCCAGATCTACCCCTGCCTCCTCCCAGATCTACCCCTGCCTCCTTCCAGATTTACCCCTGCCTCCTCCCAGATCTACCCCTGCCTCCTCCCAGATCTACCTCTGCCTCCTCCCAGATCTGCCCCTGCCTTCTTCCAGATCTACCCCTGCCTCCTCCCAGCACTCCCTGCCTCCTCCCAGATCTGCCCCTGCCTCCTCCCAGATCTACCCCTGCCTCCTCCCAGATCTACCCCTGCCTCTTTCCAGTGTTGCATCTTTTGCTTTTTAAACCTTGAGTCTGGTTTGTGAAGCCAATAAACTCATTGCTATAGGGTCATCGACTGGATTGTGGTGGGCCTTACATTGATTTATAGATAATTAGTTCTTCCTACACAAAATATCCACTGCCAATAGCTCCTCAGCTAGGATTGAGGGCTTGTGAACTCCTCCCCAACCCTGGGGTGCTGACTGGCTTGTTTCTGTGTCAGCACCCACAGTTGCTGTGAGCTCATGGGGCAGCGTCCCTGTCATTCTGTTCCAGTTCTTCCCATATGCTGTGCCACCTTCATTTCTGGTCCTTGAGTGTGTGGAGTGGGAATGCAATACCACAGGCCCCCACTTGCTCTCTAACCAGTTTCGTGTTTCTGGGCTCACTATGACTCACTGCATAAAGAAACGTCTCTGGTGAGGCCTAAGAGATAAATCAATAAGGAAGTATAGAGATACAAATTCAAGGGGCAGGGAAACTTACATCAGTAAGCCATGGTAAAAATCAACTTTAGAAAGAAATTATTTGGAAGCGGTTAGATACCCCTCAGGTAGTTAAGGGGTTAAAGTGGGCTAAGTGACCAAAACTGTGAGAAACATTTCTAGGCTGACCTGAGACCTTATCTGAAAAGAAGAGGAGGAGAAAAGAGCAAACACAAAATCCCCAAGAATAATTGTGTCATAAACTACCTTATGGAATGTGTGACACCTGATGAGGCACATAATTTCACACTCACATAATTTCACACTCAGCTACAATGAAGCTGAGTGTGTCAAATGTTTGCCGTTACTGTTTGGAAGAAAACAAAAGCGGATCAGCGAATCCAGTCTTTATACTTACGTTAACACTAACTTGCTGACAATTGCGGCAGTGTGGACATTGCTGAATGTAGGTGGGCGTGGGACAATGACAGAGCTTTGGATCTAGAAGACTGTTTTCTTCCTCATGCACACGGAGAGCTCACTTCCCTCACCACTTAACCAATTTCACTGAAAATATCAAGTGACTTTTATCCCTATGTTTAGCCCTGCCCGGCAAATGCTACTATGTCTGGTTTTTGTTTGTATTGATTTGTTTTGATGTTAGGAACAAACCCATTTTCAGGAATATCAGTGAGTAATTTCAATCTTTTAAATTGTACTCTTACTGACCTGAAGCAGTTTGTAAGCTTTATCACCTGCTGATTCTTAGAACTACCTGTTTTTTTTTTTTTTTTTTTTTTTTTTTAGTTCTGTCTATCCTAATTGTTACCAGTTTTCCAGCTTCCTTTACTTTGCTCCTTTCCTCATGATCAATCTTTATCTTGAGTGAAGTTCATCAGTAATCCTAAGATGAATATCCCTTCTCTGTATATTTTAGGATGATTTCCTCTTTACGTTTTGGACATCTTTATCATTGGTATTCTCCTATGACTTTGTAGCTATTCTTTCATGAAACATGAGTTCTGATGCCCTCTTCTGCTGTGTCTGAAGACAGCTACAGTGTATTCATATACATACAATAAATAAATTTAAAAATTATAATTGACAGTCATGTTAGGAAAAGTACTGTTATTGGGTCATTTACCATTACTGCTAGAAGTAATCATTTTTATCTGATTCTTTGCTATTTATTTGAAACTCTTAGACAATTTTATACTTTAATACAATTTAAATGATCTGTGTTTAGGTATTTGTATACTGCTTTAAAACAGTGTCTTTTTTATATATGTATAGGTGTTTTTGCTTACATATATGTCTGTGTTCCATGTGTGTGCCTGGTGCCTTCAGATGCCAGAAGGACTATCAGATGCCCTAGAACTGGAGTTATAGATGGTTTCGAGCTGCCATGTAGATGTTGGAGACCAATCTCAGGTCCTCTGGAACTCTCCAGCCTCCTTATCCTAATTTTTAATGTTGGATTTAAGGATGTTAATTATCTATTGCTTCTCTGACAACTTTTATGAAAATAGCAGTTTTCACAAAAAAAAACCTTAAAATATTGTTTTCAAAAATTATGTGTAGGGTTATATGTATATGCATGTAGCTGCCAAAGAAGACCAAAAACATTGGGTCCCGTGGAGCTGGAATTATCGGTGGTTTTAAGCTGTTTCACGTGGGTGCTAGAAACCAAACTTGGCTCCTTTGCAAGAAGCAGTACATGTCATAACTGCTGTACCATTTCTACAGCCCCACAGCACTTTTTGTTCTTACGGTTCTCTAGTCTGTAAACAGGAGTACAGTGAATTTCAGATGCCATCAGGTGTCAGTAGTTCTGCTCTCTGAGCTCTTCAGGTCAGCCTGCCTTTCCTGCTCTAGCTTTCAGAAGCGTGGGCTCTTCTTCACTTATGGTCCTTCCCCATCTTCAGGGAATCAGTTTCGTGTTTCTTTGACGGTGGTTCTGACGTCATGTCTCCTCTTTTCCTTTGTCTTTCCTTTTGTCTCTAAGGATTTGTCATACCACAGTGGTTTTAACTGAGTGATCTAAGGTTATTTCCCACTGCAAATCAACTCACTTGGATCTTTAATGTTCTCTCTATCTCTCCCTGTCTCCCTACAGGCTCCCTCTCTCACAGTAGGGCAGTATTATTGTCCTTGCTACTAATGATCTAATTTTTAGGAGCAATACTATCTGTTCTTTCTTTCTCCTTAGTAACTCTGTATCTAGTATAAGCATATTAAGACTGTATAGTGTTACATGCTGTCCTGAAATTTTTCTCTTTTAAAACTTTAATAGAGTTTGTGTGGTTAGTTTTGTTTTTGCTTCATTAGTGTTTCCTGTATATATTTTCTATTAATTTTCTAAAACATAGAAATTTCAAATGTATGCTTTAATTTTGTAATAATTCTTTTGGTGTACTTTCCTCTTTCATTGTGTATTTGGTCTTCAGTTCAAATCTAAGATGTGTTGAAATTTCCTTTTCTTTTTGTTTTTGTTTTTCTTCTGTTGCATTGTGTTTCTCAGATGAGTGTTTCCTTTCTTGACCCACTCAGTCCTCTTGGGGTATAACATTCCACAGTTAGCATTCTATCACAGGAAGTCATCTGCTTGCCTGAAGAAATGTTTATTTCATTATTTTACCTTTTGTCCTAGCTTCATTTCTGTTGCTGTGGTAAAACACCCCGAAAGGCCATCCCTTTCACTAAAAGCATCAACTTTAGGGGAGAAAGGTTTACATATGGATTACAGTTCAAGGTGACAGTTTATTCAAGGCAGGAAGCATCATGCCTGCGGTCTTTCCAGAGTCCTGGATCTTCCCTCCCCTCTCTTCACATATGCCTACAAGCCAACCTGGTCTAGATAGCTGCTAATTATGACTCTTCTAGGGTGGTTCTGGGTCATGCTAAGTGTACAGTTTAAAGTATCCAGGGCATTATTATATGTGACAGTTTGGCTGGGTATAAATTTTAGATTGAGATTTGTCATTTTTGTTATTTAGCCTTTGCATGTTGCCTCTTATCTTGACATGTGTCTAGTGCTGTCTTTGTTTTGGTTTCATGAACCTTCTGTTATAACACAGACACTAGCAGGTATAAATATGTGTATGCTTTTTAAAAATATTTGATAGGACTTATCACTCTTCTACTTCTATTCTACCTTTTTGGGAAATATTCTTGAATCAATTCTTAGACGATTTTTTTCCTACTGTTACTAGTGTTGAGGATTGTACCTTGGTTCCCATATATATGCCAAGCAGGAGCTGTACTAGTGAACTGTCCCTGTAGAACTCTGTTTTTACATGTAACAGGCACTATCTTCATTAGAACCACTGTGATCTAATATACATGACATACTTGTGGGATTCTTATACTTTTAAATGAATTGATAGAGACTGAACGTCTATAAAGTTTGAGAGAAATAGTGGAAGGTGCTAGTGTTATGTCTCTTTCTTGATCTGTGATAATGTTTAGATTAAGGTAAATTTCATACTAATTATAATGTCTTGCACAGCACAGCAGTGTTGACTATATGGAAGAGCTTGCCATTCTCTGTGTGTATGTATTTGTGTGCATGCACATGTATGTGCTCATTTGTGTGGGTCAGATGAGGATATTACATACTGTACCATCTCACTGTCCACTCTGTTCCTTTCCAATAGGATTCCCGAAAGTAGGACCTGACTCAGAAAGTTTACTAGGCTCTCCCTTGAGTAAAATGTACTGTTAGGATGGACCTACGGCCATAACTCTGCTTTTCTTGGATGTCTGATTCTCAAGTGTGTATAGCGGGTTCTTTTACTCAGTGACCCATATTTCCAGCCTCATGATTCTGTCTAATAAGGAAAAATATAATTTAAAGTTTTCCTCTTCCTTATTCATTTTGCCAAATATGTATTACTCAAGCCTTTGTTTTCCTATGTGTAAAATGAGAACAGTATCCGTTTTCTTATTTTTGTGTGTGATAGATAAATAAATTAGGCACAAGTAAGTGTTGAGTCAATACCAGATACTGTGATGTCTACACTGCAGCACTGTAACTATGTAAGCAGTGCTGTCCTGTGATTTTCTTGGCTGTTATTTAAGTGTTCGCAGTCATGGCAGTTGGAAATCCGAGAAATATACATTTGGATACCACTTTATTGGCTTCAGACATTCTTTACTTCTGTCACCGGGCTCAGTTCTCATTATCACTGTAAGCTAACTACACACTACACATGGTAAATTAACAATTAATTGACACACAATTAATGACTGTCCTAGAGTTTCTGCTGCTGTAGTAAACAGCATAAGAAAAAGCAACTTGGTTTGGTACACTTCCTGGTAACAGCCAGTAGCTAAGAGAAGTCAGGACAGGTACTCAAGCAGGGGCAGAAACTTGTAGGCAGGAACTGAAGCAGATGCCACTGGGGAACACTGGTTAACATTGGGGAACACTAGTTATTGATTTTTTTCTTAGGGCTTGCTCATCCTGTCTTATAGCATTAAGGACTACCAGCCCTTGGGTGGCCCCACCTATGACATCAAGACTTATCTATATGCTAATCCTAAAAGGAGGTATATTCTCAATTAAGGTTCCTTCATTCTTAGATGACTCTTTCTTGTGTCAAGTTACAGAAACCAACCAGGACAGTGACTGTGGTGAAGATTAGAAATTGGGGTTAGTATTTGGGAAGGCTTTTTCACACATTATTTTTTTCAATCACTTTGGAATCATTTACCTTGTTAAATTCTTGATCATTGATTAGGAAAAATTTTAGAATATTTTGGAGAGATGATTGGTATTTAGAATAAAATAATATGATACAGGAATCTTGATTTTAGAATCATATAATTAAAGTCTTGAAATATGAATGATAATACTTAGTATTTCACTAAAATTTTAGGTGAGGAACAGAAGGGAAATGGTGTGCTTGGATGGTTATCCTCAAAGTGAGCAATAGAAAGACAAAATTATTCTGGAGCAGATGCGATACTGTTTAACACTTAGGTTCTTGTATTTAGTACCTTTTGTCCATGGTGCACAATTTAGTTAACACCTCTAATTCATGATATTCTGATCCATACAATGAGGATAGTAATATCTACATTATAGTCTTCTGCAGAGACTGAATTCATTTGCGTAGATAAACAGTAGTAAGTCTGGAGTACATGGTAACCATGAGAGATGATCCTTCACCTTTTTCCTCTTCTCTCTTCTCCGTGTCTCATCAGAATTATAGCCTGTAGATTTCTCTGCCTGTGTAATCCTCCCCTGCCTTTGTGACCTAAATCCGGGCTGACCATTCAATTAAAGTTTCTCAACTAGTTTATATTAATAAACATCATGCAATAGAGATATTAATGTCTACTTTTTGATTGTTTGATAAAGATCCCTTTGGTTTTTTTTTTTTTTTTTTTTGTTCTAAGAGATTGTATTTTAACTATAAACTTTCTTGGACTATTTCATTCCTATCTCCTTACTCAGGTAGTTCCCTTTGGAAATGCCTTTGCCAAAATAAGTCAAACTTGTTTCATAATGTAAAATTTATTGTCTATTCTAAAACTAAATGTGATTTTTAAACTTCCTCTTGAGTTTTATGTAATGATTTCTGCTTTTAGTTTCATGTCTTGAATCCTACTAATCAAGATCTGTTCATAAATATAGTTATGAGAGTTCAGCCCATTTATTTTAAAATTGCATCCTTTTACCTTTTAAATACTGAACTCTGTAACTTAACACAAATACTGTAAGAACATCTGAGGTAGATAATTAAAGTATAATTAACTTTAAATACCTTGGTGAAGGAATATAAAAATTATTTAAATTCAATCAGCTAGTACATTTGCAGTTTTCTTTTATTAGGTGTGAAATCTAAGAATCCCCTGCCAACTCTTGAGGGCTCAATCCAGAATGTGGAGCTGAAGTACTGCGGCACATCATTGGTCAAATGTGCCTCTGGGACCTTGGGATCAATAAAAATTTGTGCCAAAGCCCCAGGTATGTGCAGCTGGACCGTGTAAAACTTTATTGCCTGTGTAGGAGAATCGGCCTTGCCATTTACAAGGAGCATTTGCTGAAACAAGAATTTCCTCATTGTTCCTGGGAGTCAGAGCTCTGCATTGTTTTATTCATACTTAATACTTTAACAGTGCCAGGATGATACTTACTGACTTTAACCAGTTGATTTTCATTTTAGGTGAGGAAGTTTGCATAGTTTTAACAGTTGTTATTAGGAAAAATTAAAAGAATCTTCTTGCAGCTTTGGCAGAAATGTGAATTATGTATGATAATTAACATACTAGATTGAAACACAGAAACTGAGTGTTAAAAAGTTAGGTTGTAACTGTATTTCCCTGTTTTGCAGTGTTTTGTTTCATAATGTTTTTCTTTAGCTATATGCAATTCTTTCAGCAGTCCCAAATTCCATCATACCGTAGTGTGTATTTTGCTGAAGCATCTGTGTTATTTTATGTTATAAACTGTTCTGAACATGATCTGCATTCATTAGCAAAATGTCAAAGTTAATTCTAAAACTTAAAATAGCTTTATCAGCCGGACTCTTTGGATTATTGGCTTGAGTAGCAACTGTTATTGAGCCATTATTTTAGTGATATATTTTCAGCCTAACCACCCCAAACTACTGTACTGTACATACAAAATAATCTTTGAACATTTCCTCTTTTTAAATTCTCTTAAACAATATTTCTGCTCAGGTGACAGTGGAAAAGAGAAGTTGATTCCTTTGGTTCAGGGTCCTTCTGACACTAGAGACCTCCACAGCGCCAAGTGGCTTAATGAAAGTAGGAAGCCCGAGTCTCTCCTGGCCCCAGATCTGATCGCCTTCACCGTCCAAGTTCCCCAGTGCATGGACCACTGCCACCACTCCGGTAAGCCGGTCCCACCAAGCTTCCTTCAGTGTGTGGGTTTGTTATTGTGTGAAAATTTAGTCCTTTCTTTCAGGATGGATTGTTGGAATCATCTCTATAGTCTTTCCTAAGATTCTGTTCATTTCATTTCACTATTGATAAATGAAATGTCTATAAATTATGGTTTTATCTTAGGAGAGATTTCAAAGACCATGTGTAGCAAGTAAATACAGAATTGTGTGCATATACCTGTGTGTGTGTGTGTGTGTGTGTGTATGAGTATGAGTATGAGTTTTAGATAACAGCCTTTTCTCGAATCTAGATTTTTTAATGCTGCAGAACTTCAGCTGTGACCCAGTTTTCCAACAAAACCTAATAATCAAAATGACTCAGAAGTTGTGATATCATTGCTTAAGGTTCTGCTTGCTTTATTTATTTATATCTATCTATCTATCCATCCATCCATCCATCCATCTTCTATCTATCTATCTGTCTATCATCTATCTATCTATCTATCTATCTATCTATCTATCTATCTATCATCTATCTATCTATCATCTATCTATCATCTATCTATCCATCCATCTATCATCTATCTATCTATCTATCTATCTATCTATATATCTATCATCTATCTATCTATCTATCATCTATCTTCTATCTATCTATCTATCATCTATCTATCTATCTATCTATTATCTATCTATCTATCTATCTATCTATCATCTATCTATCTATCTATCATCTATCTATTTATCATCTATCCATCCATCCATCCATCCATCCATCTATCTATCTATCCATCTATCCATCCATCCATCCATCCATCTATCTATCAATCATCTATCTATCGACATTGCCGTGTATCCAGTTCCGTAGTAGCAGCATCTTAGCTGTCCTGAGGATGGATATGGAATGGGACAGAAGGAAGCTGTGGGAAGGAGACCAGTGCCCACCATGTGCACAGTGATGTGCGTAGTAAACCCAGGGTAGGCAGTGAGCGAGGCGACACTGAAAGACTGCTTAGAGGGGATTCTCCATTGAGCTTTCAAATAGTGCATAAGAAGAGTTCTCTGTTAACATTATCCAATAAATACTGAAATTAAAGGGAGCACATACTAAAACATTCAATGCAAAAATGTGAAAAGATTTATAATTATCCAGATAGTAAGTATGTACAGGCAGATCCCAAGGAACAAACAGGTGCAGATCCAAGACCGTAATATAGCTGTGAAGTCAACTGCTGAACAGTCATTGTACAGCTGAGACATTAGTCACAGTTCAGTCTGGAAATGACTAGTTTGAAAGGCTAGCTTTAAAATGCCTTACCACAATGTCATCAAAGGAAACACTCTCCCAAAAGAAGAGGCTTTGTGCAAGGCAGAAGGCCACTGGCATACACCAGATACCCAGATCCACGGAGGACACACAAGACCCAATGATGACCCCACACAACCTAAGGCAGTCTGAATTTTGCCAAAGGCATCCAAAATATACTTCAGAACAAATGTTGCCGATAAAAACTGAATGCATAGACACAAAACCAAAAGTGGATTCCTGTTTTTTAATTCAATTCCAAATGGAAGAGAGATGTAAGGCTTGAAACTCTGAAGTTCCTGGTAAGAAGAGAGGACACCTTGGCCCTGTAGGACTCAGTACTGTGGATGGTGCACAGTCATCTGTGACACAGTACTGTGGATGGTGCACAGTCATCTGTGACACAGTACTGTGGATGGTGCACAGTCATCTATAACAGTACTGTGGATGGTGCACAGTCATCTATGACAGTACTGTGGATGGTACACAGTCATCTGTAACACAGTACTGTGGATGGTGCACAGTCATCTGTGACACAGTACTGTGGATGGTGCACAGTCATCTGTAACAGTACTGTGGATGGTGCACAGTCATCTGTGACACAGTACTGTGGATGGTGCACAGTCATCTATGACACAGTACTGTGGATGGTGCACAGTCATCTGTGACACAGTACTGTGGATGGTGCACACTCATCTGTGACACAGTACTGTAGATGGTGCACAGTTATCTGTGACACAGTACTGTGGATGGTGCACAGTCATCTATGACACAGTACTGTGGATGGTGCACAGTCATCTGTAACAGTACTGTGGATGGTGCACAGTCATCTGTGACACAGTACTGTGGATGGTGCACAGTCATCTGTGACACAGTACTGTGGATGGTGCACAGTCATCTGTGACACAGTACTGTGGATGGTGCACAGTCATCTGTGACACAGTACTGTGGATGGTGCACAGTCATCTATGACAGTACTGTGGATGGTGCACAGTCATCTGTGACACAGTACTGTGGATGGTGCACAATCATCTGTGACACAGTACTGTGGATGGTGCACAGTCATCTGTGACACAGTACTGTGGATGGTGCACAGTCATCTATGACAGTACTGTGGATGGTGCACAGTCATCTGTGACACAGTACTGTGGATGGTGCACAATCATCTGTGACACAGTACTGTGGATGGTGCACAGTCATCTGTGACACAGTACTGTGGATGGTGCACAGTCATCTGTGACACAGTACTGTGGATGGTGCACAGTTATCTAGTCACTGGGAAACAGAACTGTTGGTTGCTGTAGTCTTGTTGGATATTGCCTCAGGCAACCACCTCGGCTCACTGCAGACACACTCACACTGATGCCTATGCGTATTTTCACGTCAGTGACAGCCAAGTTGTAGGATCAGTCCACATGCTCCTCAGGAAATGAGAGGTGACAGTGGCATGTATATGCCCCGAATATGCACGCACGTGTGCGCACACATACACACACTTTCACACACACACACACACACACACTTTCACACACACACATTCACACACACAGACTCTGGAATATTATTCAGTAAGAAGGTTAAAATTAAGTCATTTTTAGAAAAATGTTTTGAAATGGTGGTCATCATGTTGTTGAGTGTGGATATCGATACAGAACTTGGTGACAGGGTGTGCGCTCTGTAGAAATATGAAACAGTCATGAAAGACTCTCAGTTTACACTCGGAATATTTGGGTGCTGTATGTCATTCTCTGTGCCAGTGTCAGGAGACCCCTTCACACATGACCCTCCCTGTTTCTCACTCTGTTTTTGCATATTTTTTCCTGTTGATGATTTTTAACACCGGTTGTTGTCTTTTTGCTTTGTCCCAGTTCAGTCTCAAAATCTCTCCCGTTTCTGCCTCTTTAAGGAAGCTTTCTCTGAATCTTCTCCATCCGTCTCCTCCCCAGATTTTAGAGTCCATTCCCGTGCCTCCGCTGCATGGGTCCTTCTTCCTTAGCTTTTGTAGCAATGCGCACTTACACAGTCGGCCATGACCACTGACAGTGCTTCTCAGAGCTGGCCACTGGTTCATTGTCACTATCTCTTCAAGTGCTCACAGTGTGCCGTGTGCAAAGAATGCTTGAGAGGACTTTCTGGGTGATGAAGAAATGAACGTTCATGGCAAACGGTCTAAGCCATGACTGTGTCTGACAGGTAAATAGGATGTTCTTAATACTGCTAGCTTTCTCACCCGTTTTCTCTCCATGGTTCTGTCTTCTTTTTAGCAGATAACTACACTGCTGGAGCGTATCTGTCACCTTCCTCTGATAGTCTTCATTACCACTAGATAGCTTGTTTATTGGGTTGTAACTTGCATTGTCCTGGTTCCCACAGTGACATGTCAGTATGTCCGTCTGCAGTGTGCCTCCTAAAACGACTTCTCAGAATTCCTTGCACATCTTCTGCCACCTTGCCTTTTCTATTAACACCTATTGGCACTGTTAACATGTCCGTCTCTATTGGCCTGCTGTGTGTTGTTTACACATCCTGAGAGTAAAGGCACTGATTGAGTTTTGTTTTCAATTATCGTTTCTACGGTGTGTGTGTAGGTCATAGCCTTGGAAGATAATGTCCTTTAGGAGCCAAAGGACATACTGTCTGTCTTAAAGCAATCAGTCTCCTTACTCAGGTTCATATAGTGTGTGTGTACATATACACTTTGGAATATTTTTCAGTAAGAAGGAAGGTCAAAATTACAACATTTTCAGAAAATGTTTTGAGGTGATGCTCATGTTAAATGTGAGCAGATGAATATTGTATTGCTTCTCTGACATTTAGGGAATAAGGGCTACAAAATTAAGTTGGTGATTATTAGGGAAGTGAGGAGGAAAGAGAAGGTGGAAAGAGCAGCAGAGAGATACAGTGTATTCGCGCATTAAGATCCCACAGGAACCCCAGATCCCTCCGTGTAAACAGTCCTGTAAGTGCAGAATGCGATCGGGTAGGTGCAAAGCAAATGCTCCAATGTCAAAGACAAAGCAATGCTGTGAGACACTAAACAAGGCTTTTCAACCATGCTATAAAGACAAAAAGGGACTCTTCTGTTTTTAAGTGAAAATAGACATTTTTCACATGCTCTGATTATGGTTCCCCTCCCCCAACTCCTCCCAGATCCTAACCACTTCCTCATCATCAAATCCACATACTCTCATTAGAATGCAAAAGGGGAATTAAAATAACAATAAATCATAATAAAATAAAAACAAACGAAAGAACTGAAGAAAAGGCAGGAGAAACACATGCAGACACTGAAAACCCCCACAGAAAGCCAGTTCAAGTCATTAGATGTAGACAAACATGTTTCTGTGTCATGTTTTAGATGTAGAAACATTTTATTACAGTTTTTACTGATAGGTGATATGTTTAAATGTTTTAGATGATTTTTTCTTTATGTCATGCTGTGCCCCACAGCACATTTTTTTCTCACACAGTTGACTCTTGCATAAAGACAGTTTCCCGTAGTTTATATATCTGTGAAATATTTTGAACAGACATGGGGGAAAGGCTTTTTACTGAATCCTGTAGAATTTATACTAATTTATTTTGTTTACCATTAATAAGATGTTGTTTAAAATTTCTGGATAGCTGTAATTATTTGTGCAAGTTGAATTATATCCTTAATTTTCCTTCTTTCCTTCTTTTCTTCTTTCCTTCTTTCCTTCCTTCCTAACTTCCTTCCTTCCTTCCTAACTTCCTTCCTAACTTCCTTCCTAACTTCGTTCCTTCGTTCGTTCGTTCCTTCCTTCCTTCCTTCCTTCCTAACTTCCTTCCTAACTTCCTTCCTAACTTCGTTCCTTCGTTCGTTCGTTCCTTCCTTCCTTCCTAACTTCCTTCCTAACTTCCTTCCTTCGTTCTTTCCTTCGTTCCTTCCTTCCTAACTTCCTCCTTCCTTTGTTGCTGGGTGTGTTGGTTTAAGTGAACTGTTCCTCCCTGTGTGTGACATTTGAGTACCTGATTACCAGTTGGTGGCTGTGTTCTAGGGAGCCCTTGTGTTAGGAGGTGTGCCCTTGCTGTAAAAGTATGTCACCCAGAGGAAGCTTTGAGGTTTCAAAGCCATGAGCCATTTCCAGTTCACTCTCTCTGCTGTGTGTTTGTGGTTTAAGATATGAGTTCTCTGCTGCTGCCTACTTTCTTACCGTGGCACCTCTCATCTCCTTGGAACCTCACCCAGCCCACCTGTAAGGAATGCTGGTCCTGGTGTTTTTACAGCAGTGGGCGGTGACTAATGCCTGGGTCTGAGTGAGTAGCTCTACCTGACCTGGAGCGTGAGGTCCTTTCCCACAGCGTTGCTGCTTGCCACCACACAGCACCAGTGCTTTAATACTCAAAGCAGTGTTTTCATCCTTGAGTCCCAAAGATAGAATTAGGCAATTTCAGTGCCCTTCTACAGAGATGCAAAGTAAGTGTTCTTTGTAATGCAATATGGCCAATTTAACATAATACTGCCAATCTAAGACACGGCTTTTCTTCTTCAGAATAATTAACCTCATAAACCAGCATTAGGCTTAAATTTTATCATGTTTTCATGAATGGAACTAATTTCATCTGTTATCAAAAATCAGGATGGGGGAGTCTTGGTATTATTAGTGGAAATTACAGTTGTGGTCTCTGGAAATTCAGTTCCGTTGTGTTAGACCTGTTGATTAAAACATACCAGAAAATGAACACCATTCAAAGTTCTTTGGACAATTAGGAATTTCTAAGGAGATCTCAAGGAGAGATGGTGCATGCTTTTATTAGGGACATGTCTTGTTTCACAAAATCCTCTTTATAATGTAAAATTAGGTGGATTGCCTTAAGTTACGGTTTTAGTAATTTTGACAGGGCATTTGACTCAAAATGCTCATATATTGGACCAATTAAAGACAATTCACATTTGTGATTTGGGTAAAAATATATACAAATTATACCCATCTATCTTACTGCATTTCCTCTGTCTTCCCTGAGGACTGTACTATGAGCGTTATCTTTAATTGTTGCCAGTTTCTATTATATCCCCACCGGGCTTCTGGTGCAGAAGTCTTGTCCTCTTGATGACAGCGCTTGCCCAAATGATTTCATGCTCCTAGCATTTTTTCCATGGGAATTAGAGGTGAAATGTAACCACAGCTGAACAGAGAGTCTATTTTTGTAATTTTGGAGTTCGGCTCTGTTATTGGAACTAAATGAAGAGATGCAGGTGTTCTCCAGGCCAAAGCCTTTGGGAGTTTCGAGGGTAAATGTTTGAAAAGAAAATGCATGTGTTTCCAGAGTCAAACAGCAGCTGTGAGACAAGGATTTATGTTTCTTCTCAGAACTTTGGGATTTCAGTATGTTACATTTAATCACAAGCACTGAAGGGGAGCGAATGTTAAAGATGTTGTGCATAAAAGTAAGTTTACTGATCTCTTTACCATGCAAAGTAGCTTTGGGGATATGTGAACAATGTTACTTTTCAGCACTATGTAAACAATTTCTAAAGCATTATGGTAGTTACAGGATATAGCATTTTGAAAACATTGTGTTTGTAATCCTTTTTTTTATCCCATTAATTAGTGGGGAGGTGGCAAGGAGTTGGTGGGTGGGTGGGAACAGTCTCATAGAGGCAGGGGTGGAGGGATGGGATGGGGGGGATATTGGAGGGGAAATTGGGAAAGGGGATAACATTTTAAATGTAAGTAAAGAATATATCCAATTAAAAAATAATTAATCTATTTTCCATTTAGACAAACACACACACACACACACACACACACACACACACACACACACACCGGATTCTATTTGTGGAAAATTATTTTTCATATATACTTTGATTATAGCTTTTTATAGTAAAACGTAAGTCATAACAATCTTATAAAAACTAAGATATTTTTAAATATAGTGTCTTTATAATATATTCAAAATTTGACAGCTATTGATTCTTAAATAGTTATGTAAAGCACACACATATATGTATATATTTATATACTTAAAATGCTTTTTTTCAAATCTTAAAGTTACTTTGCATTTTCGTTTCTAAAGGACTGCTTTCTTACATTATTATTTTGCTTCCCCTTTAAAGCTGTCATTTTTGTCTTTCTGAGATGAGTCCTCTCTGTACCTAGAAGGCGTAAAGTGAGCCCAGGCTGTGCCCAGACTCCTCTGTCGCTTGCCCCTGATGTGAATGCAGGGTTATAGGTGTGTGCACAGCCTTTGTCTCTGATGTGCACACAGGGTTATAGGTGTGTGCACAGCCTTTGTCTCTGATGTGCACACAGGGTTATAGGTGTGTGCACAGCCTTTGTCTCTGATGTGCACACAGGGTTATAGGTGTGTGCACAGCCTTTGTCTCTGATGTGCACACAGGGTTATAGGTGTGTGCACAGCCTTTGTCTCTGATGTGCACACAGGGTTATAGGTGTGTGCACAGCCTTTGTCTCTGATGTGCACACAGGGTTATAGGTGTGTGCACAGCCTTTGCTATTGTGCTTACTCTTTTTTACATAATATTCATTATTTGTTAGTTTATGCAATAAACACTTTGTTACAAACGTTATTTGCATGTAGAGATTGGATAATCATGTTGCCTGTGTGAAATTCTAATATGTCGAGGAGATGAACAGAGCGTCATGGAAGGGGGAGCGAGCGAGTGAGCTGATAGGGAGGGGTTGCAATCTGACTTTCTGGGCTCCGCCCAGCTTTGTAGGTTGTAGGACTCGGAACAGGATAGCTTCTGAGTATTGGTGTCTCATCTTCAAAAATTAATACACGTATCTCATAGTTTTTGTGAAGATTAGGTTTAATATATAAATTAAAGCATGTATAATACAAGCTTCAGTTATTTTTAATGAATACATTCTATTAATTAAGTACTTTAAGTTTTTCTTCTGCTGCTGTTTTCCTCCCTTGTTCTATTGATCCCACCCGATCCTCTCCATATCCAGTTCTTCCTCCAGTTACTTTATAAACCAGGGAAACTGGGCAGCAAAGCTTTTACCTAATTCCAGAATGTTCCTTCCACACTTAAGTGTCTTCTGAAGTCATGGTTTGTGAGTCAAGAGCAATTTCAATAGTAACAGGAAATTGCTTTGCTCCTTTGAAAAGTCCCGGGTTCTGGAATGAAGCCAGTGGGAGAAATCCGGTGAGCCTTGCGGGTGATCGCGTCTTTCCCCGCTTATGGCACAGGGTCAGAAGTCAGGCATTTTTTACTGTATGCTTAATAAAAGTAAAGTGATATTAAGACAAAATAGTAGCAGTTTCATGAGTAAGTAGCAAATTAATGTAAAAGAAATAATTCGGAAGCAGGGTACATGTGAATGAGGCTGTAAAGCAACCATAAAATCTGTAGATTTAATTATTTATTTAAAGTCTCTTTAAGTGGATCAAAAGCCACTATTATTACCCAGGTTTATATTTGATAAACTGATGTAATTCTTCAAATTATGTCTCAGTTTTGCAAATGCTGGTTTGTGTGTTTAAGATCCAGTAACACTGACCTTGCAAATCTGTTCAAGTTTTGAAATTGGCTCTTTAAATAACTTTCTAAGAAAACAGTCAGCTGTTTTGTATCTCATGATGATACGGTTGGGAGTTCTAAAGAAGGAAAATACGTTCTTGCCGTGTGGGTGCAGCTTTCCTGTGCATAGGTCTTTGTCATTCTACTCCCGAGTTGTCCAGTGTGGGAAACGTGGTCTGAGTTACTGGAATGATCTAGAATGCTGCATAGGTACGGACAGAAGGTGCTCATGTTTGCACGCTGCTCTTTATTAGTAAGGGAACTAGAGATATTACAGAAAGGATGATAGGAAAAATTTAAATACACAAACATTTATAGACCAGTAATAACATAATTGGGAAATGTATAAATTATTTTTATTTTTCAGTAGTGAGGGAGGCCAATTTTACTTTTAGCTAATGGAGTTTGTTAATCTTTGCATGCCTATAATGGAGATTGACTTTATATTGCTAGCGTGCACAGTGTAGTGTGCATGGGTGTGTGCATGTGCATGGATGCGCACATGTGGTTGTGTGAACTGGGCTCAAAGGTGATGAAAAGCACCGAGGCCTAAGGAACCAGACTCTGATAACTGGACGCTGTCCTAAGTAGTGCCAGCAGCAGCCATGCCAAAATACTTCTGTTCCCTTATCCCTACTGGATTCCTGACGGCTAGGCTAATTTTATCCTGGATTGTTTAAATACAGGTACAAGTTAGAAGTGGTTTGCTGCAGTGGTTCAGTTTGTGAAGGGTTAGTTAAGGGCGAGTGATGTCACAGGCAGAGAGCATCGATGAAGTAAGATGTCCCCGTGTCGGAGCTGACCATTGCAGTTAAATTGGGTGTAGACCTTGAGTTTGACTCTTGAAACCTTGTCACCCAAAGACCTCTTCGTGTAGTTCCTTGTCTAGACACATTTCAGGCTAGGGTGCGTCGTTTATTTGTGCGGGTGTGGTGTTTTAAATGAAGTGTGTGAGCCTGCCTTTAAGTGAATAATTCATTTTAAATAAATGGCTCAGGCAGCAAGTACTTACATACCTAGTGTGTGCGCGGTCATTTTTTACTCAGAAGAACATGGCTAATCCTGCACACACCTGAAAGCATGGTTCCTTTTCCCAGACTTGTGTCTGTTGATCATCACAGTTTTATTTTTATAATTATTTCTCTTTTACATTTACTATGAAAATTCAAAAGGAAATATTTAAACTACTAGAAGCCTTTTTTTAAAATATAAAAGTTAGAAAGTCTAAGTAGATTACATTTTTAGTTTTCATTTGTGAAGCAGAAATCTGAAACCTCGTGGGAATAGAATGCATGAGTGTAGTAGTTCTATAAACTCTGTGTAGATAAATGGAGGAACACATGTGCACGTGTTACAGACGCCAGTCCCAGAAAGCACAAGTGGGAAAATAAGTCACTTGTAACTTGTACAAACATTAGCTGTAGACGGCAAAATGGACCTTAGGAGAACAAAACACTTCGCTCGCAAGCTGTCCCCTCGGCTTCTCTTTATGAGACATGGGCTGTCCACACAGTCTGCATGGCCCCAAAACTCACTGTATAGGCCGGGCTGGCCTTGAGTTTACAGAAAGCCTGGAGTGTAGCTGTGCACCAGTATGCCCAGCTCACCTTTGGGTTACGATGAAAACAGAGTGGAGAACGTTACAAGACTCATGGTTTTATTATACTCTTTATAATCCTAGTTCTAGAATGCACCCTGAGAGAATGATCTGAGGTGCAGGTAAAGAGCTGAAGTCATGTCTGTAGAGATGGCCTAGCAGCCAAGAACATTTGCTGCTTTAGCAGAGGCCCTGAGTTTGGTTTCTGATTCTTCACTTCAGATCACAAAGACTTGTGCCCTCAGCTCCTGGGGATACAGCACCCCCTTCTGGCCTCCCTTGGCTCCTGCATGCATGTCTGTATACACTCCCACCCCACCAATTTTATTTAAAGTATTAGAATATTCGTGGCAGGTATTTATGACAATCAGAAGTATTTTTGATGACCAATAGTAAGTTGTGAGACAATTCAGAATGAATCCTTAGATGTGCCTTGGTAAAATTTAGGAGCCTGTAAAAATATTTGATGCCATTGGAAATGTTCATTTTGAAAGTGTATTTTAAACGGTGGTTAATAAAGCTTATACTGATGAGGACTGGAAGTATAGTTTAGTGGCAGAACGCTTGCCTGGCCAGCCCCAGGCCCTACTTTCAATTCTGAGGACTGCCAAAATAATAGATAAACAAAACAAATAATATAAAACTACTTTATTATTTTCTTGTTGCTGTGACAGACTACCTGACGAAAACAGCTGAAGGAAGTAAGAGTTAGTTACGGCTCACAGTTGAGCCTTTATATGACCCCAAAGGTATGTCTCCTCTGTTTCAGAAGGGCAGACTCATGTTCCAAGTGGGAGGCCCAGTCCTGTAGATCAGAATCCCAGACTGAATGAACAGGGAAAGGAGGACGCTAACAGAACCCAGCATTGACCTTCCTGCTTCCTGAGGTCATGTGACCCGTTTCCTCAAGCATCTGTCAGCGCGGCCTTCCCCAGCATGGCCGCAGCAGAGAGAGAAGCAGTTGCTGGGTTCCCGTCAGCTCCTTGCTCAGCACAGCCAGCCGTACACAGCCTCAAATGCACTGTCTTGCGAAGCCAGGATGTTCTTTCTATAGGTTAAGTGCGGAAATGCTCTTTTGACTTACAGTGCTTTCAGTTTTAGTGGGGTTGTTGGGAAATAATTTCACGAATGCTGCATCTGCACATTAAACTCTGGAGGGCGTTGCCGTTACAGACCTAACGTCTTTAATGGACGGTGTGAGGAGGTTTCAAAGTTGGCAATACCTTTGCTTTTTCCTTTTGTTTAAAGAGTAGGTCAAAATACTTGCAGAATATGATAATAAAAGATACTTTTGTACAGGAACTTGAAGGCAGAAGCATTTTCAAGGCAAAAGGGGCTTTCTTTGGCTAAAACCTAGTTCGTGTTTATTAGTGACATTTCCTTGAAATCAGTGGGTAAGGGTTGAGAGGAAGAGAAAAATGAAGCATTTAGAGGGATTATTACTGCGTATGAACACGAGGCATTCTGTAATAGCCCCACCGTTGTAGAAGGCAGGTCACACTTACTCATCAGTCTTTGTACAAACACTTAACAGGTGAAGCACAGCCACTACACGTGTGACGGTTTCACCTGCTTATATGTTTGTGCAGCGCCCGTGTGCCGTTCCTCTGGAACTCGAGTTATAGATGGTTGTTGGCTCTCATGTGGATGCTCGGAACTGAATCTGGGTCCTCAGCAAGAACAGTCTTTTCAGTGCTGAGCCAGCTCTCCAGCTCCTTTTTGCCTCTTCTTAATCAACTTATAGTTCAGCAAGGGGGACATAGGGTATGTAGACATATCCAAGACAGTTACAAGACATTAGGATTCACAGTGAAATTCTTGTGACATGAAAAAGGATTGCTATAATAATTTAAGACCAAGTGAAACTTTCCCAGTGAATTATATGAGGAAAAGTGAGTCCTTTTGAAGGGCTACTAATTTCCCTGTAACCAGAGCTTAGGAATGGGCTGGGGAAAATGGTAGATTCATGTCTGAAAGAGTAACCTCTTTACATACTTTGAGGCTGTGAAAGTTATTTGAAAATGACTTGAAAGTAATTGGTATTTTGAGTAGAAAAGTCAAAAGGCTTTGTCAATTTAATGTTTAGAAACCAAATTGAGTGGTGGTGTGTTTAAATGTAAACAGGAGGGTGGGGCAAAGTTAGTAAAATGATCTAATGAAGTAAAAATGATATTGTCAATTTAAACCATTCCACGAATTTGTGGCATAATAATGTATTGGAATTAATAGAAGTTGATGATTGGATTTGGTGTGTCAGAAAAATGGCACAGCTGGTGAGTGTGTAGTGTGTTTGTCTAGAAATCTTGGTAGTCAGAGCGCCTTTCACGAAGATAGGAAACAGCAGAGAACCCCGCAGAGCCTGTTCTAGGTTGCGGTTGACTACATAAATTTGAAGCAATAGACATTTATGTAGCTACTGTTCTGCAGGCTGCAGGCTGCTTTGGAAAGGTCCAGCTGCCTCGTGAGTGAGCTCGTGGTTGTGCATCAGGCACTTGGGCCAAACTCCTACCCAGTGCTACACCAGAGGCCCTGCTTCTTGAGACTAATATTATTGAACTGAATTCAGCTTGAGCCTTGGAGGTGACATTGAAAGCACAGTGAGATCAGCAGGAATACTTCCTGTTCTTCATTTGTGTTATGTATTGTTCTAGGTCTCTACCTAAGCAGCTTGATTCAAGAATACACATCCTCCATTTACCAGGGAACACAGGCTCTGCAGTTTACCAAATTCCATTCTGTTTTATTTACTGGCTCATAGATGCATGCCAGGTACTAGAAGAGGTTGGTATTAAAATGTGTTCTAGGGCTGAAGAGGTGGCTCAGTGGTTAAGAGCACTGACTGCTCTAACACAGGTCCTGAGTTCAGTTCCCAGCAACCACATGGTGGCTCACAACCATCTGTAATGAGATCTGACACCCTCTTCTGGTGTGTCTGAAGACAGCTACTGTGTATTCACATAAATAATATAAATAAATCTTTACAAAAAATGTTCTATTCAGGGCTCTGAACATACTTAGAGGTAACAATTGTAAAAAACATACAGAAAACAAAACAAACACTCCCCCCTCAAATGCACTATATTCTGAAGACAGCGGGGGAGGACTGATGGGAGGGAAGAAAGGGTTGAAGAGTTTGGAGACTAAGCCTCAGTCATTATCCCATATGAATCTGCAGTTCCCACTTTGGCATTACAAGTACTTTAGGTTTACATTGTTTTGTTTTAATTGGGGGTCATGATTAACTGAAGGCCATGTTTCTTTAAAAGGATAAAAATGCAGTTTTTTTTTTCTTTTAAAGTCATTTGACAAGCTAGATGACGTAACTTAAGTATTTCAGATTTTTCAGGCAGTTGTTCTGAGGGCATCGTGTTTCCGTCAGCACGGGCCTGCGTCCCTCACTCAGGATGAGGAGGCCTCTGACGTGAGACCCCCCTGGGCCCTAGAGCAAGACCCTGTCTTGAGAAAGGAAATAGGAAGGAGAAGGGAATATTGTATTTTAACATGTTTAACTTCAGAATTATTTTAAAATATAAAATATTTGGATTGTCATTGCTGTGAGCATGTATGAGAGAGGGTTAACTGAGGAAAGAAAGCCATGTGGACAGGCTGTGGTCAGGAACACAGGCTTTGGTGCATGACAGATGGAGATTCCATTCTCTACCATTTGAAAATGTGAGCATGGTCTTGTTTTACTTTCTTAGTTTGAAAACAACAAAAAAGAAAGAGGTTGATAAGCGTGCCCAGTAGTTAGAGCACACCCTGTGCTGTTGGAGGACTCTGATTCAGGCCTCAGCTCTCTGGTAACTCACAGTGGTTGTAATTTCAACCCAGGAGTTTCAATCCCCTCTTCTGGCCTTCATGGGCTCTCTTGAATGTACACACATTCAAACTCAGATACCTGCATACAGATAATTAAAAATAAAAATATTATCTAACCTTTTTCATGGCTTAGGTAACGTTAAGTATGGCAATGTTTTTGTCAGACTTTTTTTTAACTCAGAATGTTAGATTCCACATTTAATGTGAACTCAGACTTAGACTACTTACTTTGTTGTGGTAAGGGTTGGTCCCCCACCCCATCTTATGCTTTAGAATTCAGTCTGCAGGCCCGGGAAAGGCTCAGGGGGCAAAGTTCTTGCAGTGCCAGCCCGAGGAGCGGAGTTGGATTTCCCAGCAGTGACACACACCTGGAGTAGCAGTCCGGGCGGGCGGGGACAGGAGGATCCCAGGGGCTTGTTTATCTCTCGGAAATAACAAGGGACATACTCAGCCTGAGATCTTGTCTTAGAAATACAGTGGGGTGCGGTGGAGGGCGACATCTGACATCATCTCACGTACTTCACATGCGTGCATGCAGTTTGTGGTTGACATGTGACAGTTACTTGCTTCGTTTGGAGGCATGTTTGTGTAAGTAGGCTAGACTGAGAAATATGCACATTACTTTTTTTTCTCTTATGTGGAATCTTAAAAATACATAAATGGATGAAAACAGCAGAAGAAGGGTCTGAGTGTGAGAAAGTAGCTTCAGGTGTTTGCCGGAGGCTGTGTAGAAAGCTCAGGGCACAGTTTAAAAGTCTGGGTAACTTGATAGTGAGGCAAATATTGGAATCTTTAGTTAGAGTGAGTTCTTTGTTGGGACTGTAGAGGGATTGCTTTGCTCAGTGTCAAGAAGTAAGGAATGTTGTAGTCGGCCTCCCTAGAGTGTTAGGCCTTTCTGTAGCCCATGCCTGTGCATTTCTGTGTAGAGTGCTCTATAAATGCAGGTACATACATAATACTTTTTTAAAAAAAATCAGAGTAAAGGCATCTTTACTCTGTAAGGATAGTGTTGAGGTTTGGAGTTTGCATTTAGTCAGTAGACTGGTTCCTGACTCCTCCTTCATTTTTTTGTTCTTATTGGTATGATGGGAGAAATTATTAGTAGATATCGTAGCAGGTTGTCAAGAAGATTGATTGAATTCATGTGAGTAAAATATTTCGGATAATATTTGATACTTCAGGATGTTAGCATGTACCCTCCCCAACACAAATAAAATCATCTTAACCTCACCAGAAAACATTTCCATGTAAGGGAATATTGATTATAAAGGCTGAACAGAACCAATGCTAAGTACCATGCCTTTGCATGATTTTAGTTCTCAGCGGCTCATCCGTGTGCATTGCATGTTCACACTCACACGTCAGTCAGAAGCCATCCCTCAGTCCTCTCTCCAAACGGGAAGGAGCCCACTGTACTTCTTTTCTGCATTCAGAAGCTGTTTGTGAATGTTTTTATTAAAGCACCTTTCAAACATGATTAGTTCTGTCTTTATATCCCACTAATTAATGAGCGGTTTAAATTTGGGGTCTGCATCTTATCCGTGAAGGTTAATGTGTACGTTTAAGTATGTGGTTGGTGTTCAGTGAGCATTTGTTGGACCAGGTGAGACATCGTGGAACATGCGTGTCATCATAGAGCTTCAGGTGCAGGAAGCATGATCAGGAGGCGGAGTGCAGCCCCCAGAGGGAGAGTCACGCCTTCCTGGCACTGTGAGACCCCGAGTTATCCTGCCAGAGGGGGACGTTTGCTGGATAAACAGTCTGGAATAAAAACTGTTTTTAACGGTTATGTGGTTAAACCCATTCATCATGAGCAATAATGAGAAGCGGCTTGAGGCAAACGTGTGAGATGGTCTGAGAAGCAGGGCTTTCCCTGGGCTTTCCCTGGGCGTTAGCACCGGGCAGCGAGCTAGTGCCCCCCCCCCTCCGTCCACTGCATCGGCCTTAGCATTTGGTCTCCTTTGCTTGCTTGTCAGAGGCAATGGCTGCTTCTTACTCATACTGAGTGTGTGCTGGCAATTGCTCTGTCTTTCATTCTTAGTTATTATTGTGAGGATGGTATCATTTTTGATAAATTAGATGAAGAACAGTATAAATCTTGACCCTTATGTTTTTGCACAGTTTTTTGCATAAGTGTGAAATTGATTCACTGTGGTAATTTAAGGACATCTGTTTAGGAGGACTAATCCTTGGAGCAAATTAAGAGATGTAGAAAGAGATCCATGGCTGTAGAAAGAGCTCCATGGTTTGTAGGCTAAGAAGCCAGGGCACTGCATGCACCAGATGGACATTAAGTTCGATTCCTCTGAGACGCTAAGTGTCTGTATACGTGGGTTAGGATGTGGACAGGAGAGGAAACGTGTGGGCTGGTGTTTGTGCTGCAGTTCCACGTCCTCACTGTGTGCAGGTGTCTGACCCACGGGCAGAAGAGAATGGAGCTGACGGAGGTGAAGGGGGAGCCATTGGAGCCCATCCTCACCACACACTGGGGTGGCCTGGCTCTGCGTTAAATGTCACTATGTTTATTGCAGAAATTCAGGGCCACGTGCTTTTGTCTCTGAATACCCTAGATCAAGCTGTGTCTTAGTAATGTGGGAGAGACTAATGTTCAGATTTATTTACTTAGTGAATAAGTGGAGTAGTTTTCTGTGCCATTGGCGGAACAGATTAAACTTTGACTGCTTAAGTGCCTCTCCCTGTGCAGTGCGGTGTGGGAGGATCACCAGGCAGTCCGTCTTATGGGCAGCAGAGAACTCTTAAACAGAGGTTTCCCATGGAAGCAGTGTCTCACTTGAAATTTCAGAAGTTCTACCAAAAAATTTATGAAGTGGGATGATAGAAAGTTACTGAAGAATCATCAAAGCAAGTATGTTATTAATTGGCAATTTATTGACTTCATCCCCAGGGCCAGTTTAAAGAAAGGGAGGGAAGGTTAGATTTGAAGCTATGCTTTGAATGCCGTGTGAGGTCTGTTTGAACTTTCTGGTTAGGCTGCAATTAATTAACTCAATTCAATTAGTATGTGAGTAACAGTACAGGTCTTTGAATCTATCAAAGGTATATTAATGGATGAGGTACTGACAGAATTGTGATTCTGAGTCTGGTTAACATTAAAGTCCACTCCAAATTTACCTGTCATCATCAATCTCCTAATAAAGTGTAGTGGTAACTGCTCTGTGTTTTATATGTGTATTCTGAATCTCCAGCATAGAGCTCTATGTATATAAGGTAATGCATATTTAGTTGATGTTAGAGGATGTAAGTAAGCTTTAAGCCTTCTCTTTAAGTGGTATTTTAAGATGATACCTGTTCAGTTAGTTTGACCACTTCATAAGCTGTTAGAAATTACTATCCTCAGACATTACAGCCTGTGCACGTATGTAATTTTGCCAGCGTATAGATTGTCTGTGCGTGGCTGTGTAAAGAGGGATTATTTGCTGCTGTTAGTTACTTAGCGGCTGTCTGGGTCAGAATTTTCCAGAGAAACAGAAGTGATAGGTTGCAGTACATTAAAGAGAGGTTATTAGATTGGCTTACGTGATATGTTTGGAGTTCTCAGTCACTTTCCTACAGAGGAGAGGCCAAACCTAGGAACTCAACAGTGCAGTGAGGTAGGCATCTCAGCGGTTCTGTTTTCTGCTGCCAAAGCCTTTACCATCTCCAGAGAGCCCTGCTCTTCAGTCTACATTGGAAGCTCAAAAAGCTACTTTTAGTATTCACAAGGAACCAGCGAGGTGTCAGCTGACACTGGAAGCCTGGAGCCGAGTTAATACCTTTAACACCAGCAACAGGGTGGGTGCTGGATCAAGTGCAGGCAGAGTGGACACACCCACCAGGTCCCACTCGAGGTCTGACTTCCACATCTGTTGAGGCCGGCTGGCAGTTCCTCAGAGATATGGCAGAAGGCCAGCCTCATCTCTACCATCCCTATTAAAGTTCTCTTCCCAGGCAGGCCAGAGTCATGTCTGCTTGCCATAACACTTCATCCGTGCGGCACCATGGCCTGGAACTCCACTCGCATCCGTCGCCTGACCCACACGTGTGTGGATAAAATTTAGACAAAGAGTTTATACCATATACTATAAGAACAGTGTTATCTCAGTATAATATCTGAGGTGGGAACTCCTGACACCCACTCACTATTCATAATGATTCTCAGTGAGGCGAAAATTGTTCTTGTTTCAACAACCTTTTGGGATGAAGTTAGTGATGCTGAAAGCAAGTGAAATATTCATGGTTTAGTAGCAGCTCCTTGGTTTCTAGGAATACACATTTCCAGGAAACGTGTTTTTGTGTGTGAATAGGTCTAGGAGGCCCTTGAACAAGTATAATTTGCAGTCGTCCCTTTCAAAGCTCGAGTTTGGTTTTTCTGAGATAGGAACTGATTGTGTGTCTGTCTGTCTGTCTGAATTTATTGCCTGCACACATTATTCTCTTTCAGGATTTTCACTTCAGAGGTATATATTTAAGTTTGTAGATCAGTTAAAGATCATGTTTGGTACTGTTTTATTAATGAAATCCACTATCCCATACATATTTACAGATATCCGTGCTGCATATACACTTACAATCATTATATTTTCATCAGACAGAATAGTGTGAGCTTTGCTGTGGTAGGAAGGCGGGACACATGGAGGCAGAGCTGGGGATGCAGAAGGCACCGGGCAGGCGAATACGGGCGACGTATGACGAAAGGGTACAAAAGCGTGACAGTTGAATTTGTATTTCTAAGATAACAAGAAATAAAAACATCACAATTCCAGGAGTTAATAGTAGAGACGAGAATAGATATACGACAAACAGCTCTTTCGTATGTTGCAGACAGCTGCACTGTGAAGCCCGCCCTGTTACACACATGTGCTCACGGGGTACCGGCTAAGAGTTAGTGTCGGGACTGCAGGACTGGGTCTCGTCTCACTGTCGTGTTCCATTTCTATCCCTGCCTGTTCAGTCCTTCGGACAAAGAGAAAGGGAGTGTCCTAATATTGGGAATAACTGACCTGAGAATCTTCATGACAAGAGTTAACTGTAGTGGTTTCCATACATTTAATGCCTGGTTAATGCCACAGGGATGCAGTGATACAGTGGCTTTTTCTAATGTCCCCTTTCTATCTTGAAATAAATTTTATTTCAATTAGTAAATCTAAGGTGATGAGACAGTAAATGTATCAAGATAATATTTGAGTTTGTTTGGAAACTCTACAAGGAAGTGCTCAGGTCAGACAGTCACTTTGCCCTGTGTATTATATTGAGACAGTTACATATTTTGCCTGTTCATGTGTGTCACAAAGCAGTAATACAAATTCTGAAATATAGGAGTATACGAAATGATGAATAGATTGTCTTCAAATTGTAAATTATTCAGTATTTCTGTGGGGTGAATTTTTCAACGTTTGAGAATTTATTGCGAATATGTACTGGCTAGTTTTATGCTAACTTGACACAAGCTAGAATCATCAGAGAGGAGAAAGCCTCAGTTGAGAAACTGTCTCCATAAGACCTGGTTATGAGGGATTTTCTTATTTTGTGGTGAGTATGGTGGTCCCTGTCCATTGCAGATGGTGCCTTCCCTGGGACGTTGGTCCTGGGTTGTAAGTTCTTCCCTTCTTCTCAGCTTGATCTTTGGTCATGGTGTCTTACTGCAGTGATAGAAATTGTAAGACAGATTGGGTTTAGCCTATTTTGTTTAGATGTAAAAAGAAAAAGAAAGAGCTAGACTATAGATACTGAAGTAATCATAAAGAAAACTTGTACATATTTACCTGGTTGAAAGGATATGACTTTAGTATTCGCCGTTGACACCTCATCTTCTTCTTAGTGCCACATCGTCACTGTGCCAACCGGGAGCCAGCCACATCCAGACTTAAGTCAGAAATTACAGATCGTTTCAGTAGATGCAGAGAACGCTTTTGACAGAATCCAGCAGGCCTTCATCATAACAAACTCAGATAATGTAGCACTAGAGAGAATGTGCATGTGACAAACACAACCGTCATCCGAGACAGAGTGTCACTGGGAGCACCCTCTGCAGTCGGAAAGGAGACGGGGCTACACCGTCCCCGCTGAGCGTTAGTCTGAACAGTAAGGCAAGAGAAGGAATTTAATGACATGGTATAGTTCATTAGAGGTCCGCAAACTTCTACCAGAAAACCATTATGAATTATAAACAAATTCACCGTGGAAGGGCGCACAATCAACTCGCATAAGTCAGTGCCTTTTCTCTACACCAACATGTGCGCAGAGAAAGGAGGTGTTGGATCGATTCCCATTCACAAAAATGGCACTTAAAAATTATCTAGGAATAAACCCAATCAATAAGTAACAGACTCTTAGAATGAAAATTTTAAACCTTTGAAGAAAGAAATAGAGAAAGCCACCAGGAAATGGAAAATCCCATAGTCAGGGGTTGGTAAAATTAATATTGTGAAAATTACCTTTTTACTACAAAAGTCTTGCTAAAGATTGGGACATTCTTTATATAGAATCATTTGGATATAGAATAAAGACCAGTCATTATAGAGAAGACTCACAGTCTTACATTTGATTTTCAAAAATTATGTGTATTTATGTACATATGTGGATGTGGGTACTCCCAGAGGCTAGGGAAAAAAGCCCCAAATCTTCTGGACACTGTACCATATCCAACGCAGGAGCAAATCCTCAGAACCCCTGGGCCATCTTACGTTTGGTTTTAGTTCTACTGACTGACTTGTCACCCGTCTCCGTTGAGCAGCTAGTTGACCACTCCTAGTCTCTGCCTCCTTTCAGAAAGATTGGGACGATAAAGTGACTTGTGTGCAGAAAATAATGCACACGGTGCATGACAGACTGACGCTCCTTCATCCTCATGCGCATGTAAGTGCGTTACATCACACCACGCCTCACACGTGCTAATGCTGCACACACGTGAGGAAGGAGTGCTTATAGCAAGTATGGGCAGCATCATACCTGCTTTTCCTCATGTGCGATGTTTTGCAATTTTAACTTTGAAAGCTTATGTTCTTTTGAATTGTGACCTCAGATTTCCAGCAGCATGTAATTGTTTGACTCTCACCGTCACTGCTTTTTATTTTCTTACAGAGATAATCTCTGGCCTGAAATTGGGTTCTTTCTTCCAGTGGGTCCTGATTACAGTTGTTAGCAAGCCATTACCCCTGACTAATGAGTTATTTACCGAGACCACTGTTAAGCAACTAACCCACCTTTCACCGTAGAGCATTTAAATGAGGAGTCGTTAGGTGACAGCTGGGATAATTGAAGCCTGCAATGACGTGTCTTTAGCAGACCTGATGCACGGTCTACAAGAGAGCAGAAGATAGTCCAGCACCGGCCATTGTGCCTGTTCTAGGTTTCATCTGTGACAAGCACCCTGACAGAAGCATTTTGCCCCGTCCCCCGGGGAGTCAGGTTTGGGAGTGGTGGGGAGCCCGTCGAGGACTGCTGGCACTGCCTTGTTCCTCATGTCCTGCTCAGTCAGCTACGAGCACCCAGGACTACAGTGGGCTGAGCTATCCCACACAAACACCAATCAAGAAAGGTACCACAGGCTTGCCCATAGTAGTGGGGGCTGTTTTCTCAGTTGAGGTTTCACTTATAAAATGAATGCCATTCTTTTTCATTTTTATTGGATATTTTATGTAATTACACTTCCACCCCTTTCCTCCCTCCAACCCCTGTCCACCCTCCCCCTGCTTCCGTGAAGGTGCTCCCACCCCCACTTACCCACCCCCACCTCATCACCCTGGCATTCCTGTACACTGGGAACAAAAGCTTTTCTCCTCCTATTGATGCCAGACAGTGCCATCCTCTGCTACATATGTGGGTGGGGCCATGGGTCTCCATGTGTACACATTGGTTGGTGTTTTAGTCCCTGGGAGCTCTGGGGGCTTTGGTTGGTTGATAATGTTGTTCTTCCCATGGGGTTGCAGACCCCTTCAGCCCCTTCAGTCCTTTCTCTGGGTCCCCATGCTCAGTCCCATGGTTATCTGCGAGCATCCTCATCTGTATCACTATGTCTGTGGCAGGGCCTCTCAGGACACATCCATATCAGGCTCCTGTCAGCAAGCCCTTCTTGGCATCTGCAGTAGTGTCTGGGGTTGCCGGCTGCATGTGGGATGGATCCCCAGGTGGGGCAGTCTCTGGATGGCCTTTCCTTCAGACTCTGCTCCAAACTTTGTATCAGTATTTCCTCCCTTGAGTGTTTTGTCTCCCTTCTAAGAAGGTCTGAAATATCCTCATTTTGGTCCTCCTTCTCTTTGAGCTTCTTATGGTGTGTGAATTGTTTCTTGTTGTCAGGCTGTCTTTCCCTGGTCTAGTTGTTTGGATGACTCTAGCTTTTATCAAGTTGACATAAAAACTATCCAAAACCCTATGTCCACTTACTTGGTTAGAGTATAGTTATGCAGTGTACATTAGCTGTTGCCATACAGGCAAATTCTGCTAACTGGTCATGAGCCTGGTGAAAGGGATGCCGGCCATCATTCCTGTTCCTTGGTCCTGCCAAGCGAAAGATGCAGGTATACGTTTCCGACAGGAGCTCAGGCTCCTATGCGCACCATCATTTCAGTCCATTCTGACCGTTAGTCACAGGCCATAGGGACAGAGGCAGACCTCTTACTCAGTCATCTCCTTCGGAAGTAGAGCCTCACTGTTTGGTCAGATTTACAATTTTCTATTTCAACAAGGGGAGGTGGAAGGAACGGAAGGTTTTTTGGGCATTTGCTGTTCTCTTACAAACAATGAAGACATTTTCTTCATTTTGTAAAACTGAGAAAACAGGCCTGGGCTCGCATATTTCAGGACGGTGTGTTAACGGTCTCAAAGATACACCGGCCATGCGTGGAGAGCCGGGACGGAAGCAGCAAGCTCAAGTTGTGACGGTCCGTGTTCTGTGGGCTGGTAGACAGTGAGCTGCTGCACGCTTCTGCACGTGAAACTGTGAGCCCAGCGGGAGCTCTGGGACGCTGGAGAGCTTACCTTTGCACCGCTTCACCCACGAGTGTGTAACTGCCGGTAATCTGATTGTGTTCTGATGAAAAAATTCATTTACTTGATTTCTAACTTGTTTTATAGAGCTAGTGATTTATTGACTATCTTGGAACCACATCCCTGACAGGCAGTATTTTAAGGTGAAATTGCTCTGTGAGGATTTTGTTAAACCTGATGTTTTGTGGTTTCGCCTCATAAAACTGGGAAAGGACTCCCAGTGTGGAATGTTAATGGGGTGTAGTAACTAGTGCAGGCTGTGGCAGCAGCAGACGTGAGCACCCCACAGTTCCTGCCGTGGGGAGGTCTTTGTGGACAGTAGCCACTCTAAAGATAAAAGCAATAGGTGGTGTTTTACATCTTCTTAATCCAGCAGTTGATCCAATTCTGAAGCTGCATTGGATGACAGACCATGCGTTGTGCATGGGAACGTGACTGATGCTAAGCCTCCAGACCCTCCAGTCCTGTTCACCTTCTCACCGGGTCTCCCCAGGCCAGCAGCCTCCTCTCACATTCTCTTCAGCTCTCAGCGACCGCGCAGTCTGTTCTGCTCGCGTATCTCCTCTGCCTGATGACACACGTAGTGTGATTCTAGAATGAGTTGTGCTGATTTTATTTCACAGAATCAAAGAAATAATTATTTCCCCTCTGATTTTGCTTGAAAATTTACAAAAGTTTGAAACGCCTGACTAGGGGTTCTGAGCCCTCACTTTTAGATTCCATCAAAGGACCTTTGTGGATTTGTGTCTTCCCTCCATATTGTCTACCTAATAAGATGTTTTTGTGGTATTGCTGGCTGTGGGAGAATAGGATTCTTTTACTAACAAAGTTTAAGAGCCACAGGCACAGCTACAATTTAATTCAAAAGTGCACCATTTTTAATTGGATATTTTAAAATGTACATTTCAAATGTTATCCCCTTTCCCTGATTCCCCTCCAGAAACTCCCTATCCCATCGCTCCTCCCCCTACTCCTATGAGGGTGCTCCCCCATCCATGAGCATGGAAACTCTTTCCATCTTCTGATATCTTCTACTTCTCGCTAAAGAGACTTGAGGATTTTGTCATACGAATCTTTCACGTCCTTGGTTGGAGTTATAACAAGATGTATTATTTGTGACTATTGTGAAGGGTGTTGTTTGCCTAACTTTTTCTTCTATTTGCTTTTTTATTATTATTATAATAATAAAAGAAGGCTACTGCGTTTCTCTTTAGTTGATTTTGTATCCAGCCACTTCATCTGCTGTAGGAGTGTGGTGCTACCACCTACTACCATCAGTGGATACAGATAATTTCACCACTTCCTGTCCAGACTCTTCTCCTCCTCTCCTTTCGCTATGGTGTTGCCATAGGAGGAACTTTGAATACTATATTGAATAGCTAGAGAGCAAGGAGACAGCCTTAGCTTGTTTATGATTTCAGTGGAGTTGAATTAATTTTCTCTCCATTTAATTTGATGTTGGATATCGGCTTCCTACACACTGGCTCCGTGTGTTTAGAAATGTGCCTTGTATCCCTGATCTCTCCAACACTTTCATCATGAGTTTTTTCAAAGGCTTTTTCAGCATCCAGTGAGATGATTGAGTTTGTTTATACCATGGGTTACATTGACAGTTTTTCACTAACTGAGCCATCCCTGCACCCAGGGGATGCGCCATATTTAGTCATGGCGGATGTGCTTTTTGATGGTCTTGGATTCAGTCTGCAAATATTTTATTGAGTATTTTTGCATCAGTGTTTATGAGAGAATTGGTCTGAAATTTTCTTTGTTGAATCTTTTTGTGGTTTGAGTATCAGGGTGACTGTGGCCTCCTAAAAGTAATTTGGTACTGTTCTTTCTGTTTGTACTTCCTGGAGTAATTGGTATTAGATTTTTTTAGAAAGCGTGGTAGAATCCTGTGCTAAAACAATCTATCTCTGTTTTTGTTTTTTCTTTTTTCTTTTATTTTTTTCAGTGCTTCTTTTTCCTTAGGGGCTTATAGGTTCATTTAGATTGTTTATCTGGTCTTGATTTAATTTTTAAGTGATATCTGTTGATAAATGTTCTATGTACATTTTATAACTTTTAAAATTATTTTTCTATTTTTTACTGAATATTTTCTTTATTTACATTTCAAATGTTGTCCCCTTTCCATCCAGAATTCTCATATCTCAACCCATTTCCCTGCTTCTCTGAGGGTGCTCGACCCCCCCTCCCCCACTCCACATCACAGCCCTGTCATTCCCCTACACTGGGGCATTGAGCCTTGACAGGACCATGGACTTGTCTTCCCGTTGATGCCCAACAAGGCCATCCTCTGCTGCAAGTGCAGCTGGAGCCATGGGGCCCTCCATGTGTGCTCCTTGGATGGTGGTTTATCCCTGGGAGCTCGGGTTGGTTGGTGTTGTTCTTATGGGCTTGCAGACCCTTCAGCTCCTTCAGTTCTTTCCCTAACTCCTCCATTAAGGACCCTGTTCTCAGTCCAATGGTTGGCTGCGAGCATCCGCCTCCGTAGTTGTTATGATCTGGCAGAGCCTCTCAGGAGACAGCTGTGTCAGGTTCCTGTCAGCAAGCAAATCGTGACATCTACAATATTGTGTGGGTCTGATGGAACAGATGGGGGTTGAGTGGGGCAGTCTCTGGATGGCTTTTTCCTCAGTCTCTGCCCCACATTTTGTTTCCATATTATCTTTGGTGAATATTTTGTTTCTCCTTCTAAGGAGGACTAAAGCACCCACACTTTAGTCTTCCTTTTTGAGGTTCATGTGGTTTGTGAATTGTATCTTGAGTATTCCAAGCTTTTGGGCTAATATCCACTTATCAGTGAGTGCATATGATATGTGTTCTTTTGTGATTGGGTTACCTCACTTAGGATGAGATTTTCTAGTTCAATCCATTTGCCTAAGGATTTCATGAAGTCATTGTTTTTAATAGCTGAGTAGTACTCCATTGTGTAAATGTACCACACTTTCTGTATCCATCCATTTACTGAAGGACATCTGGGTTCTTTCCAGCTTCTGACTATTATAGATAAGGCTGCTATGAACACAGAGGAACACATGTCCTTGTTATGTGTTAGAGCATCTTTTTTGGAATATACTTAGGAGTGGTATCGCTGGGTTCTCAGATAGTACTATGTTTAGATTTCTGAGGAACCGACAGACTGATTTCCAGAGTGGTTGTACCAGCTTGCAATCCCAGCAATAATGGAGGAGTGTTCCTCTTTCTCTGCATCCTCGCCAGCATCTGCTGTCACCTGAGTTTTTGATCTTAGCTATTCTGAGTGTTGTGAGGTGCAATCTCAGGTTGTATTGATTTGCATTTTCCTGATGACTAAGGATGTTGAACATTTCTTTGGGTGCTTCTCAGCCATTCAATATTCTTCAGTTGAGAATTCTTTGTTAGCTCTGTCCTCCATTTTAAAAATAGGGTTATTTGATTCTCTAGAGTTTAACTTGAGTTCTTTGTATATATTGGATATTAGCCCTCTGTCTGATATAAGATTGGTAAAGACCTTACTCATTTTGTTGTTTGCCGTTTTGTCTTTTGGATAGTGTCCTTTGCCTTTCAAAAGCTTTGCAATTTTATGAGGTCCCATTTGTCAATTCCTGATCTTAGATCATAAGCCATCTGGGGTTCTGTTCAAGAAATTTTCTAATTCTAGTCCATTGATCTACCTGCCTGTCTCTATACCAATACCATCCAGTTTTTAATCAAGATTGCTCTGAAATACAGCTTGAGCTTAGGAATTGTGATTACCCCAGACACTTTTTTATTATTGTGAATAGTTTTCACTATCCTGGTTTTTTTCTTATTCCAAGTGAATTTGCCAATTGAGTTGGAATTTTGATGGGGATTGCATTGAATCTGTAGATTGCTATTGGTAAGATGGATATTTTTACTGTATTATTCCTGCCAATTCATATGAGCATGGGAGATCTTCCTATCTTATGAGGTCTTCCTCAGTTTTTATCTTCAGCGACTTGAAGTTTTTGTCATAAGGATCTTTCACTTGCTGGTTAGAGTCACACCAAGTTATTTTATATTATTTGTGACAATCTCAGACTGTTTATTCTTTTAGTAGCGGAAGGCTATTGGTTTGTTTGAGTTAATTTTATATCCAACCACTTTGCTGAAGTTGTTTATCAGCTGTAAAAGTTCTCTGGTAAAATTTTTGTGTATACTTAAAGTATACTATCATCATATTATTTGTAAATAGTGATACTTTGACATGCCACTTTTCAATTTGTATTCATTTGACCTCCTTTTATTGTTTAATGTCTCTGTCCAGGACTTCCAGTACTATATTGAATAAATAGGAGGAGAGTGGGAAGCCTTGTTGAGTCCCTGATTTTAGTGGGATTGCTTCAAGTTTCTCTCCATTAAATTTGATGTTGGCTACTGGTTTGCTGTATATTATTTTTACAGTGTTTAGGTATGGACCTTGAATTAATGATTTTTCAAGACTTTTGACATGAAGCAGTATTGGATTTTATGAAATGCTTTCTTCTCAGAGTCTAATGAGTTGATCATGTGTTTTTTTTTTTTTTTTTTTTCCCTTTGAGTTTGTTTATATAGTGGAGTATGCTGATGGGTTTCCATATATTGAACCATCTCTGCATCTCTGGGATGAAACCTATTTGATCATGATGGATGATGTTTTTGTTATGTCTCTCTTTTCATTTCTGATTTTGTTTATTGGGATACTCTCTCTTTGCCCTCTCCTTAGTCTGGCTAAGGGTTTAATCTCTCTTTTTGATTTTTGTCAAAGAACTAGCTCCTGGTTTTGTTGATTCTTTGTATAGTTCTTTTTGTTTCTACTTGATTGATTGCAGCCCTGAGTTTGATTTTTTTTTTTTTCCTGCTTTCTACTCCTCTTGGGTGTATTAGCTTCTTTTTGTTCTAGACTTTTCAGGTGTGCTGTCAGACTGTTAGTTTCTTTTTTGAAGGGACTCAGAGGTATGAGTTTTCCTCTTAGCACTGTTTTCATTGTGTCCCATATGATTGGGTATGTTGTGTCTTGAATATCATTAAATTCTAAAAAGTTTTTAATTTCTTTATTTCTTTCTTGACCAAGTTATCATCGAGTAGGGAGTTGTTCAGTTTCCATGTGTATGTGAGCTTTTTGTCATTTTTTGTTGATGTTATTTAAGACTAGACTTAGTCCTTGGTTGTCTGATAGGAAGCATGGAATTTTCCTATCTGCATGTATCTATTGAGGCCTGTTTTGGAGAAGGTGCCCCGTGGTGCTGAGGAGAAGATAGATACATTCTTTTGTTTGAGGATGCTGAGAAGAAGATACATTCTTTTGTGTTAGGATGCTGAGGAGAAGATACATTCTTTTGTGTTAGGATGCTGAGGAGAAGATACATTCTTTTGTGTTAGGATGCTGAGAGTGTTCTATAGATCCTGTTAAATTCATTTGGCTCACAACTTCTGTTAGTTTCACTGTGTCTCTGTTTAGTTTCTCTTTCCATGATCTGTCTCTTGATGAGAGTGGGGTGCTGAAGTTTTCTACTATTATTGTGTGAGGTGCAATGTGTGCTTTGAAGTTTTTTTTTTTTCTTTTTTTTTAATGAATGTCGGTGTCTTTGCATTTGGAGCATAGGTGTTCAGAATTTAGATTTTTTTTTCTTAATAAGTTGTTCTTTTGATAAGTATGAAGTGTCCTTCCTTATCTTTGTTGATATCTTTTGGTTGAAAGTTAGTTTTAACTGATATTAGAATGGCTACTCCAGCTTTCTAGCTTGTTTCTTGGGATTGTTTGCTTGGAAATTTTTTTTTCTAGCCTTTTACTCTGAGGTAGTGTCTGTCTTTGTCACTGCGGTGTGTTTAGTATGTATGTATGTAGTAAAATTCTGGGACCTCTTTACCTCTCTAGTCAGCTACTCTATGTCTTTTTATTGGAATTGAGTCCATTGATGTTAAAGGATATTAAGGAAAAGTGATTGTTGCTTCCTGTTATTTTTTGTTATTGTTAGAGGTGGAATTATGTTTGTGTGGCTATCTTTTGGGTTCATCGAGATTTTGAGTTCAACAAGATTACTTTGCTACTTTTTATAGGGTGTAGTTTCTCTAGATGTGTTTTCATTTTCCAACTATTATCCTTTGTAGTACTGGATTTGTGGAAAGATATCTTGTAAATTTGTTTTTGTCATGGAATATCTTGGTTTCTTCATTTATGTTAATTGGTTGTTTTGCTGGGTATAGTAGCCCGGACTGTCATTTGTTTTCTCTCAGGGTCTGTATGACATCTGCCCAGGATCTTCTATCTTTCATAGACTCTGTTGAGAAGTTTGATGTGATTCTGATTCATTTTCCTTTTTAGGTTACTTGGCCTTTTTCTCTTACTACCTTTTATATTCTTTGTTTTGTGCATTTGTTATTTTGAGTATTTATATAACAGTAGGGATTTATTTTCTGGTCTTATCTATATGTAATTCTGTAGGTTTCTTGTATGTTCATGGTCATCTCTTTCTTTGGGTTAGAGAAGTTTTCTTCTATCATTTTAATGAAGATATTTACTGGCCTTTTAACTTGGAAACCTTTGCTCTCTTGCATTCCTCTAATTCTTAGGTTTGGTCTTCTCATTGTGTCCTGGATTTTCTTAATGTTTTGTGTAAGTAGCTTTTTGTATCTTGCATTTTCTTTGTTGTATTGATGTTTTCTATGGTATTGTAAGACCCAAATTGAGTCTTATGTATTTGAGGCTCCAATGAATGAGAGGAGAGATCAGGGATCGATACAAAAGCAAGAGGTTTATTCATCCAGTGCACTGGGGTGGCCTACATCTAGAGGAGAGGCAATCCCAAACCTCCCATCAGTATAGTTTTTATACATTTAGTAACGGGTTGGCTACCACGATGCTGACCAGGCAGTCAAGCATTGGTGGGATTAGTTGACTTTTAAATTGATTGGCTGCTGCCAACATGGGTTGCACCTTAGGACCTGTGCCCTATATTCCAGGGCTGCCCAGATTAGACACTTCTCCCTGGGAAGGAGTACTGCTTGGCGCCTGCCTGGGTGATACATTAAGGTTCTTCCCCTACATTCCAGAGGTTTCCCAGATAAGTTTGAAGCACTCCTTTCTAGGGAGTGCAGGACCACAGTAGCCCTTAATGGAGGAGGAGGGGAGCTGTAAGACCATCGGCTGCGGGAGAGCTCTAAGGAGGGCATGAGAATGCAAAAGCCCTTTGGGTCCCTCAGTATCTGCCCCTTAGATTCTTTCTTCTGTCTTTTGTATTCTGTTTGTGATGCTTGCATCTTTGACTCCTGATCTATCCTAGTTTTTCTATCTACAGGGTTGTCTCCTTTTTAGATTTCATTATTTCTGTTTCCACTTTTAGAACCTGGATTGTTTTGTTCGATTCCTTCACCTGTTTTTTTTTTTTTTTTCTTTTCCTTTTTTTTTTTTTTGTTTTGTTTTGTAATTCTTTAAGGAATTTTTGTGTTTCCACTTTAAGTGCTTCTACCTGTTTACCTGTGTTCTCCTGTATTTCTTTAAGGGAGTTATTTATGTCCTTCCTAAAGTCCTCTGTCATCATCATGAGATGTGATTTTTAAATCTAAATCTTGGTTTTCCTGTGTGATGGGGTATCCAGAACTTTCTGTAGTGGGAGAACTGGGTTCTGATGATGTAGGTCTGGAATTGTGATTGTACATTGCTTAAATTTGGTTTTATCTTGGAACATCTTGTTTTTTCTATCTAAGGTGATTGAAATTTTTGGTTGATATAGTAGTCTGGGATGATATCTATGCCCCTTGACTTTTGGCATCTTTATTGGATTCTTTATCTTACCACCCTTTCCCACCCTTCCAACTTCATAATACTAGGTTGTTGAAGAAGGTTCGAGGGAAGGGGGTTATTAGTATTGTTAGACTCTTTACTGCTGTTTAGGGGTAGAGTTCCCCGCAGCAGTCTTTGTTCTTGTGTTCTCCTCAAGAAACAAACAGCAAAAGCAGGGGAGCAGCCACCGCTGTTGTGACTCAGCTACTTATAAACCCTCTGAAGATTCTCCAGAATCCCAAATGTAAACTACATTCATTCAGCTGGCAAAATCATGCACCTGCTAGAGCAGCAGACAAATCGCAGTCAGCTTCTGGTCTCAATCAGAAGCAGCCCCATGTCCTATACCTGGGATTAGAAAAAAATATTCAAATAACGTTTCTGGTTTTTTGTTTGTTTGTGGGTTTTTTTTTTTTTTTAAAGAAACCAAAATTCTCACTACATATTATTAAACTTTAGAAGACATTGACTTCTGGCTTTTAGATTTTTTTTTTTTTTTGTTTGTTTGTTTTTTTTTTTTTTTTTTTTTTTTTGTTTTGTTTTTGAAAAGTTGGTTGTAGTTTTAGGTTTTGTTTTGGTAAAATGGGATTTTATTTTTTCCTCCTTGTAAAGTCCATTTTCTCATGAATTGGACGTGTTCTTCACAAATACTTGAGTATTATAAATTCAGATTTCTTTGTTTTTGTAACAAGTAATTACAGTATTTCCAAAGTAGTGTTCTTAGCTGCCTGCTGGCCTATTTCTCAGGAAGAGATCACAGAAGTGAACTTGGGAAACGTGGTAACGGTGGAAACGTTCTCAATGCTCAGAGATCTGAGGCAGTTCCAAATCAAATGCACAGTTGTAGTCCACCTGGTGACTGGTGCACTGTACTTTAGGCAACATTTGAACGGCTGTGGTTGTCCCTCAGCTAGTTGCCAGAGGGTATTAGCACCACCGTGTGGTGTCTCCTCTGCTCTGCCATTAAGACAAAAGCAAAGAAGACCCCAGCATAAACAGTTACTCTTGAAAGCATATAGAGTTTTGACAAGTTGACACTTCACCTTATTTAAGTTTTCATATTTCTATCATGTGTCAACTTAAAGTCCTTGTATAGCAACGATTGGCTAAATCACTTCAGATTTTTATGGCTCTCACACTATAGGAATATTTTAAAGTGTGTGATTACTCTAGTACTTTTTCTTGCTCTGTTTTTAATTTATGTAATATTATTATGAATCCATTGATTAAAAAGTTATTTTATAATTTATACTTTGATATGGAATAATGTCCTAGTCACAGTTGTGTTGTTGTGAAGAGATACCATGACCAAGGTGACTCTTATAAAATAAAGCATTTAATTGGGGCTTGCTCATACTTCCAGAAGTTTTGTCCAAATTCATTATGGTAGGAAACATGGTGGGAGGCAGGTAGGCACTGCATGGAGAGGTATCTGAAATCCCAGAACAGACAGAAGAAGGAGAGACACTGTGACTGATGTCAAGTTCCTCCAACAATGCCACACCTCACAGTCCTTCTCTTGATAGCTCATCAACTGGACACTAATCGTACAGACATTCGAGCCTGTGTCAGCCGATCTCAGTTAGATGAAATCAAGCTCTTAAAAATTTGAATCGAGAATGATGTCTCTGTGTCCCTGGCTGTCTCGGAACTATGTAGACCACGTTAGCCTCCAACTCACAGAGATGTACCAGCTCAGCCTTCCGAGTGTTACAGAGAAACGCTCATGCCACCAAGCTTGGTGTAACTGAACTTTTGTGTTGACTACTACTGTAATATAACACATGAATTTATTTTATAAGACATGGTTCTTTGCCTGAAAACTAAAATTTACTTATCATTTGATCGAAAATAATTATAGAATCAATGTATATGAATATAAATGTCAGGATATTCATTTTATCCCAACATTTCATGGTATATTCTTAAATTTTTGACAGTTTGTTCCTTGATGCTATTCTCCCTTCAGTTACTTGTGGATGTTTGGTTTGTATTTGGAGACAGGGTCCTTTCCTTTAGCCTAGGCTGTCTTGGGACAGACTGTGTGGCTCAGATTGACCTGCTTTTCTTGGCTTACCTGCCTCAGCCTCTTCCCCACCGATAGTACAAATGGGAGCTATCATTCCTGACCTATTTTTAGGTCTTTAAATTTTTGACTTGAAAGCAAAGCATGGAAGTTGTATTGAGAACCTTTAGGTCTGTGTGATTTCTAGTTAATGGGTATGGCAGCTAATTCAGGCGACACTTCGCTTTTCATATACATACACACATTTCATATACACGCACACTGCAGGCATTGTTTCTGATTGTGCACTGTGCCAGTCACCTTGGTTGTAATAAGGACCAGTTTAAGTGCAGAAGGAAGCAGAATTGCCTATAACTCAGTAGATGGCTGAGACTCATCTCGGTACTGCCTGCGCTAACTGAAGAGCAGGACTGAGTGCCCACGGGACCTGAGCTGTATGCCAGACTCCATGTGATCCCAGCAGACATGCAGCCCTGTACTTCCAGTTCTAATAGGCAGATGGGATACCTGTAAATCATCTCGCTGGAGAGACAAGGAAGTGCCTAGGCTGGGATGCTAGTTATAGTTGAGCTCTGGGATTGAATGAAAGACCCTTCCTCAGAGTCAGGCGGAAAACAATGGGGAGACCTTTCTACATCAGACTTGGACCTGTTTGTATACACATGTTGTATGCCACATACACATCTGTATCCCTTTATCTGCACAGGCACACTACACACACACACACACACACACACACACACACACACTTCACACACATGAACATAAAAGTAAGAAGAAAATGTTTGATGTGTGAGTATGTGCCCGTGCTCCCAACACTGTATCACAGACAAACTGCGTGAAGCTTACTAGCAGGCCCGCCTAGCCCGGCACTCCGTGAGATTCAAGTTCAATGAGAGCAAGAGAAAAAGGCACCTCATTTTGAGCTGTCCTGACACACAAGTCCACAAGGACTTATGGGGACATGTGCCTCCCCTTCCCTGTGTCTCTCATGGGAATGTTTCTTTCTTGTCTCTGTCTGTCTCTGCCTCCTGCGCCCCCTCAAGCTCAGTCCGAATTTCTAACTGAAAAATGTGGCCACTAGATTTTGAATCAGTGTGCAAAACCTATGAATTCTTTAACTGCACAGAATTTACATTCCTGTTGTCTTCATAACACAATTTTGAAACATTTTATTATAAATCAAAGATTTTATACCTAAAAAAAATACTGCCTTTTACAATCACATAATTTAATTTAATGTTTTCTATTTATACTTTAAACATGCCTATGCCTGTACCCCTTTTTCTCTAACCTACTAGCAATAATAAGGGTGTATAGATAGTCTGCTAATGTAATTCAGAAAACAGAGATTTCAGCACTAGGATAAAGGTAATTAGCAGTGATGGGCCATTTTGATATTCAAATTCTTAAACGCTGTGAAAATCTCTTTTTCACTCTGAGATTTGGTCCTATGTTCTGTGAGTGGAGTCTGTGGCACGGTGGGAATTGCAGTTCCTTGGAGGCAAATGAGCAGTTTCCTATTCCGTGTTGTTTACTCACAGTGGGCAGTGGTGTTTAATCCTTCACCGTTTGCTGGAGACAACATGGCATCATAGGCCAGCGGTAGCAGACCTTAGCAGGCTCTGTGACTGTGAACTCATGGCAGCTGGAGACAACGTGTGGCTCTTGTCACTCTCTCTGTCTCCTCTCCTGGAAGTCACAGTGTCATCACCACAGGGACGTTAGGGTGATACTGTCTGATCATCCACTAGACCTTCATCTAGTTTATTGGAGAACTTAGGTGGATTCAGTACCTCATAGTGAGCCTGAACGTCTGTGCATGTTGTATCGGGGTTGGCAGTGTTTGGTGAACAGCTAGATAGTAAACAGTTGAAGTTTTTCTGTTTTCAGTGTAGCTGACCTATGCTGTTGCCATAGCTGGGCCGCAGCCAAAGACAACATGTAAACAAACCGAAAGAACGCATTCCAGAGATTCTTACTTATGCAAATTAGTTTTCATTTTGTATGATTTCTCAAGTTAGAGACGGTTCTCACTCCCAACGTTAGGGGCCCCATAGGAAGACCCAACCCCACACCTCTGAAATATGTGCAGAGGACCTAGGCTGGTCCCATGCAGACTCCCTGGTTGGCGGCTCAGTCTCTGAGCCCTGTGGGCTCAGGTTAGTTGATTCTCTGGGTTTCTTCCTCCCTCCCTCCCTCCCTCTGTTGGTCTGTCTCTCTCTGTCTCTGTGTGTGTGAGTGTGTGTGTGTCATCCTTGACCCTTCTGGCTCCTGCAATCCTTCTTTCCTATCTGCAGTGAGGATTCCCCAAGCTCTGCCTAATGTCTGGTGTGGTTCTCAGCATGTGTTTTAGGCTGTGGGACATTTTGAAGGCTACAGTCACTAGGTAATAACGTACCATTGCTTTACAGTCTAATGGGGCCGTCATTGTAAGTGTGATCCCTTGTTACCAAAATGTTTGTCCATTTTAAGTTTTGGTTTGCGTTCATTACTATAATAGAGTTAGCTATTATAAAGTCAAATCAGTGGCATTTAAATGTTAAACTTTGTCACTCTATTTAGTTTCAAAACAGTATTGTTTGTAAATGGAATTTGGTATTTTAAGTCGTTGTTTCCCATCTCTCCAGTACCTGCCAGCCACCCATCTTTTCCATTGCTCTGGTTTTTCTATCCTGGATAGTCTAGGTAGGGCTTCTGTGATTTCACATGGACCTGTCAAACTTCATTCATGTTGTACCATAAACCAGTATTTATTCCTTCGTTTGTCAAACATTCCATTGTGTTTACATCCCATGAATTTATTTCTTTTCCACTGTGGATATTCAAATTGTTCCCACCTGCATGCTGTGAACAAATTCGACTTAATACAGACAATGCACACACCTGACCACCTTTTCCCATTTCTCGTCGGTGTATACCTAGAATAACTGCTGTGCCCTGTGGTAAATGTTTAAGTTTTAGGGAGCTGCTGATTTTCTTTTGGTAGTGCTGAACCATTTCCATCTCCCACTAGCGATGTTTGTAGATGTAACATTTCTAGGTAGTCCCTGTGAGTGTGGCTTCCTCACATTTTATGGGCATGGATTGCTACACTTGAATGTAGCTTGGGTTTTATTTCCTGAGTGTGTTACGGGGTTCACCTGTCTACCGTACATTGTGGCCTCTAATATACGGAGGCTCTTCCCTTCTCGGTGGGTATTTGTAGGAGCTCATGTGAAGACCTGCTGAGTCCTATGGGCAGCTTTGCTGTCATTGGCTTCTTTCCTGAAAATTTCAGTCCACATTCTCTCTGTCATTTTGTCCATTTGGTTTGGAGACTTTGCTGGAGATACTGCCAATCTTTGGATAGTCGTGTGTCATTCTGGAAGATTCTGGAAGTCATAGTACCATGTGACAGCTGCGAGAGTCACATTAATGTTTTTCAAATTTCAGTGTCCAAAGTCCTCTGTTAGCAGGTTTCTAAGATCATGCATCGTGTACATGGTACATCAAATAGTACAATTTTTTTTATGTTTTCACACAAGTTGAAACATGGTCCAGCTACTCCATCTTGGTTCCAATAGAATACTTATCTTTAAACAGGAGAAGTTGAGGTTGAGATTGTTTCATTTCAGATGAAAAGTGTTGAGATCCTTGTGAAGAATCACACAAGCCGTCACCATTTGGGGTTTTTTCTTTTTCTGACCCCTGGTTGACTGCTCTAGGTGGGTGTGGAGAACAATGAATGACTTTACTTTGTCAGCACCTGTGGTCTGGGTTACTGTTCACTACTGTTCTTCTGGGAATAGAGAGCCTTCTACGTGGAATCGGTGCTGTGGCTCCAGGGCCACTGAGAGGTTACAGACAAAACTATGTGCTGCCAAAGAAACAGGCTGCATGGTACTCACTTCATTTGTGGTGTGTGGATTTCCCCTTAGTTGTTATTGAAATCTTTTCCCTTCTAGCAGTACTAAGAGATTTTGTAGGATACATGTTTTTAAAAAATAAGGTGTTTATGACGTTAGGAAATATTTTAAAACTATTCAAAAGGGCCCTAGCAATTAAAAAAGCTCAGAAAGGTAAAATTTGTGTAAGAGCATATTATTGTTTTTAATAAAAGTTACAATTTGGAAGCGTATGTTTATTAATTCTCCAATTTATTTATAAATGGTTAGTAAAGATTGTGTGTAAGTGTACACACACACACATGTACAAAGCAGTTTCCTCTATTTCTATTTTAAAAGGGTGTGACCACTTGACTCCTATTATCAGCAAACATTCTCTTAAAGGGTAACATACACGGTAACTGTTCCTTGGCTTATGTCCCATATAATTGATGTTTCAGCTGCTCATTTTCCTCTTAGTATCCAAAAGTTGCCCTTAGAGAACACGCAACAGACATGGCTATATTTCAGTAACTTACACAATAAAATCGGACTGGCTCCTAGTCTGTGGGCTGAAGCATGTGTTAATACTAATCTATTTCTCTTGTCAGTGTTTAGACTTAACCTTTTATAATTGTGTTCCGACTTAAGAATTAATACTGCATTGACGCACCTCAGTGCTGTTATCTTCTTGTCATTGGTTAAGGTGACTTACTTTGACCTTGAATCCTGGTGGTTACATCTGGCCATGAGCACGCTCTGCACCCCAGGCTTTTATAGAACCCCGGCACTTTTGCCTCAGCTTCACAAATATAATGGGAATAGGCATGAATTGCAACTACATTCATTTTTACTTATGTTATTCTAAAGTTCTTTCTTATTTAAAAAAAATAGACTAGTAAGAAATCAATGTGCTTTATAATCTTGGTTTAACTGTATCGACAATTTATATATTTCTTTTCATTCTATGTTTTGGGGCTACATCTTAAATAATATTCATATCCTAGGTAACATTTACTCCATGTTAACTGAGTAGTATATTTGCATTCGTAGCTGCTGCAGCCAGATAGTCTGTTTTATATGCAAATCCAGGTTAGAATCTCAGTCTGTGTTCTTTCCCTCTATTCCGCAGCTGTTAAGTTTGAACTGTCTTATGTTCAAATCCGCTTCGTACTTTGAATGCATTGTCAGGTGTGGCTCAGAACAAAACGAAGACTTTGTCCTGTACCACGGCAATGTCCCATAGTGTTCTATAATGCCAAAGTAGTAGACAGCTCACATTCATGATGCAAATGGGTTTTTATTTTGGCCATTGTTTTTACCTCAAAAGCAAACCACTTAGGGTAAGAAATCATTTAGCTCTAGGTTATATTATGTCACTTCTGAAACTGGGAATTTCTTTTTTGTTTTTGTTTTTGTTTTTAATTTTTAGAAATGAAACAACTAAAAAATGCTTATCCAAGGATAACAGTTTTTGAGTTCTTAAACTGAAAAAGAGCCGTGAGTTTGAAAGATGAAAAGAAATCTCTTAGAGCTGCCGTGGAGAGAAGTGTCGTTAGCAGCCATCTTCCGGGCTGTTCTGTGATGTCTGACTCTAGCAAGGAGTCAGGCAGTGATGTTTAGTGTCAGGAAATATTTGAAGTAAAGCTTAGTATTAGTAAAATAGTTAATATGAAAGATTCTTTAATTAAACAAATATGCACAGTATCATCGAATTTGTCTTCTGTTATAATGATTTTGAAAGCATAATTTAAAACATAAAATCAAAACACCATACAAATTTTAGGTTCACCAAAATTGAAAAACTTAGAGATACTATTTAATGAGGATGACTCAACATTAATTTTAGTTAATTTGGAGTACTGTTGTAATACAGCATTAATAAGTTGACAGATGGCTCCTTTAGCGAGGGCATGTGTGTTTGGACCCTCAGTACCTGGGCACAAGCCTGACGTGTAAACACAGTACTGAGTTGGCAGAGACAGTGCACCTGGGACTTGATGTTTACTCGTCTAACAGACTTGAAAGCCAGAGAAATGCCGTCTCACAAAGTGAGGTGGAGCACGACTGAGGAAGACCATGCAGGGTGCCTTCTGACCTGTACACACATGTGGGCCTATGCACACGTACAGACACACACACACACCAAGAACTATACAAAATTTTATTAGGCTCCTTTCATGACTTTATAAACCAAAACACATGCACATGGTATTTTACTCTGCACATTTAAAATTTAGGCCAGATATGGGAAATTATATATAATTCATCAATATTAAAATGCAGAACCCTTATGGTATAAAGTGAAATAATAAAAAGTCGGAGTCAAATACAAGGAAATTAACTATTAACTTTAAAGTTGCCAGAAAGCTGTTAGATTACATCTTGAGTTGATTTGGCAAAAGTAATAGCAGTAAAATTCAGACACCCAATCTCTTAGAGACAGACAGACAGACAGACAGACAGACAGACAGACAGACAGACACACACACACACACACACACACACACACACACACACACACACACACACACAGTTTCCTGTCTATGCCATTATCTATTAGGAAAAAAACATGTGCTCAAGACACATTGTCTGACTTTGAATCTAATACTAAGGAAAATGTGTGTGTGTGTGTGTGTGTGTGTGTGTGTGTGTTTGTACCTTTTGACAATGTGGCGTGTTTCCAAAGGTTGCAAATAAAGAGTTTGAAGTTGTTCATGATTTTATGTGAGCTACATTGATTCGTAGCTACCCCTCTGGTCAGGAAGAAGCTGCAGACACTTTACTCCTTCTTGTGCTTGTTTCCTGAAGCACCTGTTGACTTCTGCCACCGTTTAGTGGTAACGTTATCTTCATTGAGTTCTCAGTGACTAAGATGAACTGTAGAGTGTTTGGTATTTTAGTCAGGAAGAGAATTCACATTCAACCATGTCAGGCTGGTTCACTGGTGAAGGGTGTTCAGAACTAGGGGCTTAGGGGATACATTTCCACATAAATTAGTGTTGAATCAACATTGTATCTAAGTACTTGATTAACATTGTTAAATTCAGAGGAGAAGGAAGAAATCTATTGAAAAATACCTTATTACCATTCCTTCCATTACTCCCGGCTCCTCTTGGTTAATGAGCTCATACTTGACCACCTTCACAAGATGAACTCCACTTTCTTTTTTTTTTTTTTTTTTTTTTTTTTCTTCTGCTTAAAAATACAAAAGTGATTTGAATGACATGTATGCAAGTTTGAAGTCCTAACAGTATTTATTACTTGTTTCTTCTCTTATGGCTTGTTATTTTTTGTATAATAAATTATAATAATTTCAAAATATTTTATTTTAGGTGCTGTATTTCTTTGTAGTGTGCAAGGCCTAGCTGTTAACGTTGACCCAATATTATATTCTTGGGTCATCTACCAACCACAGAAGCGAACCAGCAGACATCTGCAGCAGGTGAGTGGCTCTGTAAGTCATGTTAACAATCAGCGTTTCCTCTGTTGTGATGAGCTCAGTGCTCATTGTGAGTGACTCGCTTTAGAAGATGCTGTGATCCCTCCTCTGCAGTGGGTTGGCGATACTGTCCTTACTGATTTTCCCTTCTTATTTTACTTCTGTGCAAGAATTTCCTTAGGCCCTCTTATGCCTCTCACAGGAGACATGTAATTTCATTCATGAGTAACTGTAGCTCAACATAGGTTGGCTGTTGAAGTGACTTTCTGCTTGCTTTTTTAAGGCAGAAGGATTCTCGACAGCAATCTTTGTGGGTTGTCCTATTTATTCTTGTTTTATTCTTACACATTTTTAGATTTATCCAATAAACCTTCTTTGAACTTTAACCCTGGTAATTTGATAGGTAGTACAAAAAAGTCTCTGATATATATATATATATATATATATTCATTTAAAACATATAAATTACAGATTATATCTATGAAGAATAGAATAGGTCACGGTAGTTTCTAGAATCATTAAATGAAATAGTGTAATTCTGGCAAACTGCTATTGTTCCCATTTGAACGGAAGGTTACTGGGGATTTTACCTATGGGAACAGTACCTGTAAATTGCATAATTTAGTTCTTACGGGGTCATATTTATGGCTTATTGTATTGTATTTATTCATTAAAAGCTATAGTTTTGAAATATTCTATTTGGGATAATTTTTTTCTGTGATAGACTAATGGTACTTAGTAGGAGAAAAATGAATCCTTCAACTATGAAAGACTAAAATATTATTCTGTGTAACCCAGGGAGCATTTTCGTTTTGTTCCTGGGGATGGAACCCATGGCCTTATCATGCTGTACAAATTCTACCACACTCACAGCTGCAGTTAGAGGTTCTTCAGTGTTTATCTCAGTTTACTTTTCATACCCCTTGCTCTTGTTTCACTCTTCATCTTTACACATAATGTAGAATATTGGACTGCCTGCTGGACACCTAGCCTACAAAACTGTTGTCCCTGAAAGCATCTCTCTCTAGAATATGAATGTGTTTGCGGCTATCAGAGAGTAGAGGTCAGTATGACATTGAGGCCAAAGGGTTACTTCTCCTAAGCAGATGACAGCAGAGAGGGATGGGCTAAGGATGGGCTAAGGGAGGCCTGTGTCGGCCTGAGCGCAGGAACCCTGTGCGCTGGAGTAAACGTCCTTCTACACAAAGCAGCAGATAGAACCCACTTCCTACAAAGGGTTTTGTTCACATCCTCAGGCCTTTGGTAGTTGAGACTTCACTCTGAAGGAAAGTGCTGTGAACAGATTACGATTTGGACTCCTGCAGTGCAGGTTAGCTAGGCTGTCGAACTTCCTACCGTGGGTTTACCTGTGTCAACCCACACTGAAGTCCAATCTGCAAAGGGGTGATTTGCTGTGTTGTTGGGTATTCTTGTTACTGTGACTTCTGTTGGCCATTGTCATTTCATCATTTTGTCTGGGATTTAGTTTTGCTTCCTTATTTTTAGAAACACTCATTTTAATCTTTATTGTGGTTATGATTGTCTGCCTGCCTGGTCATTGTCTCGGGTATATCAATGATGGGCAGAGATTGGGGGACTTATTACATTACTGATTCTTGTTTCAAAGCTCGTCTAAAACTCCATTTTCACGCCTTAATATCCTCGGTGCTGGAATTACAGGCATGTACTTCCATGCCTAAGCATTTAAAGTATTAAATATGTGTTAAATGTGATTAACATAGTATTAAGTATATTGTAATATTAGATACACAAATACTTGTTTCACACTTTCACGTTTTTTTTTCTCGTTCTCAGGATATCTTCCTATTTATCTTCCTTGTTCTGTTTGCATGATCTGTGAAAGTTCATAGTGGTTGTAGGAATCACACTGGTGACACTACAGCCGCCACATGTGCCCCTTTGTAGGAAACGGGAGGCTCACCGTGGCTCTCACCCCGGCCTCCCCAGCTGTACTTTCCTTCTCAGCTGTGGCTAAAGCCCAGTGTCTGATGATTCTTTTCCATGAAGTTCAGCACTGATCTTTTCTGCCAAAGCTCTGACAGGCTTGTATTAGCCATCCCTGGCAGTAGCTTCAGGGTACTGAATAAAGAAGAAACAGCTGCTCCACTGTCCAGCCCCACACTGCTGTGTTCAGCAGAGACTCAAAATGCTTTCCAGCTTTCTCCAGCATACAGTGGACTTCCTGCTTTCTAAATATGCTCTGATTATTACTTCACCAGATAAAATAGAATTCTCAAAATATCTCCAGAAATTATCAGCAGTCATCTCTCCTCCCTCCATAACTTAGACTTGGTCTCTCTCATTACAGTCTATGTAACCTATAGCTTTTAAGGCTTCAACACAAAACTCTTACATTTCATCTGAAAATGCTATAGGCAAAATGCTAGCAATAAATAATCTATAAGCTTTAATTGTTATTGTGGTGTAATTGCTATGTTCTTTTCTTTTGTTAAATTTTATTTTATTAAAATATAAATTAGTCTTTACTGTATGAATTATATTTACAGGGGGAAAAGTAGTTCTATTGTCTCTCAGTACCTTGGAGTGATTGTTGGTTCCAGGAACCAAAGTGTATTGCTGCTTGAGCTCCTGTGTGCACTGACAGTGATTGCACAAGTGTGTTCACACCCTGCCGTATACTTGATATCAATACCGTACCTCATGCCGAATGGACTGCAAGTGCTGGGTGGAGTTCTCCACCTTATAGTGTGGGGAATAGGGGCATGAGGAAAGAGTCCTGTGCGTTTAGTGTAGTGGCATTCTGCCTTACGTGTGCTTGGTCCACACTTGGCTGACATCACGGAGCAGGAGCTCACCTGGGCGTGCTGCTTCTGTATGCTGGGGAGGAAATCCTCTAGGACTGTTGTATAATATTTCCTGAGTATTAATTTGGTTACTTACACATGAGAGAAAGCAGGCAAAGGAAAGAGGGGTGTGGTTTTCAACACAGCTTAGATCCCAGCTTACAAACTACTGTCCCCAGAGATGTCAGCTTTGACACTTATTTCAATTTCTCGCTTTGTTTCTTTCAGCAGCCCATGGTAGCTGTACCTCTTGTCACTTCAGTTAACAGAAGGAAAGAAGACGAGCTATCCATCGGAAGTGCCCCAATGGGAAAGCAGCAGTCATATCAGGCCTCAGAGTATGCCAGCAGCCCCATAAAAACAAAAACAGTGACAGGTATGTGTCACGGACATTAGTTTACCTTACTTTTTTTAACCTGTGTTTTTATAAGAATATAATATTAATTATTAAAGGAGGAAAATAGTGAAAACATAACTTACCATCATATCAATTCATTCTATAATGATTAGTCATTATATATAAAATAAAAGACAAATAGTGCATTGATTATTTTACAATTGAAATTATTGGTGTATACTGTTGTCTTTGTCAGGATTTCTATTCTTACACAAAACATCATGACCAAGAATCAAGTTGGGGAGGAAAGGGTTTATTCAGCTTACACTTCCACATTGCTGTTCATCACCAAAGAAAGTCAGGACTGGAACCCAAGCAGGTCAGGAAGCAGGAGCTGATGCAGAGGCCATGGAGGAATGTCACTTACTGGCTTGCTTCCCCTGGCTTGCTCAGCCTGCTTTCTTTTACAACCCAGGTCTACCAGCCCAGGGATGGAAGGAGGGAGGGGTAGAGAGTTAAAGTATATTGAGAGATCGCAGGTTGAAATGGGATATAGGATATATTAAGCAGTCATGGGACTTAATATTTAATAAAAATAACATCTTCCATCGAGATAGGGATAAAAAGAATATATAATCAGTTTAGCTCTCATTCAGTCTACAGACACTTCTGTAGTCTAAGTATTGGTTCTCTTGAACTATTGTAGAGGATGTAAGAATAATTTTTTCTTTTTTTTTTAACTGGATGTTTACTTACATTTCAAATATTATCCCCTTTTCCTGTTTCCAGTCCAGAATTCCCCTATCTTATCCTCCCTCCCCCTGCCTCTATGAGTGTGCTCCCCCACCCACCCACTCCCTCCCACCTCCCCACCCTGACACTCCCCTGCACTGGGGCATCGAGCCTTCACAGGACCAAGGGCTTCTCCTCTTACTGATGCCCAGTAAGGCCATCCTCTGCTACATATGCATCTGGAGCCCTGGGTCCATCCATGTGTGCTCTAGTGGTTTAGTCTCTGGGAGCTCTGGGGGGGGTCTGGTTAGTTGATATCGTTGTTCTTCCTTAGGGGTTTCAAACCCTTTCAGCTCCTTCAGTCTTTTCTCTAACTCCTCCACTAGGGACCCTGTTCTCAGTTCAATGGTTGGCTAAGAGCATCCTCTTCTCACGGTATAAGCTCTTTGCTATTCACATTCATGGAATTCTTGCCTTCTATGAAGACAGAATATGGCATTTTACTTTCTGTTTTTTTTTTTTTTTTTTCATTAGTTTAACATGTTATTCAAAGGTTTACAAATTCATTAAGTAAGAAAAAATCATTCTAGTCTCAGGCAATGGGTTTTTTAGGACAGTTTTAAATGTGGAGACTGCCAATTTCTGTTCATGTTTCAATGGCATTGATACTTTCTAATAACTAGTTTTAATAACTTGGTTAAAAGCAAAATGAGTAACAGATCTTGTTTAGTGTCTATTGAAAGTATATCTGAGGAGGAGTTTGTCTTATCTGTCCTGTATCATGTGGCCTTTCTTGCATAATTGCTATATATCAGGAGATTAGTTGTTAATGGTGGTCACAGTCATGTTTCTAAGTAGCATAACATATGATATTATAAAATGAAAAGACAGCATAGACAGGGCCCAAAAGTATAGTTTGGTTTCTTTCTACTGATGTTTCATTTAAAACGTGAGCATTTAGCGACGCTGGAATCACACATTCTGTTGGAAGAATTACTGAACCGTGTGGGTATTATCACATGGCTCTGGGGACTGAGTATATAATCTGAAGTAGGCGAGTCACACTGGGGTCTGAAGCAAGTGCTGCCACGGAGCCATGGCTCCAGCCCATGCTTTGTTTGTCTGTTTGCTGTTTTCTTTTCCTGAGGAGGGACTCTTGCTATGTAGCTCATCTTGGCCTCGAACGTGTGATCGTCCAGTCTTGACCGTAGATTTCCTAGCGCTGGAACACAGACTTTGAAACTCAGCTGTACTATTTTGATGTTTAGCTTACAGTTTATTTAGCCAAGGAAAAGGCATTAGGACATGTTTGTTGTGTATAATTTCGAATTGCTCAGCTCTGGTTTGTATAATTTATTTCTCAGCTTTATCTGTTCCATTGTAAATTTTCTCCCAGAAGTCCATTAACTTAAGCCATTATAGAAATTATTTGAAGTATAATGTCAGTTAGCTATGAAGCTCTTCGAGAACCCATAGTGGTGTTAATATAAGTACATTGCAAGTGTCTCAATTATGGAATTCTTTAGGAATAAGTATGTTACTCTAGTTTTTATGTGAATTGGCAAGAATTCAGCAAAAATTCAAAAATTTTCATGCAGTGTTTTTTCTCCCTTTAGCAGTCAGAGTGCGATTATAGTTTCCAGATGAAATTCCGAATGTCACATAGTGATGACATATATTTTCCTGGTTGGCTCAGCATGAGATGCAGTTTTGCATGCCATGTCACGCTGACTAGCAGAATCCAAAAGCCATAATTTCCCAAGGGCCTTTGCAGGGTGATAGCATCGGATGTCGATTGTTTTCTGATGAAAAGTCTTGAGCACTGTAAGCAGTTTTGTCACATGTTTCCTAAAGCCATTAGATAGTAAAAAGCTGTTGTAAAGGTCACTTTCTCCTTTAGTTAGTCCCTATCATTGTAAACTGCAGGTAGAGCATAACTTAGGCATGGGGCATAATCAGTATGTAAAGAGTAAATCTTGTATGTTTGGACAGTAAACCCAATTCATCTCAAACTAACATCACATACCCTGATTTACTTTCATTATAAAACAGTTGTAACTATTACTAATAATATGGTACATACTTGTTTTAAGAGTTTCTTTTGCTAGAATGAAACACCATGTCTGCAGGAAAGAGTTTATTTGGTTTTCACTCCCATACTGCTGTTCTTTAGCAGGAACCTGGAGGCAGGGGCCATGGAGGGCTGCTAACTGGCTTGGTCCTTGGCCTGCTACCTTCAGGAATCACATGCAGTGGGCTGGGCCCTCCCCCATCAGCCACTAAGTAAGAAGATGCCTTAGACCTGGGTATCAAAGAGGCAGTCCTCAGTACAACTGACCCTTTTCAACTTGACACAAATTCAAACGTGTTAAAATTCCACTCTCTAAAATATTTTCTCTCTTAAACATACAAAATCTTTCAAGAGTTCAGATCTTTCAGCTGTGATCTCTAAAATCTAGATTAGATTAAGTACGTTCTTCAAGAGGGGAGACCTGGGCACAGTCACAATCTGAACCAACCAAAACCAAATTTCAGCAACATAAATAACTCACTGTGCAGGTACTTGGGACTCACTCACTGTCTCCTGGGCTCCTCCAGAGAGATTGTGTCACTTCTCCAGCCCTGCTCCCTGCAGCACACACAGCTTGTCCTTTGCGCTCTGGCTAGTCCACTCCATTCCACTACTGATGGAGTTCTTGGACGTCTCCATGGTGCTGGGGTCTCCAGCCGCCCCCATGGCCTCTTCCTGGTGCCAAGCCTCATCTTTTTTGCATGACCTCTTCACCTGGGCGTAAAGCTGCCACTGAGGCTGCACCTTTACTAAGAGCTTCTCCTGCCTCCCACAGTGCCAAGCCTTCAGCTGCTCATACCTTCCTGCGTTCAAAACCAGTACCCACTGAGCGACTCTTACTCTACCAAACTGCCAGCAAGCCGTACAACCTTTGCTTCCTCTGGAGCACAGCTTCTCTGTGTTGTCAGAAAATTATTTCCCAGAGGATTTCACCTCAGTGATACCAGTCTCCTTTTATTCCCTTCCAGTTCTTAGCTCCAGCTGACCAGCAGCAACTGTCCCAGTAACGGAAGGCTTCATGTCATTGGTGTTGGTCTCTTGGTAATGGTAGCTGACTCTTCAGCTCCAGCTGACCAAAAGGACAGAATCTCAGTTCAGAATAACAAATGGCCCTGAGAGAGTCTTCAAACCTCCCCCTGTGACTTCACAGCCCGTCCCTCCACCTTATATGCTGCTCCCAGCGTTCTCACCCATCAGGCTCAAGAACTTCCTTCCCTTTGAGCTCTCAACTCTCAACTGCTCTTCAACCCCAAAGTTCCAGACTCCTTCCTTTCACGGTCCTCAACACATGGTCAGTCTGTCACAGCAATGCCCCGCAATGCTGACACCAACTTGTTTTAGTTAGGGTTTTTGTTGCTACAAAGAAACACCATAACCAAGTAAGTTAGTGAAGAAAGGCTTTACTTGTTTTACGTTTCTCCATCCCCATCCATCATCAAAGGAAGGCAGGAGCTGATGCCGAGACCAGAGAGGTGGGATTCCTGGCTTTCCCTAGTTTGCTGAGCCGCCTTTCTTACAGAAAACAGAAAATGCCTTCCTGCTGGCTCACACAGAGCTGTCTCAATGGAGCTTCCTTCATTTCAGATTAACTTTAGCTTTTGTGTCAGTTCAGCATAAGACTGGGCAGCACACTGCCCAACAAAGATGTGTGAGAACTCTGTAAAATTGTTCACACACAGAGCATGTAAGTTCACAGTTCTTTGTGTTTTGGATATTAAAAAGAAAGGTACACTTTAAACATAGCACAGGTTATTTTTACCTAACATTACCTACCTCGAAGACCTTGGGGCAGTAATCTTTCTTCTTTTTTCCTTTGGGTCCTAATCATGTGCAAATTACTTTTAAGTCCATTCCATGGCCCAGCTGGGAGAATGCCGTAGTTCAGTTTTGCATTGAGTTTAATTCCTCGGAGCCACCGTGGTGAGAAAGGACTGTCTCCATAAAGTTACCCCATACTGTGGAACGAAGGCATCACACATACACCCATGTAAACAGATGCTAATAATAAAGTCCACCATATCCATGTGTGCGTGTGCATAACACTTCATATTAACACTCTTCTTCAACAGCTTTCTGCTTCAGTATCTTGAATGCTGCTTGAGTCTACAGTGTGTTGTGACCTGGGACAAATGTAGGATGTGTTTACTGTTTTATGTCCCCTTTCTGCTACTTGACATGTTGTTTAGAGGCTGAATCAGGTTTCCTGCCTTGGTGGCTCTTGATCCTTTGGGTTCTCTCTAAATCTAATGCTGAGTTTTTCTGTTGCCGTAGTCAGCATCTCTGGGGAGTCCTGACTGTTCCCCACGGTGCCTTCCTACACCCTGTGTCTCACACTGCGTTACCTGCTTCCTTTTTAGAGCCTGCAGGGGTTGATGGCTGTTGGTAGAGACTGGGCACCTGTGCTTTGCTTGTGCGTCTGTGTCGTAGACCATGCTCATATCCCCACTCCCCTTCTTCATTGGTGTCCTCTTTTCTTTTTCCTTTTGAACTTTCCCTCTTCTCCTTGTTTAGCACAGTCTACCATCCCTGTCCTGCCTCAAGATTTTATTCTCTGAAAATAATAGATAAGAAACCTAAGGCCTAAGTACTAGGAGTGATTTTAGGATCATACCTTGTGAATTGGAAAAGGAAGGAAGGAACAGAGGAGGGAGGGAGAGAAGGATGGAAATGAGCTAACTCAGTTCCCTCTATTCTGTGTTCAGAGGAAACTTTTGTCTAAATACGTTACTCTCCATCTGAAACTCTACCTTGGTAGAGCCTTGCTCACCACCCATGAGCTTCATGAGGCCCTGCAGGCCTGTCTTACTCAGCACAGAATTGCAGTTCCTGAACTGACTGCCCACTGATATAGTAGGCGTTCCAGAAGTAGTTGGTGGATAAACTTTATGTAGTACTCATGTGAAATTTTCATTTTCTTCCCATCCTCTTTCATTCTCGTAACATCCCAATTTTATTTGGGTTATATTTTTTGCATTTATTTCTTATCTGTATAATATTTTAAAAGACATACCATTTTATATGCTGGCAGGATGATTGCTTTCTGCTTAAAGGTGCTTGCTGCTAAGTTGGACAAGCTGATGTTCCCTCGGGAGCCACATGCTATAAGAGCGGTTGTCCTCTGTCCTCTACTTGAGCCAGGATGGCATGTCTCCTGTACACATACATGCACAAATAAACAAAAATGTGTGTGTACTAATTGGGTATCGACACCCTCAACTGTGTCGGTGATTGACACTTTATTCTAGATTTTGTAATATCTTCTTGAATAAAACAATAGTGTGAGATACTGTATAATCCCAGTGTTTAGAATGTTGCTTGTCTCAGTTATGTAATTAGAAAGCACACCCTTTTGGACAGCTTGGTGTTCCTCAGTCATGTGGTTTTATAGTGTGTGGTGAGTTTTGTTCTGTTTCAACTACTTCTTCTGCCTTGGGACTCACATATTCCCTAAGCTTGCCCTTTTCTCTCTGTCTATTAAGAAGCCTTGACTTCCCTTTTGGTGTGTTTAGTTGATCTCTGTTTGCCTACAGTGCTTTGAATACAGTGGTTAGCCCCCATAGATTCATGTGTTTAAATGTGTGGCCTCAGATTCCCAGAATTCACTTTGAGCAACGCATACTCATATATGTTTCCAATTCCACGATGTCAAGCAGAGACAGGGATTTCGCGGAGGCTCACTGGGCAGCCACTCTTGGGGACTTCCAGATCAATGACAGACCATGTCTCAAACGGGTATTTAAAAAAGGTGGCGGTGATGGTGCAAGCCTTTAGTCCCCATACTCAGGAGGTAGTCTACGAGATCAAAGACGACATGGTCTATAGAGTGAGCTCCAGAACAGCAAGCATTACAGAGAGGAAGCATGACCAGAAAAACAAGCTAGCCAGCAAGGGAGGGAGGGGGTAGAGAGAGGTGTGGGGTCAGAGTCAAAGTTAAGTAGGTAGGGAAATAGATCAGGAAAAGTTCAAGGAGCTGATGACTTGGCTTAAAATATGCTGCATAGGATTCTCAGAAAAGTAATACAATACAGAGGAAGACAGAAGTGATATAATTCTATTGTAATCTTAAAAGATTAGGAAGTATTTTTAATCTTTTACATTTACACAACCAAAATAACAAACAAAGAGACAAAGATGGGCAACCCATGAGGAATGAAACTCATGGTGGACATGTGCACACGGAAATAGACAAACTCATGTATCTATCCACATATAGACATACATAAAAAATTTTAGGACACAGATTTACATGACGACATTTTTGTTATTAAATTTCAACCCCTGTGAAAGGGTCATTTGACCCCCAAAGCAGTCCTGACCCAAAGATTACAACCACTGATCTAAATAAGTTTTATAAACTCAGTGTGCTAAAAGAACATCCTAGAGAAGAGATGGGTTAAGAACAGTCATTGGCAATGTTTTATTGCTGCAAAGAGGTTATTATAACCAAGACAACTCGTAGAGAGCAGACATTTAATGGGTGCCGGCTTACAGTTTCAGAGCATCCAGGCAGACAGGATGCTGGAGAAGGACCGAAGAGATCTACATCTGGATTCACAGGCCACAGTCTTGGCTTGAGCACAGATCTCACAACAGCCCATGGGCACACTTCCTCCAACAAGGCCTCACCTCCTACGAGTGCCTCTCTGTGTGACCAGTGACGAGAACTTTTCTGTTCACCCAGAAGCTGACCTCCTGGTCATCAGTGACTTGACCGATAGCTAAAATCAGCAAGCCCACAGAATGAGTCAAGTATTGGGCACTTATAATCTCATACAGCTGTGATAGTTTTAAGAAGCGACAGAAGCCACCTTAGAAATACTTACGGTGTGGCTTTGTGAAAGGATTTGTGCGTTTTGCTAATTAGCTGTTCCTAAATGCAGAGTCCAGACCACTGTCCGTTCCTGTGAAGGCCGTGCTGCACAGTCATGAGGAGTGCACAAGTGCTGAAGACAGAATGAAGGAGCTCATTGCAGCATTGTGGAATGCAGTGAAGAGTCTCTCACTACAGGTACATTTAAGCATCAGAAATGCTATGGTGCCACTTCCCACACCGCTCTAAAATGACAGCACACTCAGTAAGCCACAGTCTTTCTCACAGCATTGCTGGACTGCCTCCCGTCCACTGCTGCTGTGCTTCCCGTAGGCTGCATTAACACTGGTTTTTACAGCATTATTCAAAAGGTTTATGATTATGTGTATGTTTGTGAATACTAAATTTTAATACAATTTATTTTACTTTTTAGTGCACATAACTCAAGGTGTCAGCCTACAGTGTTTTGGAGTTGGCATTTTTGTTTGAGCAAGTTTGGCACTATAAAATATAATAAGAAAAACATAGTTTTTTTTTTACATTTCATACATAATAGAACTTAGTAATATCTTTTGGATTTTTGTTTATACCTTGCTATAAAAAATTACTTTCTTTTGATACTTAGAATCTTTCTGTCTATGAAGTACATGTCCTTTTTTCTTTTGCTCTGTTACTAAATTTTTTAGTATAGGTTTATTTTTTCTAGTATAAGTGTTAACAGAATTCCAGAAAATGAGTTTATAAAGTGCACATATGCGTGTGCACACATGAGCACGTGAACACACAGTGACTTGATGTGAAACATCTTATGTGGAACTCCTTGAGAGATTGAAAAACTCTGTCTCAAAAAGGCATGAAGTATGTCAGGGCGAGAATTAGGGGCATTCGCTGCCTTGTTCTGATGAACGCAGAAGCCAAGCTGCTTGGTGCTCTGTCCCTTTGACAGAGTATCTGAGAAAGGAAGACTGCTTTTGTTTGTTCCTTCAGAAGTCTGAGCTGTTTCTTAGGAGGAGAGGGTCTGCTTGGCCTGCTCTATGGCCTGTGGGCATGGCCGAGCACTGACGGATGGCAAATGGGTGTGGCCGAGCAGAGGCCCCGCCTGCTCACTTCTTCCAGCTCAGACTCATCTTCTAGATAACCAGTTGGGGTCTCATCAGTGTTGATGGAAGTCCAGGAAGTGTTGAGTTTCCACAAGTCGTGGTCAGTTGACATGTTAACCTGGCCTTCCTATTGCTTTTCAGTGCTGTGAAGTTTACCATTGCCGTGTAAGGTAATTTCCAAGTTTACCCGTCTCGTAGTAATTGTGACTGTTGTATAATGATTCAGTGCTCTTACTGGCTTTACTAAATCTCATTTCACTGCCAGTTATTCGTAAGTGCACATAATGGCAGCTGTCTTAGGTTTTCCTGCCCTGAACTGACACCGTGAGCAAGGCAGGTCTTAGGAACACCATCCAGGCAGGCATGGTGCAGGCAGAGCTGAGAGCTGTACGTCTTCATCCGAAGGCTGCTAGCAGAACACTGGATTGCAGCAGCTAGGATGAGGGTATTAACGCCACACTCTCAGTGACACACCTACTCCAACAGGGCCACTCCTAATTGTCCCACGTCCTGGGCGGAGCATATGCAGGCCAGAACAGTAACCCTTATTCCTTCCTTTGTTTTATGTGAAGTTAGATAAAATTCACATCACATAAAGTTTGTCACTCTCACCCTTTGAAATGCACCATGTATTTTATGGTTCCTGATTTTGAGTAAGTATATTGGATATTAATTTGCATATGAGTATTTCATTTCATAAATTGCCTTGCCTCTTACTGTCAGGTTTTCTTTGCTGTACCCCAGTCCTGGTCTCGTATTTAAACATTTTTAGCTCTTACTATATCATGTAAGTTTTAGGGAAAAAATATATTCTGATTAAGTAATTTCAATCTAAGTTAAAATATTGTTTGTAAAAAGAGCATTTTTCCCCTAAGATGCTATTTCTGATCAAATGTAAAACAGTAAACTCTGAACCTGTCCTCAGATAAAAACTGAACATCATAACTTTAAAACAGTCAAAAGATTATTTTTTGTAAGACTTTGGAAACGTTATTATGTTTGGGACCAAAGCTGTTATTTGTTAAGACCATGTTATTCCACACTTATGGTAGAAAAACGTGTGCAGTATAAAGGCACCAGCAATGTTTGGTATATTCTGTTTATTTGTTAGTAGCAAAGTGAGACTTTCACACATCCTTATAATTGTTATTCTGTAATAGTGCATATCGGTCTAGACAGTTTCTTTTGAGTATCTTCTAACAGATTATATTAGGTTCATTTATTCTTTGACATTCTTCTTTATCTGAAAACCACGAGGTTTTTGAAAATTTCAGTGTTACTCAGCAAGCACATCATTAACAATGGCCCAACGCTATGAAAAGTCTGAGGTCTTCAGCTCCTTCCTCAGGGACTTAAAGATCTTGTCATTCGGGTCTTTCACTTGCTCGGTTAGGGGGACAGCAGGATATTTTATATTACTTGTAGCTCCTGTGAAGGGTGTTTTTTCCTCTAATTCCTATCATGCAAATAATCATTTGTCTAAAGGAAGGCTACTGATTTCTTTAAGTTAATTTTATATCTAGCCACAAAAATTGAGATGCTCTGGCCTGGAAAGCATTGTCTTCGTTGTTGCTTAGCTCAGCCGTTTTGCTCATGTATATTTGAGTTTCAGATTGTTATCCTACATCTTTCCAAGTGCTACTCTGCCATTATGTATAGAAGAACTACTTCTGTGTTGTTTGATGAACCTGTCAATCAAACTATCTCAAGGAAAGCACTGTGAGCCAGTTACGCTGGGGCAATTGAACTGTCTCCTGGGAACGTAACCGGGGGTGAGATAAGAGCAGCTCCTGGTGTCTAGAGAACTCCTTGACTCATCTTCAGTATCAGGTGGACATTTCCAGATAGACAGATGAAGGTCCAGTACATTAGGTACAAAAACATGTTTCGTAACACTTAACACTACCAGTTTTATGTAGAGGTTTACCTTCCTATTTATAGGCACTAATAGAGTCACAGCCATTTCATTATAGCTTCTTAGCAAGGAGAAGTCTGAAATCTAACTCTAGAAATTTAACAACCACCCCCATCAAGAGTGACTGGGAAAAGTATGGAAGATATTCAAGGTTTGCCCTTAAGATTTTGTTTCATTTCTATTTGAAGCTTAAACTTGGGTATATTTAGATGCCATATGCAAAATATTTCCACCACACTGTGCTGCCTGGTTTTGTGACATTTTGACACAAGCCAGAATCATTTGGGAAGATGGAACTTCAGTCGAGAAAATGCTCTCACCAGGTTGGCCTGTGGGCTAGCCTCTGATACATCCTCTTGATAGGTTATTGATGTGGGAGGGCCCAGCTTACTAGGGAGCTGTAAGAAAGCCCAAATGAGCAAGGCAGTAGCCAGCAGTCTTCCGTGGCCTCTGTCTCAGCTCCTACCTCTAGACTGCAGCCTTGACTTCCAGCCCTACATCCTCTCAGTGGTTAACAGTGACTGGGAAAGGTGAGCCGAAGTAAACCCTTTCCTCCATAAGTTGCCTTTGGCCATGGTACTTCATCACATCAGTGGAGACCCCAAATTAGAAAGAACGATAATAACATAAACAAGAAATGAAGTTGGTTATGGTTTGTGTCTTTGCTCTGTTATAGCAAATACACAGGTAAACAGCCAGAGCTTAAAGAGTGTGGACCAAAAACTTGAAGTCATAGTTTTGCAAATAACAGACATTTAGTGTTTATTTGTGGGGGGTTTGGAAAATGTTTATTTGATAACATGATACATCTGTCAATGTTCTATTTACCTTTTATGAGGAAAATGAATATCACATGTACCAAAGTTGCCTTTGAACTTATCTGACCATTAAGTCAGTTTTATTAATTGTCCTAATAAATTCCTTGTGTAGAACAAAACAGTAAACAGCATAAATGAAGAAATGATTTTAATTTTTAGTTGCAAAAGCCCTCATTTACTTACTTAACAGTTTATTGAATCTCCAGTGCATGCTAGGAACTGGGTTCCATGCAGGAGCACAAATGAAGTAGGAACAGTGCTGACTCAGGTAATGTTCGCGTCAGGGTTTGTACTATCGAGGTATTCGCTGAAATTACAACGTCATTCACTCGTTCATTGGTTTCAAGTCCAGAGAGTCTCATGGCAGTGAGCCCTCCACCACAGCGCTTTCTCCGTCTTCACTGCAGTCTTTCTCCAGGCAGGCCTATTTCTCTTGTCTCTGTGTCCCTGGAGTCTCAGTTCAGATCCTTGCCGGTGTGAAAGAGCACACAGATGAGAACACAGGACGGGCAAAGTACAGTGTCAGCCTGGGTTTTCCCCTTTAATTGGATTTCTTAAAAAGAATTTTATTTATTTATTTAAGTGAGTGCACTGTTGCTGTCTTCAGAAACACCAGAAGAGGGCATCAGATCCCATTACAGATGGTTGTGAACCACCATGTGGTTGCTGGGAATTGAACTCAGGACCTCTGGAAGAGCAGTCAGTGCTCTAACCGCTGAGCCATCTCTCCAACCCTAAAATTGTTTTGTTTTTCTTTTTATTATTGGATATTTTCTTTACTTACATTTCAAATGTCATTCTCTTTCCTGGTTTCCCCCTCTGGAAGCGTCCTATCCCCATCCCCCTCCCCCTGCCTCTATGAGGGTTCTCCTGCCTCTGGACTCCCTCCCGTCTCCCTACCTGGCATTCTCCAACACTGGGGCATCAGCCTTCCCAGGGCCAAGGGCCTCTCCTCTCATTGATACCTCATAAGGCCATCCTCTGCTGCATGTGCAGCTGGAGCCATTGCTGTTGGTTTAGCCTCTGGAGCTCTGGGAGGTCTGGTTAGGTGATATTGTTGTTCTTCCTGTGGGATTAAAAACTCCTTCTGCTCCTTCAGTCCTTTTTCTAGTTCCTCCACTGTGACCCAGTTCTCAGTCAATGATTGATTGACAGCATCCTCCTCTGTATTGGTCAGGCTCTGGCAGAGCCTCTCAGGACACCGCTGTATCGGGCTCCTTTCAACATGCACTTCTTGGCTTCCACAATATGGTCTGGGTTTGGTGGCTGTATATGGGATGGATCCCCAGTTGGGGTAGTCTCTGGATGGCTTTTCCTTCAGTCTCTTCACCACACTTTGTCTCCATATTTCTTCCTGTGAATATTTTGTCTCCCCTTCTAAGAATGGCTGAAGCATCCGTACTTTGGTCTTCCTTCTTCTTGAGCTTCATGTGGTCTGTGAATTGTATCTTGGGTATTCATAGCTTTTGGGCTAATATCCACTTATCACTGAGTGAATATCACGTGTATTCTGTGAGTGGGTTATCTCACTCAGCATGATATTTTCTAGTTCCATCCATTTGCTTAAGAATTTCATGAAGTCATCTTTTTTAATAGCTGAGTAGTACTGAAATTGCTTCTTAATGAATAAAGTATATTTACATGGAGAATATCTCATTCTTCAGTATTTTTAAATAAGTACAATTATTCCTAATGTTTTATTTCAAGTGTGGGTAACATATTATTTGGACCTAAGAGGCAGCTGTCTCTGTAAAAGCATCTCGTACAGCATTAGAAAGGATTAAATATGAAATATTTCATGAGATAGCAAGGGCCTAGCTAAGATTTTCCAGATGAATGTGTAAGTACTTCTCTTTAAATGAGTTGCCCTCATACTTACCCAGCAAACAAATCACAGAAACCAGTTCATTGTTTCCTGGTTTCCTCATGCACTGTATCCCGATTCCATGTTTCTTTCTGTCCACTCCTAGTCCCATTAGACAACCATGGGCGTCTGGGTTTGGAATCTCACCCACTGGAACTCAAGGCATGGGCCTTTTTCAGTGGCACACTAACTGGAAGTTTAAGAAAAAGCATACATCACAATAACTTCCTTTGCTAAAATCCGAATAGCAAACCTTTACTTTCTTGGTTTATCCTCTATCTGACACCTCAGCACATAGCCTGTGACCTAGTAGGAATCTAATAGAGGTGGCTCTGCTTTAAGAATTCATAATAATTCCCTACTTTCACCATGAATGTGTTCAATGTTGGCAAAAGATCTTGTTGCTACCAAAACTGAAACAAGATCCTTGAAACAGAAAAGATGTTGCCATGGAAAAGTGGAGTCACACAGTGCAGCTGCGGTGCATTAATGAGTAAGGCGTTTCTCAAGAGCATCTGTGTTTGCTGCGGTGCAGAGGGTCCCAACCAGGTGGTTTCCATGAACAAAATCTGACCCCCGGATTCAGGATGTCTTACTGGCAGATTACTTCATTTTTCTTCCCTTGAATTGTCGGGTCTTTACACTACTGCAGAATTTACAGCTGCACACTTATGCCCAATAATATAAATCACTCACCATTTTACATTAAACCACATTTAAAAGTTATTCTAATCCTGTAGAAAAGATCCGTGTCATAGCCTCTGTGTAGAATACATTGTATTTCCATAATAATTCTGAGAAAACTCATCTTTCAGAGTTTTTAACCTGACTCATACATGTGTATACTACTGATTATATATGTGCATTATTCAGTTCCCATGCTATGAAGTAAATGATTTTCAAGTCAGTAGGGTGGGATGTTTTATGATTTTGGAGGTCACAGTGCAATTAAAATTTTACTTCTAAGGCTGACTTTGTGTATGGTCATGTGTTTTAGCACATTAAACTGATGAGCTCACAATGTTGAGAGCGTTTTTAACATAATTTCTACCTGAAATGTCAATATTTTTTTATATTTTGGTCTCTTAACCTGAATTAGGAAGGAAAGCTCACTTAGGTCTGCCATTGTAACTTGTACAATTAAACCTCATTAATGCATTATGTTAAACATTTAAAACATGTAAGACTATTTAGACTTGTGTCTCTGTGAAGAAGGCTGTGATCTTGATTTGATTATAAACTATTTAACTCTGGCCTCCATCCTCGTGAAGGCTGCCAGGTAAGGCTGTGGAGCTGGTAAGAGTCAGTCGACACATCACATGCGTTTGTCTTTGCAGAAGGTCATGTGCCATTTTCCATCACTGAATTCAGTACTCTATACCCAGAGACGCGAGGCCAATACAAACAGGGCTGTTTATTTGTATGCCAATGAATATGTGTTGTACCCAGGAAGTCTAAGTGGAATTCCATGTTCTCACTAGAACCACATTAACCTGAAAGGGGATGTTACTTCACTGTCGGTTATAAAGCACATTCTCCTTGCTGACACAGTTACCCAAAGTATCCATAAACTTACTAAGCTCCACGTTTTATCATACCTTCAAATCACATCTTTGTTGTGCAATTTTAATAGAATACTATTAAGTAATTTATATTTGCTTAAAAAGATAATTTAAGTATGTTAGAATTTGAGGCATTATTATAACCATAAATGAAATATTATTTTGTAAGGGTCAACTATAACTAATAGAACTTAATCTTCACTGGTTCTGAATTATTTTAAAGAAGCTGACATCATTGACTTTTGCCTTTGGGCATATTTGGCTTTAATGCGCTATATTTTGAGTTAAGTAAGTGTTCTCAATTTTTAAGGGAAACTGAACATTTTATGTATTAATTACAACTTACATAACAAGTTGAAGACTAAAATGAGACAAAGCATTTGATTTCTGAGACTTTCATATTGTCATGTGTAATGCGTATGGTGTGTGTGTGTGTGTGTGTGTGTGTGTGTGTGTGTGTGTGTGTGTGTACGTACGTACATATATACACATGTATATGGCCTCAGAGTATATACACAAAGTTTGATACATAGACATTCTTTTAATGATTGTTTAGAGCTATGAACTGATTGTTTTAAGTATGTATTCATCTATTTTAGTTTCTAATTTTTAAATACATGGCAAGAATATGCATAGAAATAGCATTATTAAAAATAAAAAGTCACCAGGCAGTGGTGGGGCTGCCTTTAATCCCAGCACTTGGGAGGCAGAGGCAGGGGGATCTCTGTGAGTTTGAGGCCAGCCTAACCTGAGTGAGTTCCAGGACCACCAAGGTTACACAGAGAAGCCCGTCTCCAAACCAAACAAACAAAGAGTTGGTAGCCTTATCTGACTGCTGCTAGCCTCCTCGAATGACCTGGACAAGCAGGAAGTCTGTCTTCAGTAGTTCCCAGCACATGTCACGAGTCCTGAGGATAAGTGTCAAAGAGCAGCTGCGTTTTTGGTCTCATGTCACTGGGTGCTTAGATCAGGTTCATAGCTTGAAGCAATGCATTTCTGTATTAGTCAGGGTTCTCTGAGTCACAGACCTTATGGTAGTCTCTATATACTAAGGGAATTTGTTTGTGACTTACAGTCTGTAGTCCAAGTCCCCAACAATGGTCGGCAGCAGCTGTGAAGTCTAAGGATCTAGCAGATGCTCAGTTCCACAAGGCAAGCAGGGGAAGAGAGCCAGCCTTCCTTCTTCAATGTCCTTGTATAGCTCTCACACAGGTGTGCCCCAGATTGAAGGTGTGTCCCACCACCCCTGGATCTGGGACTTCTTTGTCCCAGATGACCTTGAGCTCAGAGATCTCCTTCCCTTAGTCTCCTGGGATTCACAGCCACTGTGCCTCAAGATCAGGATCACAGGTGGGCCTCTCAATTTTGGATTGTGGTTCATTCCAGATATGGTCAAGTTGATAACCAGGAATAGCCAGTACAATTTTCAATTGTCATTTGGATTTAATAAGTAAAATAACTCATGAAGGCATATGAAGGGCATGTCTTTCATTTTTGACTTTATTGTTTATTGTGATGATATTAGTAGTTTAAAAGTAAGATTGATCTGACCTTAATATTTTAATTCTTTTTCTAGCTTGATGTCCAGTCTTGCTGTGTATTCATTCCAAATGACAGCCTGCCTTCCCCGAGTACAATTGTGTCTGGTGATATCCCTGGAACAGTGAGAAGTTGGTACCACGGACAAACCAGCATTCCTGGAACACTTGTCCTGTGTTTGCCGCAAATCAAGATTATTAGTGCTGGTCACAAGCACATGGAGCCTCTGCAGGAGATCCCTTTCGTGATCCCACGGCCCATCCTTGAAGAGGGTACATTCAACTATTTTCAAAATTTCTAAGTGTTAGTGCCCCCTCCCCCTCCCCTATGCACCCACTCCCCTTCCACTCCACTCTAGCCTCCTCTTCATACCTTTGTTAATCTCAACTCTCTTTCTCCTTTTCTGGAGGATCCGTCGTCCCCCACATCTCTTCTGAGTCATCCAAACTCTGTGCAATTTAGATCGAAATACACAGAGATGTAGCATAAAAGCTAACATCGATGTCAGAGAAGGCACACAGTGCTTGTTTGTGTCCTGGTTACCTCACTAAGGATAATTTACCTTCTTTCCGTTTTTCGTAATGGCTGCATACTGTTACATTGTGTCAGTCTGTCACACTGGAACCATCCATTCATAGTGAAGGTCACCTAGACTGCGTCTAGTCTCTGACTGTTATGTTAGAGCAGCAGTGCTCATGGATGTGCTACGATGTACAGTCTTTTGGGTTTATACCCAAGAGTGGTAGAGCTGAGTCTAATGGTAGAGTGATTTTCAGATTTTTAAGGAGCTGCCACACTGATTTCAGTGGGGTTATAGCAGGTTGCAATCCTGCCAGCACCAAACAAGCCAAGTAGATTATGGTGAGTGAACTTCTTATGCATTTTATCAGCTTATTACTACTTTATTGATGCATTTTGCATCTCTATTCAAAAGGGGTGTTAGTCTATAATTTTCTTTCTTTTCTGTGGTCTGGCTGTCAAGATAATAGTGGCTTTGGAAAAGTTAGGAAAATTTCCTTCAATTTTTATTTTGCTTAATAATTTGCAGAATCGTGGTTTTGAAGGGCCGATAGGATTCTGTACTGCATTAGTTTGGCTCTGGGTAGGATCTTTCTCTTGAGAATGGAGTTGTCCTAGTGCCTGCAAAGAGCTGAATCGGTAAGCAGTGGATAAGGTTTGGTTTTATGGTGGAATGTTTTCTTTCCCGTACATGGTGGTTGATAGTGTTACTGCAGGTAGCACTCTGGCTGCCATCAGTGGCCTCCCAGAGCTTGTTCAAGGACTGAGCAGAATCTTTGATTGAACGTAATGAGGACCTTGATTAAAATGTAATGTGTTACTCTATGAGTGTTCCTTTTCCTTGACAGGTTTTTAATATCCTGGCTTTGATTTGTTCATTTCTGTGTGTCATGGGGAAATCCCTGTCTGGCCTTGTCTATTTTGTGATTTGCATGCACATTGTACCTAGATAGGTGTCTTCTTTAGCTAGGGAAAACTTTCTTCTGTGACTTAGCTTGAAATATCTTCCATGTCTTTTGTTCTGGATTCTTCTCTGACTTCTACACCTATTATTTATAGGTTTGGCCTTTTCCTGGTGTTCCATATTTTCTGGAAGTTTTGTGCCCGAATTTTCATAGATTTCATATTTTCTTTGCCCTAGATATTTATTTTTTTCTACCTTTTTAAAAGACTGTCAGCTGTACCTTCCACTTCTTAATCTATTCCTGAAGCTAACCTCTGAGGTTTTTGACACATTACACATTGTGAGTTTTCACTTCCAGTTTTCTTTCAGTTTACATTTTCTTTAGTGATTCTATTTCTTTTCTAAAATTTTTTTTTCACGTCTTAACTTGTTTTTATTAGTTTTTGAACTGTTTATTTTTTCATGGTCTCCAAGGCATTTATTTATATCCTTAAAGTTTTTAAATAAGTTCATGGCTCTGATTTAGAAGTCTTTGTCTTGTGCTTCAGCTAAATTGCTTATCTTAGGGTGTAAAACAGTAGGATTTCTGCATTCTGAAAGAAGCGTACTGTCTTGGCTGGTTGTGTTCTACCCTGGGATCTGGTGCAGTTATCTGGTGTAGATATACTTGCTGTGGAGTATTCTGTTTGTTGTTTTTGTCCAGTCTTAGTCCTAGCCAAGAATGGAGGGCACGCCATTTCTGAATCGCAACCAAGGCTGGTGGTTTTTATCATCCTAGAAAGATGGCAGGTCTCGGTCCCAGCCAAGTGTGGTGGGTGTGGGGTCCCTTGGAGTTATTCTGCTGATGTGTAGGGAGCCGTAAAGCAGTAGAGATGGGCTAGAAGGGAAGACTGGGTGGCTAGGAACGAGGGGGACTTGGCTCTGCACCAAGAGGCCACATGTACAGTGACTGGGACTGGGCTGGGAGGACAGGTCTCAGTAGGCCAAGGTAAGTCTGCAGAGATCTGAGTGAGGGGCAGGAAGACAGATGAAGACTTCTTTCTATCTGAGCCCTGCCTAGAGTGGCAGCTGCTGTGGGTCAGCAGAATCACAGAGTACTATAGGTGGGATAGAAAGGCAGCAGGAAGTGCTACGAGGTCCCTGTGTGCACCGAGAGTCTGATTCCCTGGGGATAGGCCAAAGTAAAAATCAGAGAGGCTGATTTTAATTGAAGCCACTTGAGTTATGAATGAGTGTATTATATAGAAGTAATTGAATATATTACTTTTCAGGATTCTAATTTATTACACCAGGTAAATAATTATGAGGTGATTTGAGCTGTGGGTCATTTTCAAGTGTACTTGATTTCTTGGATTGCAGTATTTTCAGTTGTAAATTAATATCTCTTTGAACTGTGACATACTCATTTCAAACCAACAGTGAGTTTGGAAAAATGTGGAGTCATAAGAAAAATAATATGATTCTGTATTTTAATAACACAGCTCAAATTTTGACAGTACTAAATAGTTCAACACCCTGTTCATATTATGAGGACATAAGAAGGGAAAATCTGGTATTTGGGTTACTGTATATGCTGTCTGTCTCGGAGAGCAGATAGCCTGTGTAAGTTTTAGCTCCAGATTTTGATGTTCATTTCTCTGCTTTTCTTGAACTGAAAGCTCCATTAGAAACTCTGGGTTGGTAATATGAGATATTAAAAGGAGAGTTTTATAAAGTTCTATATGTATCGTATTTGTCTTGATGCAAGTATCCTTTCTCTCACATGTTGGCCACATTCATTCTTTCCTCTTTGAGTTTAGAAACTAGGAACTCCCCTGCCCTGTGCTGTGTCACCGAGAGTCTAACTCAGATCCTTTTACATCTCATGCAAATGCTCTGCTGATAGAGACTATGTTAAGTTTCCTTAGTGAATTCTGGGCACACTTCCTTTTCTAAGTATAGAATTAACTTTATGAGGATTAAATGATCGTACTGACATTGATTAATATTTGCATAACAACTTTAAAGACGTAATTCCCATGTGACAAAATTCCTGTTAAAGTATTTAATATTCTTCAGTATGTTCACAATTTTGTGGAACGATTACTGCTGTTGGATTTTAGAATAGTTTCTGTTTTCTACAAAAGAAATACCCACTGGACTTTGCTCTCATTACTTCTAGACTCAGCCTGGTAGCAACTACTAGTCTGCATTATATCTGTATGGATTTGGTATTTTAGATACTTCATAGAAATGGAGTCATAGTATATGGTCTTCTGTGATTGACTTTTAAATTTTCTGTTGTAGCAAGTCTTTTTTTGGGTACTAGACTGCCCGCTACAGCTTTCAGCTGTCTCTTTTCTAGCCTTCTCTCCCTTCTTTCCCTCTCATCATAGTTCTGTTACTTTAGTTTATCGGGGGTTTCTCTACAAAGGTGAGGAGAGTGGATCTGTACCCTCTTACTCCTCCCGGCTAGCATGGTGCGTGAGAACAGCTCCACTGTAGGCCTGCAGTCTGTGTGAAGTCTACAGACACCTCTCAGTAGGTAGGTTGGCTAGCTGTAAGCAAGAGTATATTTGAAATTGAATGGTTGATTCCTGACTAATTTGAATGCCCATCAGTAATTCAGATAGATCCTTTATTGAGAACCTTTGTAGAAAATTACAGAAATGATTAATGGGATAAATTTGAAGTTATTTAATTAGAGATTTGAAGCCCTTTCTGTACTTACTTATTTTTAAAGATCAGAATGTGGAATTCCCTGCTGAAATGCATCATCCGAGTTCAGATGCAGTGGAAAGCAGTGATCTCTACTCTAGCCAGCTTCTGTCTGTGGAGGGTGTTGGGTCAAAACCAACATGGCGAGCCTGGTTAGGGAGCCCTTGCAGATGTAATTGGCTACAGGCAGCCAACAGCTCTGAGCAGATGGGCTTCTGCCCGGTGCCTAGCTGAGGTTTGTTATTTCTTCTTTGAAAAAATCGCCTGTACTTTAATAAAATATTTTGACAGAAATGGAATATTGAGGTAATTTGTCAGTTAAAATTTTGCTGTTGTTGGATTTAGTGAGTTTCGGTAGAAACTGATCTGAAATTACTGAGAGTGCGTGTAAAACACGAGTGTTCTGTTATGTTCTTTCCACCCTATCAGCTTGTGTGCACACTCATTCTGGGTAGGAATAGCATTCATAACCAGCGTCTGTCATGTACAAAGATGGAATGTGCTCTTGCAATGCTTTGTTCTCATATTTTCTCTAGGCCTGTTTGATTTAATTCTTAAATTATATGTGCAAATAGAAATCCTTCAACTCCCACAAAAGAACTTAAACATTCTTTTGATGGTGTTAGTTTTAAGTAGCTTGAAAGTGACCATTCAAGTTTTACAAATGATGTTGAATTTTAGACTGTACCTGCGAGCAGGCTAGTATAGTGTTTGCCGTTCTCCATCAGCCTCCCAAGGATGACACTAGGCGGGCTGACAAGTCTTCTGTGGCGCAGCCTTTGGACCGCTGAGATGTAGCCAATATGGTTGCTGTCACGTGCACTCGACTGCATCCTTTGTTCACTTATGAGTCCTGTAGGCTCTAAAAGCTAAAAGTGGATTCTTACGCCGTCTGCTGTTTGTTAGCCACTTCTGCGTTTCTTAATGTCTAGAGCATTTCCTTTAACACAAAAGCTAGTGGGACAGAACTAAAGTGCTTACGTAGGTTCTCATCGCTTTTTAAAGAATAGTTTTCTCTGGACATTAAAAAAAAGGTAATTTTTTTCTTTTTAAATTTTTATATTTCAAAATTAACATATTATTTGTTAAATCATGGCATTTAATTTTAAGTTCACAACAAAATTAAGCAAGGGTCCCATTACAGAAATGTTGTCTCTGTTCCTTGCCCGGGCACATTCAGTTCCCACTCACTGTGCCACAGACTGAGTACTGCATTGGCAGCCGTCGACGGGCCGTCCACGCATCTCTACATCTCTGAGTTCATCGTGTACTTTCCACTGTCTTCTCGCTATAGACATTTCTTACATAGCATTCTCTCTACCCCCGTGTTTCTCAGATGCATGCTGTCCCCCCTGCACTGTCTGCTCACACGGGATGCTCGACCACCTCTCTGCTTATTGTCTCCTAGAATGACACTCAGTATGTGGTCTTCTCACGTCAAGTTTTAAGGATCGATAGCCCTTTCCGTTCTTTACACAAGATTCTGTTGTCTGGAGGACAGTTATCTATTCACCATCTGAAACATCTTGATAACTTCAAAATTTGGGCAATTTATGAACAACACAGCCACACATCTATTTTTTATGTAGACCCATCTCTGCCTGATAATTATAGCAGTATGTGACTGTTGGATTATGTACCTAGTGTTCACTTTTATTAGAAACAACCGAAATGTGTTCAGAGGGACATATGTGGTATTCACACCAGCTGAGTGTGCCTCCTTGTGTCAGACAGCATGTGACTGTACCCTCGTCCTGCATTGTCTCCTTTGTGGCATGACATTGAGGCTGGCCTGGCTTCATACTCCTCTTGTTGTTGGTAACCATGCCTGACAAGGGTTCTACTTTTTAAATAGAATTTATTTCATTCTTGTTTTTAATAGTTTTGTGTCTTGGGTAATACTCCTTTATTAGATATCTTGCTTAAATATTTTCTCCCAGTCTGTGGCATGTGTTTTCAACTCTTGAATATTTCTTTAGCACACCATAAAAATTTTAAGTTCATTGGCAGCTAGCTTATTAGCTTTCTCTCACAAAGCGCTTCTTTGGGTTGTGTGAGCCTCATCATCCTTTTCTCCTGTTAACTCCTGAGTGTTTTCATAGTTTAGCCTCTTATCTTTAGTTGTGAACCACATTGAATAATTTTTGTAAAGCGCATATGCTGATCATTTTTTCTAACACATTTTATAATTTATGTAATCTTAATGTATTAAATACGCAGATTTTTAAGTCCATGGAGTTATATTTACATTCTTAAGTGGCATACAGCACACCGGGGCTGACATGGCAGTTTGGGCTGCACTTGGTTTTGGTCAGGCTTCCTTCCACATGGCTCATGTCTCCCTGCTGACCCTACTCGTCCAGCATTTGCTGCCTGTTATATCCCAGTGCCTTTCCTCGCCTCTGCCCTTGGAACTTTGTTCTCCTTTCTTAGTAACTTTTTCCTTTCTTGTCACACTCTCAGCTATATCCCACATGTAGGAATCGAAGCTCAGAACAGCACATGAAAGACAGACATCACGTGAAAGACAGACAGCACAGTTTATCTTTGTTGAGTCCAGACTCATCCATTTCTAAATTTTCATCTTATTATTCCTTAGGGTAGAATAACATTTCTTTCCACATCTGAACCAAGCTTTTATATGCACTGTGTTGTCGATGGGCATGTGGGCCATGCCTTTTCTTTTGTATAGTTAATCGAGCATCCATACAGTAGATACACACGGTGTGTGCTAGGTGCGCAGTCCTCAGACTTTATGCCCAAGAGTCGCAGAGCTGGGTCATGTGGTGGTAATTTTTTTAGAGTTGTAAGTGGATTAAATTAAATGGTCCTGAAGTCAATTCCCAGCAACCACATGGTGGCTCACAACCATCTGTAATGGGATCAGATGCCTTTTTCTGGCGTGTCTGAAGACAGAGACAGTGTACTCACATAAAACAAATAAATAAATCTTTACAAAATTATATACACATAGAATAAAATAAACCACTCTGTGGTACCCAGTGTTCTTCATATTGTAACACAGACACATTGATACGTCTGTGGACACTCCTTATTGTGTGAAGATACAGATATTAATACACAGTTATGACAGGGTACAATGCTGGGGTTTTCAGACTTGATTTAGCTTTGTTTGGTTCTTTTCATTCTATTTGAATATTTCATACAGGTAACATGTAGGAAATCCATTCCATCTTCATTAAGAGCACATTTAAAGTTCATTTCCTCTTCAAACTAAGGGGGTTATTTAAAATCTGCACTAAGTTTTTTATTTTAAGACATTCTCCTTTTTGGAAATCTTTTGACCTGGTTATCAGAAAGCTAGATAGTCTAGTTATCCTCGGGAATGAGGCAGTGGGAGTGTTGGTAAGCTCCAAGGGCACTGAGGGGCAGTGGCAGCATAGGCATACCAAGCACACACACAGCACAGTGGGCGACACACAGGGCATGCTTGGCCTCTGATGACTTTGTTTTCCTAACATAGTTCAAAGCAAACCTGCTCTGCTCTGCTCTCTCCTTCTCTCCCTCCTTCCCTCCCTCCCCCTTCCTCCCCGTCCTTCCTGTGTGCCTGTCTCTCTGTCTGTCTCTTACTTTGATGTGCAGTCTCACTACTTTAGCCCTGGATCTCCTGGAACTGGCTCTGCTGATCAGATTGATTTCAAAAGATGAGCTAGTCTTTTACCTCTGACATTACAGTATAGCAGACATTTTTGACACCCTCACGTCATGTGGCTTGCATTAGCTTAGTCCCTCCTGTTGACAAGGACAGTCCTATTGTGTGTTTATGTTGTGTTGTGCCCAAAGACCACCCAGGAGCCAATGACATTGTGACACACAAGGGTTCTCTGTTCACTCAGGGTGAGGTCTTCTAGACTGTCCCTGTAGCAGCAGGTCAGCGTGGAACTCGCACCTTCCTCCCTCCTCCCTGTTTACACTCACATCTAATTTCTGCAAGTGTTACTAAGTAGTTTACGTTTTTGCTTCTTGTTCATTGGTGGTTTTCTGAGCTCTCCTCTACCCTCACTGTGTTTCAGAGGTTCCTGTTTTAGATATTTTGAATGTTCACATTTATCATATATGTGTGTGTTCCTATACACACATATACATATATCTATGTATACAAAAATCCATGTATAAACACATGTGTCCATATACATGCACATACATATTTATACTATATAAAAGACCATATATGTAAACACACACATGTGTTCACACCTTTAACTCATTGTGTAAATTCACTTAGTAATATATCTGTTATTGTGTCTTTAATGAAGAACCAAGCACACAGTCGCTTTCCCATGCTTTGCTCCAGCCCTTCTGTCCTGGAACTGACCGGGGACTGTCGCAGAATTTGTGTGCAGTTGGGGATGATGTGAACCGTGGATTTAACACTTATGTTGATGTTTAACCTTTTTCTATGTTGTAAATTATTTATAGTGAGTATTGAGTACCTCTCTAATTGAAAAATAAGTGATCTCTATACGTTTTAAAATGATAACATCATTTAAACAGTAATTATCTGCCTTTTCTGTACTGATTCTTATGTTACTTGGATTCTAAAATATATGATAGATATGTGTTGCAGTAATTTTTTTTAAATGGGCTTATTTCCTTATCGGCCCGTGCCTCACTCCGCCGGCCCGACTTTAGTGCAGAGCCCCAAAGGCCTCTGTTGTCCAGTTGGAGCCGCCACAGGGCCTCACTCCCTTCGCACAACTCCTTTCCCTTGACGGTTTTTCACCACCTGTTTTCTGCCTCCATCCCAGGGTGATCATTTATCCCAAAACCCATTACAAACATAACTCTACAGCCTGATAGCTTTTCATACAGGTTTATGCATTCAATTCTCAATCCACAATCTCTCTACACAACAAGATTACATCAAATAGACAAAGATACAAACTGCCCTTCTATATGAGATATTAGAACTGTAAAATCCTTAATGTTCATAGCTGTTTAATGCCAATTAAGCCCACCTGAGTCTAGCTGGTTTTTAAGGAGGTTCATCTTGGACCTTCTCTTCAGTCCATCCCCCTCCTCTGACCTCTGACCTCCCCATCCTCTCTCTGTACCTCCCTTCCCCCACCCAGTCACTGGCTCTCCTTTATTTTTCTATTAAAATGGGAAGGTTCAGATGAAGTAACCTCAAGAGGACTAGGTAGCTCTTCTTGGGGAAGTGGAATTAACATTAAAATACGGACAGCTTCAGGATAATCTTACAGGTATGTATTGTTTATAAGTTGATACCAGAATAATAAATTTAAAATATTCCAATAGGACCTTTTAAATTATATCATTTATAAAATTCTAAGATGTTTTATATTCTATGCTTATAAATATATTTTACATGAGATAAATTACTAACCAGTAGAATAATTTTTTTTCAATTATGATATTTATGAATGCTAAATTTTTATTCAAGCCTGCATCCTTTAATATATATCTTAGGGCTGGAGAGATGGCTCAGAGGTTACGAGCACTGACTGCTCTTAGTTCTCAGCAACCACATGGTGGCTCACAGCCATCTGTAATGGGATCTGACGCCCTCTTCTGGTGTGTCTGAAGACAGCGACGGTGGACTCATATACATAATTCTTAAAATATATCTCATGTACTTTAAGAGTCACACAAGGTGTCAGGCGTTGTGGTCCCCCTTGAGCTGGATCCCCTTTTGGGCCTGACCCTGGACCTTCTTTTCCTCAAGCTCTTCTTTATTTCCATCCCTGCAGTTTTTTCAGACAGGAACAATTATGTGTCAGAGTTTTGACTGTGGGATGCCCTGTCTTTCTGCTGGAGGCGGGCCCCGCACGGTCCCTCCGTCCACTGCAGGGTATCTCATCTCAGGTCCCCTCTGAGTCTTGAGGGTCTCTCACCTCCCAGGGCTCTGGTGCATTCTGGAGGGTCCTCCTCCCTCCTGAGGTCACCTGTCTCCATTCTTTCTGCTGGCCCGCAGGACTTCAGTCCTTTCCCCACCCAGTTCCAGATCATGTTTCCTCTCCTTCCTCTCCGGTTTCCTTTCCCTCCCAGGTTCCCTTTCTCCCCCCTTACAGTCGCTTTCTTCTTTCAAGTGGGACTGAGGTGTCCTCACTTGGGCCCTTAAGGGACCTATCATGACTGTCCTCCAAAAGACCCAACAAGCCGCTGAATGAGTCAGATATAGATATATGCACCTAACCAATCAACAGAAGCTGCTGACCTGCGGTTGAATAGGGTAAAGCTGGAGGAAGCTGAGGAGGAGGTGACCCTGTAGGAGGACCAGCAGTCTCTATTAACCTGTACCCCTGGGATCTCTCAGACACTGGATCACCAACCAGGCAGCACACACCAGCTCATATGAGGCCACCAACACATACACAGTAGAGGATCTGACTTGTCCTTGAAGATGCACTAAATCCTCAAGAGACTGTAGGCCCCAGGAAGTTTAGCTGTCTGGAGGTTTGGGTGGGGTGAGGACATCCTTGTGGAGACAGTGGGGGTGTGTGTGGAGCAATAAGAGGGTGGGCTGGGAGGGGAATAAAATCTTGAGTATAAAAACAAAATTCAAAAAAAAAAAAAAAAAGCCATGCAAGGAATATGTAGAAATATGTCTGAGTTCTCCCCACAGAATTTCTGACTAAGTAGTGCCAGAAGCCTGCTGTCAGTGGCATGCCCCATTAGCGTGAATTCTGGTGTGGGTTGCCACCCACAAGAACGTATATATTATTTTCCCTTTTCATCTCACAGCAGATCTCTTCTCCATGCAAATGTCACTCTACATGATTAAATGCGATCCATTTTAGGCAGTCTGTGAATGCAGGAACACTTACTATCCACCACAGTGGCAAAGGGGCTGTTAGGACTTTTATTTCTGTGTTTACTTCTTATATTTAGCTCTCTTTGTATAATGCGTATTATATATGAAGTGTATAGAAGTATATTATAGCAATTACAAATACTAAAAGCAAATTATATAAGTAGCATGTAAATTACTAAGTACCTTAGTCTCTGAGATTCTGCCTTTGTTATTATCCAGTGTTACATTTCATATTGAAATTTTTAAACATTTTTATTTGCATTTATTAATTGTGTAATTTTGTTGGTCTCCTGTTTCTGTCTCATTCTCTTGTAGGTGATGCGTTTCCTTGGACCATTAGCTTGCACCATTTCAGCATATATACTCTTCTTGGAAAGCAAGTGACACTGTCCCTTGTAGAACCTATGGGATGTACCTCTACTCTGGCTGTCACATCTCAGAAGCTACTTCCTGTTGGGCCTGATGGAAGGCATTCATTTGTTGTCTGTCTACATGTTGACTTAGAGTCATTAGAGATAAAATGCTCTAATCCCCAGGTTGGTACATTTTATTTTAAAAGCTAAGTGTTTTTAAAAACAATGCTCATCTGTCTTATTAAAAGACTTCTCTTCTGTTAAATACCCTGTCTTTTTGTCTTTAAACCTTGCCATCAACATTGTGGTATTTAGATTAAGAATGAATTTGAAGCTCTATCATGTTTTATAAGAATTGTCTTTATGAGAGAATACACTCATTGTTTGGCTGGTGAAATAAAATCAGTCACGGAAGTGCTGCTTTGAAATCCTAATGAGCTTTTTTATTATTAGACTGGAGGGTGTACTGAAGTAACCAAAAGAGGTTTTGTTCAGATTCTCACAGCCCCTTTTCACGTCTTGCTGTATTTTACACCAGAAAAGAGCACTTATTAAAAGTTTCCTATTAGAATCATTGCCACTTCCAAAACATCTCAACCGTAAAATGCCAACCGTGTTATTTTCTGCCACCTTACAATTACTGTGAGTTTGTATCCTTTGCTTTTGTGTAAATCATTAATTATCATAAAATTTACATTTTTCAACTCCACATGTTATTGTATATTTTCACATAGTCAATGTTGTGTAGTATTTTTAAAACAATCCCCTTTAACATATCATTGAATCTGATGGACCAGTATTTATAAATTCAAAATTCATAAATCTATTCCTGCTTTATTCGTTATCAGCCAGTTGTTGAAGAAAATTAAGTTTTACTCTCAGCTTGTATTATAGAACTTACTTTCCAGTACAAAGCAGCTCTTCCTTTCTCCCTGCCTTCTTTTAAATATCCATCATCCATCCATCTGTCCATCCATCCATCCATCATCCATCCATCCATCTGTCCATCCATCCATCCATCCATCCATCCATCCATCCATCCATCCATCCATCCATCCATCCGTCACCCATCCCCGTCTGTCTGTCTGTCTGTCTGTCTGTCTATCTGTTAACTGTCTGTTATCTATCATCTGTCTGTCTGTCTATTTGTCCATCCATCTATCTATCTACTGGGGTGCTTATAGGAGTAATTCTGTCCTTTAAGCATGTGGGTCTTCGAGATGAACTTCAAGTTGTCAGTCGTAGTTACAATACCTTTATGCACAGAACCAGTTGCTGACCCTCTCTGCTTCTTTCTGTTATATGCTATATAATTTGGTTTTATAGTGTTTTTTTACCACTCTAGTTGGCTGTGTGAACCTAGGAGAGCGGGGACTAAAGATGAGGAGGACTGAAGTCTCATGCAGGAGTCAAGTTTAGTCAGAGCATCAGACAGTTTATACTCTGAGGGTTAAAAAGAGTCACCTGAGTAAAGTGTGTATCACAAGGACAAGACACGTGGCAAAAGCCTGTTTTTCCACAGAGGCATACGAAACAAGCAACTGCGGTTCTTATGAGTAATCTGAAGTGAACTCCCTCCACCTGGGAGGAGTTACAAGAATTCCAGTAATTCTGTGTTTTTTGATGAAACTGAGGTCAAAAGATTCTTGTCTTATTTTCCTGGAGTTTGTAACAAGCACTCAGAGTTCCCTCCATAACTCCATCCTTGACCTGTGTTCCAGCAGTGCTGTGGGGGAGAGCTATGGCAGACCTTCCTTTGAAAATAAAGTTCATGCCATTGCTTGCCTGCCACGGTAAACATTCGTCCTGTTACATGTCATGGTAAACACACGTACTGTTACATGATTTTAAGCACAACAGTGAAGGAACCAGAAATAGTGACAATGAAAATAGCATTGTGCCCTTAGGAGCAGAACTTACTTCCTTGGCTTAACGCTCTCCTTATTAGACAGGTCTTTTACTTAGGAAAAAGAGACAGTCATTCATAAGGATTTTGTTACAACAGTTTTTAAGATAAAAATCTTAATTATGAAATAGAAAAATGACTTGAATGTTTTTCTGTAAAGTTTGTTTTTTATAGAATCTGTAGTCATTTGATCATTTCATAACTACAAATATCCATTACTCGAGATTTGAGGCTTCGGTACACAAAAACAGTAGAAAACTAGAGCATGCAGAGTTTATGTCAAGGGAACATTGGCAGCAGGGCCTCTGTGCATCTGATTTATTGACAGCAGTGTCTCTGTGCATCTGATTGATTGACAGCAGTGCCTCTGTGCATCTGATTGATTGACAGCAGTGTCTCTGTGCATCTGTTTTGCCCATGTAAGAGGCCAGCCTCATCATCTGGATGTGTCCTAGGGCAGAAACTCTATAAATAGGAGAATTTTATGTTTTAAAAATGGCAATTAGAGTATGGTATCCAGCTGTGGGTTTGCTTATATGCTGTGTTTGTCTCCTTCACCCACCACCCAGAACTTCTTTTATACAATATATGCCAATATGTTCTCATTACAAACGCCATGATTAATGCTTATTTATGAAATCTTACATAAATATCTTAGAACTCAGTCAAACAATTTTTAAGTTAAACAGTTTCTCTGTGATTATTGGAATGGCATATCCCAAGGGAAGTAGGTTGGATATGTTTTCTGTCTACAAGTCTCATAAGGCGCTGTCTTTCTGTGAGATCACTCTTTTCACTGGCCGTAGAAGAAATTCCATGCCATTTTCATCTCGGGAGTAGAGATGTGGCTCTGCAGTTGTCCTGAGAGAAGGGTGATGGCGTCCACACCCCAGAGTGTGCGTCTGCCTTTAGCAGTTCTCTGTGTGAGATGCACTTGTGTGTTTCAGCATTGTTCTTAAGAGGCGTCTGCTTTGTGCCTCTGCAGAATGCCTGCTGATCATACGAGAGCACAGTGCACGTTGGCGGCCGGCGTAAATCAGCCATGGCGTACTGCTCGTTGTTTTGTAGACTCACATTTTCTCACATCTAGCACTTTAGTAGGTTGTAAGTAGAATTTGAAAACTTGATTCTTCTCCTTACTCTTCCTCACGCTCAGGTCCAGCTCATTTACGAATTGGCTGATACCATGAGTAAAGTCTGGAACAGAGTTCAGAAGAGAGGCAGTCTCAGTCCGTCTGCAGCGTACCCAGAGACCATGGCGGGGCCTGTCCCTGGCTCTCCAGTTCGGAGCAGCGTAGGCACAGCTCCACCAGACACCAGCACGTGCAGCCCATCTGCCGACATAGGAACTACCACTGAGGTAGGTGGTTTCCCAAGGCGGGACACAGTACAGCGAAGCCCGTCACTGTTGGAAGGGACTCTGCCACCACACAGTACAGCGAAGCCTCGTCACTGTTTCCCAAGGAGGGACACAGCACAGCGAAGCCCGTCGCTGTTGGAAGGGACTTTGTCACCATGGAGGCTGACAGATCAAGAAAGGCTTGAGGAGCTCTGCTCTCTCCTGCCTGCTGTGAATGACGCCACAGCTCTTCTTCGGCTGGGAGACTTTTAATGATCATGTCTATGTCCTGAAGGGTTATAGGACTATTCAGATAGTTATCCATTTCATTGAGATTTTCCAGTTTTGTGGAGTACAGACTTTTGAAGTAAGACCCAATAATTCTTTGAATTTCTTCACTGTCTTCCTTTTCATTTCTGATTCTGTTAATTTGGATACTGTCTCTCTGTATTTTAGCTAAAGGTTTCTATCGTGTTGATTTTTTCCAAAGAATGAGCTCTTGGCTTTTTTGATTTATGTATTGTTCTCCTTCTTTAAATTGGTTACACGCCCGGGTTTGACTATTTCCTGCTATCTACTCATCCTGGGTGCATTTGTTTCTTTTCTTTTTCGCTAGAGCCTTCGGATGTACTTTTTACCTCATTAGTATGAGAACTCTCCACTTTCTTTATAAGGGCACATAGTGCTATAAACCTTCCTCTTAGAGCTGGTTTCATGGTGTCCCATAAGTTTTGGTGTGTAGTACCTTCATTTTCATTGAATCTAGAAAGTCTTTTATTTTTTTTTTCTCTGTCCCAGTGATCATTTAGTAGAGAGTTGCTCAGTTTCCAAGAATATATATGAATATGAATATATGTTCAGTTTCTATATATAGGCTTGCTGTTTCTGATTTTGTGGGTCTAGCTTTGACCCATGGTAATCGGATAAGATACATAGGGTCATTTCAGTGTTTGTGTATCTGCTGAGCCTTGCTTTGTGACCAATTGGTGAATTTTGGCGAAGGTTCTATAACATGCTTAGAATAAGGTATATTCTTTTGTGGTTTGGTGAAATGTTCTATGGATATGTTAGGTCCATTTGAATCATAATCTCTGTTAGTTTTGTTATTTCTCTGTTTAGTTTCCTTCTTGATGACCTGTCCATTGATGAGAGTGGGATGTTTAAGTCTTCCACTATTTCTGTGGGAGGTTCAATGTGTGATTTAAGCTTTAGCAACGTTTCTTTTATGAATGTGGGTGCCCTTTCATTTGGGACCTGGATGTTCAAAATTGTGATGTTGTCTTGGTAGGTTTTTCCTTTGATAAGTTTGAAGTGCCCTTCCCTGTCTCTTGATTGTTTTTCGTTGAAATATTAGATATTAAAATGGGTATTCCAGCTTATTTCTTGGGTCCATTTGCTTGGAAAACCTTTTTGAAGCCCTTTGTACTGCGATGACTATCTTTGTTGCTGAGATGTGTTTCTTATATATAGCAGAATAGTGGATTCTGTTTATGCATACAAGTCACCTGTGCAGGTTGTATCCCGTGGACCTACTGGGATGGTGGGCAGATCCACCTAGAATGGGATCGTCGGGCAGGGTTCCAAGCTGGTTAGTTTTGGAGTCCCCAAAAGTGTTCAAAGGGAAGCAGGATGCTCTTGGGAGTCCCACAGAGCTTCTCCAGAGTGAAGAGCCAGTGCTGAGCAAGACTGGAACTCAGGGGCCCGTGCACAATTCACCTCTGTAGGCTGTTCCTGCAGACCCCATTTTTACTTCCAAACTGAAGAATTCGTTTCTGTAAGGCTAACGAACTTCCCCACGGTCATAAGGATAGCAAGCGTCAAACCTGGAATTACGATTTTTGCATGCTGACTCAAGAGTCTCAAATGTATACATTCTTATACTTAACCTAGTGATTAAATTTGCTCTTGAACTAAGTAGTCATCACCAAGTGTAGATGCTTCTTTATGCTGCCTTGTTCCCTAATTCATGGTGTCTTGTGCCCGGTTTCCTTTAGTTCTTGGTAATTCTCAGACGGCGACTATTGACATGACTCCCACATTCTCAGTGCAGCTCTGATTTCCTAATGTCGTGAACCTATTTCTGTCATCCGTTGTGATTTGCTCAGTTCTAACCCTCATGAGGCAGAGTCACAGGACGGACCGGAAGATGTGACCACACTTTGAACACATTTCAGGGTTTTGGCACAGAGAATGGGTGTTGGAGGGGAGGGAGTCACGGTGCAGTGTCGTCTTTGCCAGTGACCAGAACAGAACCGTGCTATTTGCTTTCTCTCAGGTGAACTGCATGGTTCCTTTGTCTGTTGCTTTTCTTCCCTTCCTTACTGACCCATTTCGTCAGCTCTAGGAATGAGCTTTCTCTGTGGATAGGAAATGTGCAGAATTTATCGCAGCAGCAAAGATGTTTTCTAAGTTCTGTCATCAGCAGCTGCCTTGTTGAAAGAGATCCATCCTCAGAAAGATTTTTTAGATTAACATTTTCATTCTGTGTACTAAGAGATGAAATCATAGTGAATTAAAGTTAGCAACACCCAAGGTAGTAGCTGGGCCAACTTTTCACCATAATTCTGGGTTAGTGACTTGTATGGAAGGGACGCTGGAAGCAATGCGGGTCTTTTCCTGCAGTGTCAGCATCACTTTGTTTAATCTCCAGGCTTTAGCATCATAATCCGTCCTCCGGGCACTGTTGCCATTCCACCCAAAGCCTGAGCCCGCTGTGTCCTCGGTCTAAGTTCTATTCCCTCAATACAGTATGTGCCCATTTGTTTTTGTCCTCTCCTGTGTGTGTGTGTGTGTGTGTGTGTGTGTGTGTGTGTGTGTGTGTGTTTACGGTTTTTTTGGTGGTAGTGGTTCTTTTTCTTTTTTTGAAACTAGGTTTCAATATGTAGCTGTAGGCCTGGAATGGGCTCCCTGAGCCAGGGGGGCTGGGAGCCAGGAAAGCTTGTGTTATCACACCTGACAATATTTGAGACTTTATTTTGTTGAGATTATTATAATTGACTGGATAGATTTAAGATGTTTAACTGGTCCTGCACTTCTGAAATATATTGTGATGTATTCCCCTTTTTATCTTTTACTTTTAAGTTTGTTTGTTTTTTGTTTTTTGTTTTTTTGTTTTTTTTTTTTTTCCCCTTTTCTTGGTAAAGTCATGTTCTTAGTCTTGCTTTCCTGGGATTCATCGTTTAGGCAAAGGTGGAGATCTGCGTCCTGGATGCTGGGTTCTGGTGTTAAGCTACCATCTTAGCCTTTTCTTCCTTATGATAAACTTGGAGTATTTTACTAGAAGAAATAATATTATTGTTTCTTATAAAAATAGCATGGGGAGTTTTCTCTTGGTCTTTTCTGTAGAAAAGAATGGTTTTCATAGGAAAATTCTCATGATCCGTTGTGCCACTGTACTTCAGTCTTGTGATTTACCCAGGTGATCTCTGTGCTAAGTAAAAGAAGCTTTAACTTTGTGACTGTCAGAGCAGGGGGACTGTGACACAAAGTTTCAAAAAGATCACAAGAAAGCATGGTCTTCTGCCTCCTGCACTGCTGTGTTCCTACAAACCATGCCATCTGTCATCTGTCTGCCTGTCTGTCTGTCTGACTTACAGTACGTACCACTGTGTAGCAGTGTCTGTCTCCAAGCTTGATGGCAATCCTCCTGCCTGTGCATCCTAAGTGCTGGGATTACAGCTATATGTCATTGTAACCAACATAACCATTGTAGCCATAGACTCAGCTTTTCATCCTCAGCTGAAACACTTTTGAGCAGCAGCAGCATCTAATGAGACGCCTGATGCTTGAGCACCTGTGTCAAGAGATGGCTCAGAGGTCAGAGTACTGACTGCCGGATCTTAAAAAAAAAGTATTGAGGCTAGGATACTTTTTTTTTTTTTTTTTTTTGGTGTTACTGAAAAACTTCTACAGAAATGTTTTTCTTTCTCTGCTTAGTTTATTGGTATTTATTTTCTTCTAGATAGTATAGAAGAATTTCTCTTGTTCACTAGCAGTGCAGAGAAACACAGTGAATTACTATTTATTTGTTTGGTATCTTGCAGCTTAGCATAGTTTATTGATTCCAGAGTTTTGTGCTATAGATTCTTCTGAGTTTTCTGTGTGCAGAACTGTCTGCAAAACGAAACACTTTTGTTACTTCTTTTAGATGATTTTACTTTTGTTACCTAATTGCTCTGACAAGGACTTTCAGTAAGAACTAGAATTGATTTTCTATTTATTAAAAAAAAATAGGTAGTATTGCAAAGTTAAACAAAATTGACATTTTTTTATTGTGAAGCGAAACTTATATTGTTCTAGCTTTGATGACGTTTCTGTACAGTTAAAAATCATATTGGAAAGTTGGCCTCATCTTTTTACTATATTATTTGTATATTTCTACCATTTTGTAATTTAATAATTGTTAAGTATTATAAGTGAAAATGAATTATCTAGATGGGCAGCTTTCATTGACTCAGAAGTAACTGTGTCCAACACTAATCATTTTAGGTTTATACTGGGTGTGACATTCAAACTTTTCCCCATCCTCTATCTTTATGAATCATTTTTGTCATCAGAACATAGTCCCAAGGTATTTCAATCCCAGCACAGAATAAGTTCTACCTGAAATTAATTTATCATCATGTTTTGCCTAGAGACGTATGTAGTGTTTATTATGACACTACAGTTACAAAATCAGCTGTACACGCAAATTTGCAACTCAGGTTTCTACTTTCAGTGATTTTAAACATAGTTTGTTTTTGTCTTACCTGATTTTTTAAAAGACAGATTTCACTATATATAGCCATGTGTTGGTTTAGAATTAACTATATAGACCAGGCTGGCCTTTAACTTACAGAGATCCACCCGCCTCTGCTTCCAAAGTGCTGGTTCTGATGTCTTCGCTTCTTTAGACTTGTTCCCCTCCCCCCGTGGCAGAAGGATGAAGGATTTGTGTTGATTATGCTTCAAGGGGCAGGGAGGAGGGAGGCCTGTGGAATGCACGCCCTACAGTGGTGAATGCGCTGTGTGGTCAGGGGACCCGAGGCTACAGCAGCGGTCTCCGGGCCTTGTGCTATTAATGGCATAGCGTGCAGCCTCGTGAGAGAGTGGCAGTGTGGGTTTGAGACCTCTGAGCTGTACTGTGTCGTTCTTAAACTGGCATACTTACTGCTCTTTGAGACTTTCTTATATTGCATATTGATCATGTTCAGCCTTCCCAAAGCAACACTAGCATGTAGGGCACAGTCGTTTGTCCTTAGAAGACTGTCATGTTTCGTGTAGACAGTGACTCTGTGCACACAAGGGATTCAGCTCATCACTGCGCTGCTTAACACAGGTCTGTCTGTAAGTGGGGACCAAGATTTTGATAGGTCAACAGATAGCCTCAGAGTGATCCGCCACTCAGCAGGTTGTGGAGGAAGGAGAGAGCTGCAGGCCAGTCTGAGTATATTAAAATATAAATGACTGTCACAGCACAACCACTGTCTGCTTCTCAGTGACCTTGTGCCTTTAACTTGTTAAATAGCCCTTCTGATGATGTGTATTACAGTACTACTCTTTTAAGGCTGCTGATATTTTAAATACTTTCTAAAATGATATTTATTTTATTTATTAGGTGGTTTATATGCAGTGAGAAGCTTTTGTTGAAAATATACAAATCATAACATTTATCTTTTCTCCTTCAGAGAATGGGGATAATTATCTAAAGAGTCAGATAAGGGAAGGCTGCTGTTTAGCCTTTGATAACTATCAGATGTGCTCTGTTTATTGCTTTCCCTATGTAAATAATCGTGTCAGAAATACCTGTAACATTTCACTTATTATCTGCAGTTATTTTAAATTCATGTGGTTTTATACACTGGCATAATAAACTGATGCAGCCTTACTTTTTTATGTCAGTTATCTAACTGGATCTTTTTTGAAATTTAAATTTGAGTTTATAAATGTCTAATTTAAATCTCTATTTAAAGAAAGTCAATGTTTTGGTTTTTTATTTACAACTTAAATATGCTGTCTTATTTGGTTGTGTAGGTCAGAACTGGTTTTAAATTTTTTGAATATGGAATTTACTAGAAATGAATCAAGTGATGCTAACCACATTCTAACAACTGTTTTTATTAAGTAAGCTATTTGTAGGATCCAGATCTTAGAAACTTTGCCAAGTGATATTTTCATGCTAATGTGTTGGTGCAAACACTTTGATTCCTGCAAATGCAGCTTCAGCTCCCTGTGTTTGCACGTGTGTCGTGGTAAACTGGGATGGATGGGTGAGATTTAAGTTCTCTGCTTAAAAGTTGATTTACTGGAACTGAGCGAGCAAAGGTGCAGGAGACCCAGCAGGCCACTTGTTACTGCTGACTTCAGTACAAACAACAGTGGAAGTGTTTAGCCCTGGGGGAGCTTGTGTTATTGAGCAAGAATGTTGAAGTTATTTTGAAGTTATTTTGAAAAGGAAGAGGAGAGTTGTGGCCAGCTCTGATCTTCCCTGAGCTCTGCAGCAGGCCTAGGATAGAGGCTGAAGTGTTTGTTCTTCCAGATGAACCAAGATAAATTTACCTAGAAAAATAAATTCAATATGTTGGTTAATTTTCCATGAATTTTTTATTTTTGAATTGGACTAAGGAGGTATGGGAAAATAGTTCAACATTACTATTTTGGGTCCAGTTTTCACTATAGACTTGTTAAAGAAGGAAATTAATGTAGAAACATGTTTAACAATACCACAACAAATGTTTTAAATCCAAAAAGAAAAATTGAAACTGCTTGACAGAGTAGTAAAAGTTTTTCTCTGGAGTGCTTACTAAGCTGGAAGCCACAGTAGCAGGTTCTTGTCAGGGTACCTGGTAGTGTTTTCAAATGACACCTGCCATCCCATAGGACAAGCTGTTCCTTGGAGGAATTGATTAGAAATGTCTCTGTTCTAGAAACTATCTCTTTAAAAAGACCTCATAGCTACATTGTGTCGTCTTTTATTGATGTGACTTTGTAAAAAGCATTTGCTTTGGACATAGTTTGTGCTTTTTATTAGAAGTTCTGTTAGACAGCTAACCAAAAGTAAAATTTCTGTAGCTTCTAAAATTCTAGAAATTTCAGCTATGATGAATTAAGGGTAAAAATATGACCAAAAAAAAAAAAAAAAAAAAAAAAACAAAACAAAACAAAAAACAAACCAAAAACATAAAACCAACCAGCAAACAGGTTTTGGTTGTGTTTGGGACAAGGAGCTAAACATTCCCATGTCAGTCACTCCCAGCACACTAGTTCTTCTGAGCTTGCTTACACCACGGGAGCTCGTTCCCCTCCCCCTTCACACTTTCAGTCTAAAGGAGAGAAGGCAGGATAAACACTTCTGTAGCCACCGTCTGCTTATCTGGCCAGAGGAGGCGGGACATATCTGATAGAGCATGGCTTCTGGCTCCTCCTGTATGAGGCTTTAGTTATGACAGTTGCTTTCAGGTATGGTTGATCTATTAGTGGCTTCTGCTTTGACTACGCACAAGGAGATAATGACACATTAACCACTATTGCCTGTCTTCTCAAACACTCGAAGGGACAATGATCTCCTTGGCCGTGATTGTAGAGAACGTACTCCTAAACAGCTGCCCATGGCCCTGGGCTATTTGGAGATCCTTGTTCTTGGAAAAGCTACAGTATGGACCTATAGCTATATGAACTGCTGAGTAGTGTATGTTTATAATGCCTAGCTTGGTGTGTTAGCAGTGCCGTTTTTGTTATCAGCATATATAATGTGGAGAAGTTAAAATCATTTTAAATGATCTATCTGGTTGAGCATCAACATTTGAGTTTGTTCGTTCCTCACCACAGGGAGATTCAATTCAAGCTGGTGACGATTCGCCGTTTTCAGACTCTGTTACCTTGGAACAAACCACCAGTAACATTGGGGGGTGCAGCGGCCGCGTTAGTCTGTGGATGCAATGGGTGCTCCCCAAAGCTACCGTGAAGCTCTTTGCTCCAGACCTGGAAAAGAAAGGCACAGGTACAGGAGTCTGTGTGTGTGTGTGTGTGTGTGTGTGTGTGTGTGTGTGTGTGTGATCTTTACAGTATATGTATGTGCATATATACACACATGCATGTATATGCACACATACATATATATCTGCTTTTATAAGATATTAGGTATAATTTTCTTCAGTGTTTTCATTTAATGAGCTGATATTCAGTGTTCTGATTTAAGAATGTTGCTACCATTGAATCTTACCACCGTATAAAGCTTATGTATACCTATTCTCTTTGACTTTGTAAAATCTAATTTTGCTTGTTGATAATTGAGTTTCAGCTAGAAGGTATGGGTGACTTTTCTGAGCATGGCAGTATTCAGAGAGCCTTGACTGGTCATGGGTTCATCTATGACTGGTGTTTCTCACTAGAGATAGATAGATAACCTCTGTCTTGTCCAGAGGTCTGTAATCTTTACGCCCTATCTATCGATGGCCAGTGTGAAATAGGTTCTGACGCTGATTACGAGGCTCTCTGGACAGTGCCGCTCGTTCCTTCTTGCAGAGGTCTGCATGGTCAGCGAACTGGAAGACCTCAGTGCGTCGGTAGACGTGCAGGACGTCTACACCAAGGTGAAGTGCAAGGTAGAGAGCTTCAGTGTGGACCACTATCAAAGCAGGTGAGTGCCAGTGTCCGCTGCTCTCAGAGAGAAGGCTGGACAGACGGATGTGTCTCAGGACTCCTCCATCCGCATCCAAGACAGTCTTACGACATGGCACGTGCTCTTCATAAACATCCTCAAAAGTGTCAGCCATGTGTGACAGATTTGCTAAGATGCTCAGTACACAGTTGACATGTCTGATTGCTGCTGCACGCTTTGATCTGCTTGCTCTGTAGCCTACACTGTTGGTGCCCCGTAACTCAGGACACTTCTCCCTTGTTATAAATCATAAATGCCATAAAACAACCTAGGACCACAGCATCCCTGTGCAGACTCTGTCACAGTGAGGTTCTGTGAGAACGTTGTTTGTGTGTAACAGATACCGTCAGTGTTTAAAGTCATCGCACCATTAGTGCTTCCTACGTAAAAGTACAAACTGTTCCCTTTTTAGATTTATAGCATAACTGAGGGTTTATTTTTAATTTTAAATATACATACTATATAACCTAAAGATGCTGTTAAAATATTTTAAATAGTATTATGTTTTCAGTTTCATGGTAATTTTTTCTAGAAATAATCTTAAGATGTATTTTCTTTTTTTAACATTTTAAAAAATTTAAATTGAATTTTATTGAATAAGTCTTATTCACAGAAAGATAAGCTTTCATCTATAAAAATGACAGATTATTGAGCAGAAAGCAATTCTCTTAAGTTAACATAAAGGCAGGTATCCATTAAAAGAACAAAAGGGAATCATAAAATTATATTTACAGATACAGGACAACGTGACCAAACAGTTGGTCATTCAGGTAAAGTATAACAAAAATGGGGAAGCAGAGATTGCATTAAAGCCATCACTACATCACATTAAAAATGGACGTTTGTTGATAAGTACAGACAGTGATAATAAAACACGGTCATCTAAAATGCTCATTATTAATACATAAGCACTTAATGAATGCCAAACATCTCATTCACATCTGCAAACTTCAGCCTCCAAAAGAGAGCTTTACCACTCAAGCATTACTGTCTAATGGTTTAATTTGAAAGTATCAACAGTCGTCCTACTGTGGAAATTACAAAGCACCACTTAATGTGCGGCGAGAATGAAGAGTGTAGTAGAATGAATAGTGGAAAGCACCTGAGGCTTCCAGGACAAGTGGCTGGAGAGACACTCAGTGGTTAGAGCACTGACTGCTCTCATGAAGGTTCCGAGTTCAATTCCCAGCAACCACCTGGTGGCTCACAACCATCTGTTATGGGACCTGATGCTCTTTTCTGGTGTGTCTGAAGACAGCTACAGTGTGCTCACATACCTAAAATAAGTAAATAAGTCTTAAAAAAAAAAAAAAAAAAAAAAAAGACCTAAAGGAGTGTAAATAATGTATTCAGGATGTGTCTTGTTAATGGACTGATACTGTGTCCGTTAACAGTTTTGTGGTGTATCTGTTGGTGCTCATGGCTTTTGTACACGTGCTGCTCTGTGATCACACTTCCTAACAGTTCCGCAGACACTTCAGCTCTGCTGTTTGTCTTTCTCGCCTGTCAGACCTGCTGTACTACTGAGTACAAACCTGTAACAGGCAGCTGCGGTTGTCACTAGGAAGTATACAATGTATCAGTTGTAGAACTTGTACTGTCACCTTAATAATCAGGTGGCAATTATTTTGTCGTATTAACAGTGAGTGGTTAATTGGCATTAAATTTTTCCCTTGATTTCTTTCTAGTACAGTATATTTAAAATGAAGTGAGTTTTTATGTAATATCTCAGTTGAAGAACTGAAGCAATTTCTGATATGAATATTATGTGCTATAGTTTATCCTTAGATTTGCCCTTAATTTATATGTATTTAAAGTCTAGATAATTTACCATTATAATGCCATGATCAGTAATACATTTTATATGCTGTGCTTTTTGCTAAGCACTGGAGATGCAGAAGTTAAATAGACAAAGATTTTTACCTCTCTGTACCTTCTCATCTATAGAAGAGACAAAAATTGATGAAAAGAAAACTAGCTAAATGTTTTAAACTAGCATTAGAAGTACTCGCGTGCAGAGCACAGAGCTGTGCTGCTGTGGGTGGCTCTGCTGGCTGCAGTGCTGTGTCTGTACGTTAGGACCGCTTGTGTTTGATGTGTGGTCAGTTTGTCATTGACAGAAATTGAAGAGAACACCTACGGCGAACTTATGTTTTCCAGGCCTGGGGAAGGTTGGCAGTCAGGACTCTTTGAAGGAGTGTTTCTTCAGTGCAAAGAAAAACCAGTGGTGAGACTTGTTTACTAATCTTTCTTTTTGAGAATATATTTTAAATTGTTTGTATTTGTTTTACTCTGAAACAGGGGTAATGATATTAAAAATTAGAACTCACTACATTCTTTTAGACTTCTTCGTCTAAAGTTATTTTTAAACTTAGAATGGCTTAGTCTTTTAATCTGCTTATGTATTATAACTAATTTCTTTGTAGCAATTAAATAAACTTGGTGTTTGCAAAACTTCCTGCTTCTCATATAAAGCTTAAAAAAGCATAAATATTATCCTTATGAAATATTTCCTCTGATTTTTCTCCATACGTCTAACACTTACTTGTTCATTTGCATAATAGCTAATGTTTCTTTTCACTGCATGTTAACTTTTTCTACTAGTTTCTTTAGTACTGCAAACAGGAGTCAGAGGTGTGGTGTCCGAGAGCAAAAGCTTCTAAGTTTCTGGTCATTCACCTGCGTGCTCATTTGTATTCTAAGGCAGCAGCTGAATGTCACTGAGCCCTAAGAAAGTATTTTTTTGCAAATCAGTTTTTTTTTTAATTGAATATTCTCTGTATTTACACTGCAAATGTGCTCCCTCTCCCAACCACCTTCTCCCACCTCAGCACCTTGGCATCTCCTACACTGGGAAAAGGAACCTTCACAGGACCAAAGGCCTCTCCTCCCATTGATGCCAGACAATACTGTCCTCTGGTACATATGCAACTGGAGCCATGGGTCTCTCCATGTGTGCTCAATGGTTGGTGTTTTAGTCCCTGGGAGCTGTGCCGGGTTTGGTTAGTTGATCATTTTATTCTTCCCGTGGGGTTGCAGACCCTGTCAGCTCCTTCATTGGGGTCCCCGGGTTCAGTCTGATGGCTAGCTGCAAGCATCCTCCTCGGTAACAGTATAACTCTGGCAGAGCCTCTGAGGAGGCATCCATATCAGGCTCCTGTCAATCAGCACTTCTTGGCATCAGCAGTAGTGCTTGGGTTTAGTGGCTGCATGTGGGGTGGATCCCCTGGTGACGCAGTCTCTGGATGATCTGTTCTCCAATTCCTGCTCCTCTATTTGTCCCTTTATTTCCTCCCATGAGGGTTTTGTTCTCCCTTCTAAGAATGACTGAGGCATCCACCTTCTGGCCTTCCTTCTCTTTGACCTTCATAAGTTTTATGAATTGTTTCTTGGGTATTCCCAGCTTGTTGGCCTAGTATCCGCTTCTCAGTGAGTGCGTACCATGAGTGTTCTTGTGAGACTGGGTTATCTCACTCAGGATGAGAGCTTCTAGTTCCATTTCCATTGGATGGTTTTAGCTCCTTTGTCAAAGATCAAGTAACCATAAGTGTGTGGGTTCATTTCTGGGTCTTCGTTTCTATTCCATCGATCTACCTGCCTGTCTCTGTACCAATACCAGGCAGTTTTTACCACAATTGATCTGTAATACAGCTTGAGGTCCAGGATGGTGATTCCCCCCCCCCGGAAGTTTTTTTATTGTCGAAAATAGTTTTGGCTATTCTGGGTTTTTTATTTATTATTATTCCAAATGAATTTGAAAATTGTTCTTTCTAACTCTGAATAATTGAGTGGGAATTTTGAGGGGCATTGCATTGAATCTGTAGATTGCTTTAGGCAAGATGGCCATTTTTACTATGTTGATCCTTCCAGTCCATGAGCATGAGAGATCTGACCACCTTCTGAAGTCTTCTTCAGTTTCCTTCTTCAGAGACTTGAAGTTCTTGTCATACAGATCCTTCACTTGCTTGGTTAGGGCCACACCAAGGTATTTTATATTATTAGTCACTATGGTGAAGGGTGTCGATTCTCTAATTTCTTTCTCAGCCTGTTTATTCTTTGAATAGAGGAAGGTTACTGATTTGAGTTACTTTTATATCCAGCCACTTTGCTGAAGTTGTTTATCAGCTATAGAAAGAAGTTCTTTGATGGAATTTCTGGGTTCACTTAAGTTTGCTCTGATATCATCTGCAAATAGTGATATTTTAACTTCTTCCTTTCCAATTTGTATCTCTTTGACTTCTTTTTGCTGTCTGATTACTCTGGCCAGGACTTCCAGTAGTACTATGTGAATACGGAGAGGTAAGACAGCGTTGTCGAGTCCCTGATTTTAGTTGGATTGCTTCAAGTTTCTCACCGTTTAGTTTGATGTTGGCTACTGGTTTCCTATATATTGCTTTTACTATGTTTAAGTATGAGCCTTGAATTCCTGATCTTTTAAAGACTTTTAACATAAAGGGGTGTTGAATTTTTGTCAAATGCTTTCTTAGCATCTAAAGAGATGAACATGTGATTTTTTTCCTTTGAGTTTGTTTATATAGTGGATTATGTTGATGGATTTCTGTATAGTGAACCATTCCTGCATCCCTGGAATGAAGCCTTCTTGATCATGGTGAATGATCGTTTTGATGTTTTCTTGGATTCAGTTTGCAAGAATTTTATTGAGTATTTTTGCATTAATGCTCATGAGGGAAATTGGTCTGAAGTTCTCTTTCTTTGTGGTGTCTTTGTGGTTTCAGAATGAGTGTAATTGTGGCTTTATCACTTTTAACGTCTTCAGACAACTCACAGATCTTATTTTGAATCTTTTCAATTTTTTTTTGGCATTTTTTTTTTTACAGTTAAAAAAATGTTGGCCCTAAATTAGGGCTGGAGCTCAGTAAAGGACTGTGAACTGCATGAGGAATCCCAGAGCTCAGGCCCAGGTCACCCCTACCTGAGTTACTTCTGTGAGCAGTTCCTTTTTCTTGTCTCTAGTTATCCAGGCCCTTTCCACCTGCTGCTGTCTGCAGGCAGCATGTAGGGACCAGAGCACAGCGCCTTACCCAGCTTCACCGTGTCTGTCTGCCTGAAGCACAGAGAGAGAAGGGAAACAGACAGTAGAAAGAGGGCGTTTGGAAGGGTGAATGGTGTCAAGGCAGACCATCGGGAAAATGACATTTCAGCACTAAATGATTATCTTCTACGTTTTTCCTAATTGTCAAGTAATTAGCTTTAAAACTGCATTCAGAGTTTTTCTTCCTTCCTTCGTTATAAAGTCTGGTTAAAGCTCTAGCAGACATTGAGCTCTAGAGCAGAGCCGGCCCATCGCATGTGTAACCAGGAGGACGGAAGGGGTCATAAGTGAATCAGAAGTGTGGGGGTAACCAGTGTGAGGTCGGAATTCTAGTCTCTGTCTCTCTCTCTCTCTCTCTCTCTCTCTCTCTCTCTCTCTCTCTCTCTCTCTCTCTCTCAAATACTGTATATTCCTCAAAAACTGAAACGTGTATTCTGCTTTCATTTTCTGGAACAGACAACTACCAAACTTCTAGACGGTACTCATCAGCAGCATGGATTTCTCTCTCTGACATACACGAAAGCTGTCACAAAAAATGTCCGCCACAAGTTAACGTCACGAAATGAGCGAAGAGGTTTTCATAAGTTATCCGAAGGTGTGATGGACGGCTCACCTCACTTCCTTCACGAGATTCTCCTTTCGGCACAAGCATTTGACCTTGTTCTGTGCTTTCCGCTACTCCATGCGATCGCAGGCATATTTCACACTCAGCTCCCGAAGACCCAAAGAGAGAAAAGAAAATCTTCCGGCCAGCCCATGAGGACCCATACGCTGACGTCACGCAATTTACCTTTGATTTATATCAATACAAGTGTGATCAGAATCTTTGTTCCCCAAACAGAAGAAACACAGTCAACTGCCGCAGGTAAGCTTCTTTTTGTCCTTTGTGAACCTTGGAGATGGGTGGTTAGGGGTTGGATTAAATAATATTTCTTATTAATATGTGAATGAAGAATTATTACTTTATGGCTTCTTTTTTTACAGGAGCTACTCATTGACTATTATTAGAATGAGAAAGCAGATTATTTTTATTCTGTAGTATTTTGCCTTCTAATGCTGTGCTCAAATACTATCCAAGATATGTAAAATTTTGTTCAAAAAATCAAAATAATGTTCATAATAATGAAATTTATGACAGTCTTATATAAATGCCCATGATAGAGGACAGAAAGAAAATTTGTCAACAGACCAACATGGCTTCTCCAGACTTCCTAGTACCTTCTGGAAATCTAGTCTTAGATTGTATTAAATTCATAATTTGTTTCAATCGACTATAAATTGGTAAAAAAAAAAAAAAAAAGCCAAATTTCATTGAAACGTAAGCAGAAGGTGACTGGAGATGAGCTGTTGAGCTGAGGAGAAACTGGACACAGGTAGCAGCTCAGAGGAGACAGAGCAGCAAAAGCCGAGCCTGAGGGGCCACGGCACAGCTTCTCACCACTGAGACCCTGACTGACTAAATGCCTGTAGCCAGAACGGGAGCCTCTTCTCACACTTAGTACTACTTTCTTTCGGCTCCTCCTCCTCTTCTTCTTCCTCCTCTTCCTCCTCCTTCAGAACCTTCTTTTCTTCTTTTTTTTTCTTGTTGGTTTTTAAGGTTGAGGAATCATTTTAAAGATTTTATTTTATGTATGTGAGTACACTGTCGCTGTCTTCAGATGGACCAGAAGAGGGCATCGGATCCCATTACAGCTGGTTGGGAGCCACCATGTGGTTGCTGGGATTTGAACTCAGGACCTCTGGAAGGGCAGTCATTGCTCTAACCACTGAGCCATCTCTCCAGCCCTGCGCTGTTTTTGTTGTTGTTGCTGCTGCTGCTGTTCTTCTTCCTAGTGCTGAGCATGAATCCTCTGTCCTCACTAAGGCATCTCTGGGATGAACTTCCAGCCTAATAGTTATATTTTCAGAAATCTATTTTACACAATATAAATTAGTATTAATTATCAATATCAACTTACTAAGTTTAAAACTGTACCAAGACTACAAAGCAGTATCAACAAGTTAATTCTCCTCTGTGAGCTAGTGTAAGCTGCAGCTTTAAAAACATATCCGTGTGTGCACGTACGCCTGTGTGTCATCCCAGAGCTCCTCAGCAGGGGCTGTAGGATTGTCGAAAGTGCAAAGCACACTGATCTGCATAGCAAGTTGTCAGGCAGCCAAAGCTCCAGTCATACTCTGTTACACATGCACATGTGAGCATGCATGCGTGTGTGTGTGTGTGTGTGTGTGTGTGTGTGTGTGTGTGTGTGTTCGAGTGTGTGTGTCTTAGCAATTATACTGGTGTTACACAGATGTACCTTTACCTCAATGCAGTCCTCTGATTGTATTTCCCATTTGATCACTTGCCTGTACATTCTATCGATTGATGTACTGGATGATTCTCACAGTATTTGTGAGCAAAAAAAAGTGTAGTTTCACTTGAGTTGCACTTTTGTTCTGTGATGAAATTATCCTTAGCATCCCAGCATTATTCAGGGAGGCAGTTTGAAGTCTGCTTTCAGTCCTGTGCTGTTTGCCGCTTTCGCAGCTCTCCAGGTCCTCAGTCTGTAGGTGTTTCATTCACTTTCTGCTTTAGCTTTACCGGTCGTTAGCTGTGCTTGGGTGTAACGTGCTTCTCCCTGGTGAGGGGCTCCTCATGAGGGTCACTTAAAACAACTAGGGCGAAGAAGGGGGCATTGATTTTCATGTTTAAAATGCTTTGAAAGCAAACATTCCCTCATGTGGCCCAACAATTAACAGCAGGTTAAGTGAGTCAGAAAGGTAGGCTTTAAAGCTACCTTCCCAGCTATGAAGTAACTGAAGAACTCTCTCAAGGCATTTCTTATGCAAGTTCACAGCTTCACTGTTCTTAATGGTATATGAGTAACATTCTTGCTAAATTCAATACTTTAGTAATTGTTAATCTAGTTTATGAACGCTTGTCAGCGTGTAGTTGTTTGTTTTTCACCGTGGTCTCCTGTGTACCCTGCCGAGAGCATGCTTGGCTCGAGCAGTCTCTTCTTGGGTCTGGCTTTGTATGTGACACAAGTGTGTCCTTTTCTTCCGTGTGCACTCCATACTGTGGCGTGTCTACCGCAGTGGAGACGTCGTATAGCAGGTAGTATCTGCAGCCCAGGACAGTGAGCAAGTCCACTAATCGTACTTCTGTGGGATCGCCTATTCTGCAGGCTTACTGCTTATTGATTTAATTGATGCCTTCTGCTCAATCAGAGGCTTTCCCCACATGGAACTATTAAGCTTGGCATATAATGCAAGATCTGTGAAATGTAAACACTGGTCATAGTAGAGGACCTATAATCAAGCCAGACCGCCCTCATTTGAAAATAGCCCAGCTGCATAAGATGCAGTTTTCTGTTTGATCTTTTCTGCAATGGGCTTTTTAAAGCATTGTGTTTACTGAGATGTCCACATGCTAATATTTATTATGATAGTTCATCTCCTTTGCTGCCATTTGCTGCCCCCTCCCCCCATGTCTCCTGTCATGGTCATACTCCGATCCTTGCCAACAGCTTTGTTCAGCCTTATTCTTGCTTTTTCATTTTCTCAATTCTAACTTTTTTTTTTTTTGGACTAATCAGAGTCAGACCATACCAAGTGTGCTGCTGAAGCAGCTGGAAATGATCTCCCAGCGTTTGCATTCTTTGGGCAGAGCAGTTTGGAAAACACGAATTGTGCCTTCGTAGGATGTTCGGGAGGCCATACACCCAGCCCGTCTCTGTTATGCCTGTGGAAGATCCTCATGGCTCCCTGAGAAGGAGCAGGGGTGTCTTTTCCTTCTAGAACCTTGTGTTTGTATTCTCACCACCACCTTTCTCAGTGCCCTTGGGAGTGCCTCACAGGAAAGCAGTTCCCTTCCCTGAGCTCCAACGGACCTTACAGTTTTCAAATACTTCAAATACTTTAAAATACGGGAAGTTATGTAGTAGATTTTAATGCTTAACAATAGGTAGACAGTTCTTATAGTTTATTTGTTGTTAAAAGTCATTGGATTTGCTGCACAGTGCCATCAGAAACGCCCTATCCTTTCCAAATAATACCTGAGTTACGGAAGATAGTGTGGACTTCATAAGAACAGGAGGTTACAGAAATCTCATTCAATACAAGAGAAGAATTAGAACTCAGGTATCTGTTTAATGTCCCGTAGCTTTGGTTTTGAATACTTTTACCTGTCTGCTTAAGTAGAACCTGTTCCCCAGGCCCTTTTCCAGGGACTGTCATTCTGATTCAAAGCACCTCTGATGACAAGCTAAGCTGTTGACTATAGTAAATCGTTTGGCCTTTTCAACTTCAACACTGGAGCCACCCATTTCTCTTAGATTCTCTGTTAGTAGCCGGAAGCACTGTACACTGTGTAATTGTGATATAACTAATTAATATTACACATAAATATTTAAATCATGGGGAATTTTTTGCCTTTGTTGTTGATATTCTGTTGAATGTTTTTAGTGTTAAAAATCCAGAACTAAAAATTACTTTCAGGATGTGTAATTAGATCATTGTATGACTTCAGTGTTATGTATGTATATTTCATAAGAACAACATTGTCATATTCAGGTGAGTTGATTATTTTTTCATTGTGATTTTAATTGTGGTAAACAGAAAACCAGTAAATATTATTGAAAGAAAATACTTACAAAAGCATCAGATTTTTTATTTTAAATGTAACTTTTTATTGTTATTTTTCTATGATACTGATCTTTTTGTAAGGTATTGGCATCCTGTTTCTAGAAATACCTCATTACACAGCACAGATCCACATGGACTCACGTCTCTTCCCTTTGTTATAGTGAATCAGGCAGCGAAGGAAGACACGATGGTTTTGAAGGTTGGCTCTGTTGCCATGGCTCCCCAGGCTGACAATCCCCTTGGCAGATCTGTCCTGAGGAAAGATATTTACCAGTAAGTTGATTTTCTTATGTTCAGTCTTGCAGCAATTTTGTCCTGCAGCAACATACAATGATCAGTAAAATTTGCTTGGTGTGGCCTCTTGAAATACTTTTTACTGGGGATCTTTTGATATTTCAAACTAGGCTTTTCTGATTTTCCTCAGTTGTGGGTTTTTAAATTCACTCAGACAAACCAAGTATTCCTGTGAAGTGTTGATGAGCCGCAGAATGTAAGTACCAAGTCACCATGAACTGAGGAAACAGCGTGGAAAATTTTAGCAGCCTTCATATTTGACCAGATCTCTAATCACGTCAGAAATGGGGTCCTTTCTGGAACTACCACATCCTACTGGAGTCTTGTTGTATCAAAGTGAAACATTTTCTTAATTTAGGCATCAGCCAGTATTTGAAGTGTAGGCTGTGGATGTCATGTGGATCAAAGCTGTAAAGACAAGCAAACTTCTAAGGAGAGATTTCACAGTAAACACTTTCTGTGAAAATGCCTGGCTCTGGATGTTGTCACCAAGTGTTTGCAGACCACAGCAAGCATATGCGGATGACTCTGCTGCTGAGCGTCTGTAACGAGCGTGGTAGAAATAATGTGTAACTTGCACCGACGTCACAGCCACTGCCAGACATACAAGTGCAATTGCAAATAATGCGGCGTGAGAAAAGTCACAGACACACCGTGAACAAGTAGGCGGTGACATCGAGACCCAGATTTCATGGTCTCGATGTCACCGCCTTAGTCTTTTAAAGGCTTTAGTGCTCACGGTTCTCCGGGAAAAGTCATGGCTTTAGCGTTCCAATGGCTCATACTGTGGCCACCACCCAGAAAACACAAAGTGTTTACTCTTCATTTGAAGACATTGCTCTGACTTACATGTTGGTCTCTTCCTTCTATTACTGTTTTATATAGTTTATAGTGTTTATCTCACCTTTTATTTAGTTATGTTTATATAAAATCACCGGGATATCAAGAGCTCTGTGAGATTTTGTGAATTATCTAACTCATCTTTGGGATTTTAAAAGTTAGACGTGAGAATTATTAGGAACAGTTGTTGCTTATCCAGCAGTGAGTTAGCCTTAGAGCTTTCAGGGCTGTTGGACTACAGCGCAGTGCCTGCCAGCGAGACCAAGACCCAGGCTTCAGTCTCTAGCCATGTATAGGAGAGGAGGGAGAGGATTAGAGAGGATTCACATTTTCCAACACTTAGGCATCCTTCCACACGTTTATTTCCTGTACTGTAGGAATACATCATCTTTTTTAAATACATCACCATTTTTTACTTTTGATGGGAGAAAAATGTGTATTACAAAGTCTGTCCCATTAGTGAAGTGAAGCATGAGGCGTCCTCCCCTCTCCTTGTCCTGGCCTTTCCAGACCTTGCAGGTATTACAGCCTCATGGCTTGTATTCAGTGAGACCTTCCCTCAGGTTTGCTGTCTGCCTATCAGTGCTTGTTTACCACTGTCTGACGGGACTTTCTCAGCATCGGTGCTTGTTTACCACTGTCTGACAGGACTTTCTCAGCACGTTCCTTCATGTCAGGAGCCGCACCTCTGCGCTCCTGGCTCTGGAGAGATTGAATTCAACGCATGTATAGTAACTTTGAAGTCCAACATAGACAAGACCTGCACTATGTGCCAGAGTCTCAAACCCCGTACAGTTCTGGAGTCCACAGGCATTCTAGGCAGAACAGCTCTCCAGGAGCCCTCCCATTCTGCGTCATTTCCATGTAACCAAACTAACTTAACCCAAGAGCTCATCAAAGGCAGTTCAGGATCTCCGGGATGCTGTGTCACCAGCATCAGAGAACAGACAGCAGAAGGAGAAGCCCCACAGGGATGAAGTACCTGAGTGAGAGTGGCCCTTTTAGGATAAAATGCAGACACAGCAGAAGACCCTGTATTCTAGGGCTATGTTGGCTTTTCATCAATATTTTAACCATAAATACCTTGTCAGTGGACAAGGGTATAAAGATTCCTTTCATATTGTATGATTCCTGAATATATGAACGTTTCAGAACACAAAGATCCACAACAAAAGTGGGTTACTGTTTCTCATGGTATGGAATGAGGTAAGTGGGAGTTGTATAAACAAGGAAGGTATTCATTCAGGGGTTCTGAAAATGCTCTTGATTTAGGTACCAAAAGCAGTCTTTGAAAAGCGTGAGAACTCACAGTTCCTGATGTTTACATTTAGAACAAATAAAAGCAGAAGCTTGTCCACATCCTTTGGGGATAACTATTATATAAATCAGATTATTTACAGTCTTTCCTATTGGCAGCCTTCAGCCCTTCCTTCCCTAGAGACTAAATGAAAACACCCATCACCATTTTGCCTGGTCTTTCAGGGGACATAGCCCTGTTCACCTCACGAGCTTGTACACACACTCATACTACATATAAAAAGTTTAAGAGCTATGTTAGAAACTGTGCATAGATTTACATAAATATATATACATGCATACACAGCTACATAAATAAGCACATAAACATATTTATATTATCACAAGAATATATGTTCTGGTTGGAATATAAGTGGGTATGTAAAAGTCCTGGGCAGTTTCTGTTAAGACTAAACACAGTTATCATATAGTCTGTGTCCACACAGACGTTTATAGTCAAGTTATTTATAATAGTTTTAATTTTTTTAAGAGTAAAAACAAGCTAAGGACCTCTCACAATGATGGACGCAAAGCCAAACTGTGGCAGTCCATGTGATTGAACAGTGTTCTGCCACAGGAAGAAAGAGTCATGACAAATACTGGAGCCTGGCTTCTGGGAGAGCCCAACACACATGCACCACTCCCTAGCACTTCTGCTAATGGGAAGAGCCAGCCATAAAAAATTGATTTGCACATTTGTTAAAAGACAAAGCCACACTCCACACCAGTCCACATAGTAGCCACAAGCAAATGTGTCTAGTCTGCCTTTCCAATGTGGCCAGTCAAGCTGGGGTTTTGTTTTTCCATGAGACACTATTGGATTTGGTTGAGACAGAGTTTTACTGTAGACTTCAGCATGAGCATTGAGAGTAGAATCAGAGTATATAAGAGAAGGTTAGTGCTGCCTGCCCTGGAGTGGGCATGCGTTTTGTAAGAAAGGAGCGTTCTAGATGTGCTGCTAAGTTTTAAATACACATCAGACCTTCACAATGCAGTAAAATGCTTCATTTGTGTGTGGCAGGCATATTGACAAATATTACAACTGTATTCTACGTTAAAACACCCTTTTCACTATCGCTTTACAGACTGATAGAGTGCTTATCTCCGTGTGTGGCTTCATTCCCACTGAACTGCAGGAGAGGGACAAGCCTGTGAGTGCACAGGAAAAGCCTGTCTTACAGACACGTAGCCAAAGTGATCAAATACAACCAAAGCTACACATCAGCCCCACGGGTCAGCTCCGATTGGACTAAGGAGATCCGCACGTGAACCTTTCTAACCTGCCTCTCGGGTGTTGGCGGGGGAAGGGCAGTGATGACTTCAGTGTCTCTTTATGTATGCTTTAAATATAATAGCAGTTATAAAATATCAAAGAAGCAGGGAAATATGCTAGCAGAACACAAATCACTCAAAATTAAGTCAGGAAGAGAAAGCCCACCAAAGGACATCAGTGCTTCCCCAGTTGATCTGCTTTGTGTATTTCTCACTGAACGTGCAACTCACTGATTGAGCTACACTAGCTAGACCGAAGTCCCAGGCATCCCCTGTGCCGGAATCTTGAGATTATAGATGCTCACCTAGCTTTTTGCCTGCTTGCTGAGGACTTGAACTCTGGTCTGCAGGCACAGCGCTCTGGCCACAAGGTTATTGTTTTTTAATTCAAGACCAAACTGTGTGCACCAAGGAATTGAGTCTTTCTTTCTTCCAGTACTTACTCCAAACCCTTCTTGATGCTGCTTTCACTGTTCATATTTAGGTCAATTCTGCTTGAGCCCATTTTTTTCTGTATGTGTCTTTCGGTTGTCTTAATCAATACTGAGTCCTCTGCATAGTGTTTTCCAAGATGTGTTTGTGTTTCCTTATTAATGTATTATATCATATTCAAAAAACAAATTCTATTTTAGAACTAATATTTTTAGTCACATAATTTAGATCAAAAGATTATTTTAATACTGATTTTTGTTTTGAACCAGCTGGATAATCAGCATTTTTACAGACACCCTTAGTGTTTATTAAACATTTTTAATTAGATTTCCCAGACATGAAGAATATTTGAGTTGTCTGCTGAGTGGGAGACCCAGTAGGCGTGTCCTTAGCCATGAGCACAGGACTTGGTAGTTGGAATTTCTGCAGTGGCTGTGGCTCCATCTGGGTCAGGAGGACTGTGGGAGCCACAGGTTAACCACCCAGCAATGTTAGTGTTTTCTATTCCGATGCTGTAGTGTGGCTCACATTATGAAATTATTCCTTTTGTAGTTTGCCAAAACTTGCCTTATGGTATATTTTAATAGGAAGCTATAGCTGCAGATACAGTATTTAGGTTAAATTATATAAATCCTCCCCAAATACGCTCTTTCCTTCTCTTAGCCTCTAGGTCCGTTCTAATTCTCTGAGCATGCAGATATTCTCAGGATGGCGATTGTGGTGTTTTTGTCAGGGTATATTTCGTTATCTAGTGCTGTATCTCTCTAGTCCTACAGTGCGCACTGAATCATTGCTTTCAGATGACTCCCTTTGACAACTCAATGACTCAGAATCGTGGGTTTTTAGAGTGAGTTGCCCAAAAACTCTGTTTGAAATACTGTGGGTGGAGTTTTAGCCCTTGTCATGATCTTCAGCTGATCCAGTTGAGGCCTTGGGATTTGGCTCTAACTAAAGTAACCATTCTTTTGTGGCTTCCTGTAGCAGGATATAAATTTCCATGAATTTGTGTCTGTTTGCGGCCAAAAGCTTCCTCAATAACCGTATCAAAATGACTCTTAAGTTCTACTGTCATAAATTGTAGAACATTTTAAAAATACACTTTACCCTTTTATTGAGGTCTTTACCTTGGAAGGAAGCTGCAGAATATTGGGATATTCTTCAGATCCTCGCATGACTTTCTTAATTTGAAAAAAAACAAAAACAACAACAAAAAAAAAACCAAACAAACCAACTTGCAGTTCTGTGATGCCCCTTTGGTTATATTGCGTGCACTGACGGGGTACAGAAGTCTGGGGGTTGATCTTCCATTAAGGCACAAACATTTCCTGCCAATTTAACATATACGTATAGCATTTCTGGGCTTAAACCTAACAGAGAGGAAGCACGTGTACCTCTAAAATACACCTGAAGGTCAGCAGGATGGCCCGGAAGTCAGTAGCTTGTCACCATTCTGACCGTCTGAGTTGGACTCCTGGGACCCATGTTGTAAAGGAGGCAACCAGGTGGCGAGTCGTCTTCTGATTGGAGTTATAACCAGGTTATAGACCTTGCGATCATCTTAAACCCAAGTCTGCGGATATCTGCCATGGAATGCTTTTGTACCGTGGCTACTGACATGCAAGACAGAAAAGTGGTGAAACATCGTGCTGTTTTCTTAAATGCCTGGTAAAATAGTTAATATAAAATAGTAAATAATTGGATGCTTTAATTAAAGAGTATCCTGTGTGTTTCCTGTATATGTTCATGGAGGAAAGGATGAACACATGATACATCATGCATTCCCTGTTTTTAAAAGTAACTTTTTAGTGACCTTGCAAATGTGAGGTGTATGGGTCACTATTTACAGTTTTAGCCTGTATTGACTGCTGTCCACTTCCAGCCATGACCTGTATCTCTACCACAGAGGAGCTAATTAGAGGGAAAATTAAGAAGGAAGGATCATACACACCTTCACTCCGTATGCACAGTAACTTACCTGTAAATGTCACGTTGTGTCTGATGAACAGCAATGAGGTGACTGCTGCCTTAGACACATCCTTATACTTCCCATGTTCCAGCAGGGGACAGATGTCCTCTGCATGGTCCGTGAATACAGCCCCTTCCCATGTTCCAGCAGGGGACAGATGTCCTCTGCAGGGTCCGTGAATACAGCCCCTTCCCATGCACACTTCTCTCTCTACTACTGTGTGTGCTGTGCTGACATGAGTGTCCTCAGTTAAACACTGTAGTTTTATGCACTAGAAAGGCGTATCCTTTGTTTAGAAGCTGGGTACCCTCTTCATTGAAACCATTCTTGAATCTGATATGCTTTTGTCCTGCAATTTCTAACCCTGAGCTTTGATCAGAGCAAGATTCCTGACAAGTAGTTGATATTGACAAAAGTGCTAGAGACACAGACCCGATTGTCAAGGTGGGTAAAATGCCCATAGACCCTTTTCTTTTTATTTGCCCTCGTTTCGTTCTTGAAGTTATGGTTCCCACAGGAGAAAGTACCAATCATTCAAAACAGCCAGTTACTACTCCCCAGGCCCCTGTAGCCTCACTTCTGCCCACAGTGCCCGTATGTCCGAGGCTAGCACTTTTCCGCCCTTTATGATCACTGGTAAGTTTTAAGAAAACTGAATGTTAATTTCAGCTTTTAGTTTGTGAATGCTCTTTTCTTGACCTGTGTTTTCTACCTATAAATTTTCTTGTCACAGATTCTAAACCAAAGCAATACAATAAACAAAAAAAAATGGTAGTCAATAATTTTGAAAGCGTCAAAGCATAATTTTAGCATAAATCCCTCATATTTTATTATCAGGTAATAGGTATTTACCCTCAGTGCGCTTTCATCCAGACCTCCTAGCTGGTCAGTAAACCTTAATAACGGTGGTTATAACTCCAGCATTGCAACCATTCCTATCCATACTATTTAAAGCCTCATATACGTATGTATTTGGCATTTAACAATCACAGAGCACAGAACTCCTCTACAGAAAATAATGCTTTGAATTCTGGGGCTGGTTTTACTTTCATTGAATTGCCTGTCATCCAGCTACGATGTCATCCAGCTACGATGTCATCCAGCTACGATGTCATCCAGCTATGATGTCATCCAGCTACAATGTCATCCAGCTATGATGTCATCCAGCTACGATGTCATCCAGCTACGATACCATCCAGCTTGATGAAGTGGCACCGATATGAAAGAAGCCCCTCTCCTGCCGTCTCATCAGACGTACTGTGGACAGCACATCTGTGTGTATAACACAGCTGCAGTCACTGTGCGTGGGATCCATGAAGCTCGTGTTCGGTGAGACACAGCCTCAGTGTTCTCAGGTGATTTTAGTGAACACCTGACAAAACTGAGGTATAGTGCCACGGAACTTGGAATGTCCCCAAGAATGTCCCCAAATCTAGGAAAGATAAACAAATGCACAGGGTTATAGAATGGTAGCTCCCTTTGCTCCGCTTAGTGGCAGAAGAGACATTAATGAAATGCTCAAAGAGATGATTCCTTCATTTGCTTTCATTCTGGTAAATAGTATCAAATTATATTATAAACAGCCTTAAATTTTGAAACAAGTTTTTAATATAATTAATTATCTATATATACTTTTTTAGTTTGTATCACATTAGATTATCTGTAAATTTTTGCTTTTATCTGGATTTGCATTTTAACTAATTTCAATTACTTTATTTAAAAATACATCCTCAGAAATGTAGTATTTTTTAAAAACAAACAAGATCTGACAGTACACCAGAATCATTTGTATAATATCCAGGTTCAAGAATTGTCATGTGAGAAAGACACTTTCTGAAATTTATTCCTGTACTAAAAGTATATAATTCAGGCTCAGGTTAAAAGCTGATTCTATTAATGTAAAGTAAAATCGCTGACCTTTTCCGTTTTGGGTGCATCTGCCCGTTAAGTACAGTATGGAACCCAGCGTTCATGATGGGTCATACGGTCACAGTACCTTCTCGGCCCGGCTCCAGGGCTGTGGGGAGCTGGAGGCGCAGCTCCGTGTCCTCAGCAGAAGGTGCTCTCCCCTGGGTGAGAACTGCATCCAGGGGCTTTTCTTAACAAGGGACTTCTTTTAAATGTGTCTGGTCACCTCAAAGGCTACGTAGGCCATTTCCTGCCAGTAGGGTTAGAGGAAGGAAGCACCAGGCCATAGTGTTTGATGTGTGATGTACTGTAATTCCTTTCATGTGTTTGGTGGCTTTTATATGATGATCAGTGCTCTGCCACCAATTGTGACCCTGGTGTGGTCCAGGTTATTAAGGTTCAGACATCTTTAATGTATAGTTTCCTAGCATACCTAGCAGCGCTGTTGTAATTAAGGATAGATTTATGTTACATAACCAAGTCTCATCGTCATTAAAATATTTATGTTTTATAATTGAGTACTTTTCTTAGTGACTGTGATCTTCGTGGCTAAAAGAGATGATGTTGGGTCCGCCAGTTTTTACTCTACTACACACTCTCACATACTCTTCAGGTCTCCTCGGTTTACCTGTGAGCCTGGTATTTGAAATAGGCATTTTCCCCACAGTCTTCTATAAGTATATATAGAGAGAGTTCAAAATGGAATATTGCTTCACAGTGTATATGAATTGCTGCTTGTTAATTGGCTGTTTTGTGTATTTACATTTCAAATGTTATCCCCTTTCCTGGTTTCCCCTCCAGAAACCCCCTATCCCACCCCCCTCCCCCTGCTTCTGTGAGGGTGCTGCCACTCCTACCTCCCCTCCCTGATATTCCCCTACACTGGGGCATCGAGCCTTCACAGGACCAAGGGTCTCTCACCCACCGATGCCAGACAAGGCCATCCTCTGCTACGCATGCAGCTGGAGCCCTGGGTCCCTCCATGTGTGCTGTGGTTGCTGGTTTAGTCCCCGGGAGCTCGGGAGGCAGGTGTATGGTTGGTTGATATTGTTGCTCTTCCTATGGGGTTGCAAACCTCTTCAGCTCCCTCAGTCCTTGCCCTACCTCCTCCATTGGGGTCCCCATGCTCAGTCCAATGGCTGGCTGCAACCATCCTCCTCTGTATTGGTCAGGCTCTGACAGAGCCTCTCAGGAGACAGCTTTATCCGGCTCCTGTCAGCGTGCACTTCTTGGTATCAGCAATATTGTCTGGGTTTGGTGTCTGCAGATAGGAGGATCCGTAGGTGGGGCAGTCTCTGGATGGCCTTTCCTTCAGTCTCTGCTCCACTCTTTGTCCCTGCATTTCCTTTAAACAGGAGCAATTCTAGATTAAAATTTTGAGAAGGAAGGGTAGCCCCATCCCTCAGCCTAACCTCTGGATATGGTCTCCACAGATTCTCCCTCCCCTTTGTTGGGCATTTCAGCTAGTCTCATTCTTGTTAGGTTCTGAGAGCCTCTTGTTTTCTGGCACCTGGGACTTTCTGGTGCCTACCCCGAGTTCCCCACCCCCTATTGCCAAACTGTTAGAAAATGTCTGAGAAAAAGCAGCTTAGTGCAAGAAACATTTGTTTGGGCTTATGGTTGGAGGCCATGTAAGCCCATCATTGCGGATAAGCCTCAGCAGTGAGAACAGCTCAAAGCTCTAGTGGAAGAATCATGAAAGCACTTGCCCAAATCATGGCAGATTGGGAAGCAAAACCTGGGTGTGGGGAAGAGTTTCCGGTGCGGTGGAAGGAGTTGGAGGCTGTTAGTTCACACCTTGGCAAACCTGATTGGAGAGAACAGGAAATGGAGCCTGGCTGTGAGCCACACTACTGACCACTTCCTCCAGCCACACCCACTGTGAAGTTCTACAGCCTCAGAAAACTGTACCAGCACGGGCGAGTCACGCCTGTCCTTACTGTAGCAGTGCCCTAGTGAAACAGTAGGGTAATTATAGTCTCCTTTATTTTTAGGTCACATATTAAAGAACATTAAATGATAAACTGCCTTGGATTTAGGATGTCTTTTTGTGGGGCATGAATAAGAAAGATCGTAGATTATATATCATTTTACACTGGCTTACACACTACTGACTTAGCGTTGTAGTGTTCATCTGGAAATTCTCTGCAGCCATCATTAAGAATGATGGATTTAGTAACATAAAATGTGATGTAGATGCTTAGTTATTCAATAGCAGAGTCTTAACTGTGCATTATTGTAGTCTTGTCTTTTAATATGTCTGTGAATGGAGAACAACTTGTGAGCTTTAAGAGTGATACTGACAGATCAGATTATGGTGGTTTTATGACTTCATTCATTGTTATATACAAGATAACCCTGATTTTTAGTTTGTCAGTGATTTTTCACTTAGGGTTAGGGTTAGGGTTGAATATTCCCCCCTAGTTCTATCAATATTTTCTAGTCAGATTAAGTAATTATTTCAAAATATTCAACTATTGTAACAATAATAATAGTATTCCAAATCTATATTCAGAAAGAATTGCTAGATGTGTTTTACTTGTTTCTGGGCATTAATTTATGTAACTATCTGAATTTGGTTGCTCCTGTTATAGTAATACCATAAAAGAATATTCAGGCTGTAACTTAAGCCCGCACAGCTTTACCACCACGAATCTAAAATCCTCTCATGTGCTTTGCATTCTGATTTTTTTAACATTAACGTGAACCTGATCTTTAAAATGCTCTTGGTTCACCTATCCACAATGACAAACAGGCCGTTACAATCTGAGCCCAGCCAGTGTACTCCACATGTATCTACTGTACCCCAATAATCCAAATGTACTTCTGAGTGCTAAGACTGTGGGAGCAGTTCTGAAAATGCTTGTGATTCCCATGAGACTGGAAATCTAATGAGGGAATACCTTTCCTCACCTCTGCCTTCTCTCACTGTTCATTGAAGCTTGTAATAAACAGTTTAGTGAATAATGTTTATAAATTTGACAATCTGCTTCCTACTCTCCGTCTAGTTTAACTTGAAACCTTACAGTTTTCAACCAACTGTATAACACAAATTTATTTCAGTAAAATGTTAGACATACTAAATGTTGTTTCTAAGAGTGTTACATACAGAACACAGGCAACTGGAGACTGAGTTTGAGGTAGAGGTGTGGCTTCCTTTCGTCTCATCCCCACAGTCTCCGTGTGGTAGAGGAGCAGCGGCTGACGCCCCGTGGATGGGGATCTCCCTAGACACACACCTCTGTCATCGATTTACGTGATGCGTAATTTTCATTACCCGCACTTTAGAGTTTGATAGTAGAATCAATATGGAATGAAAGAATGTAATTAAAGAGAACAAAATATAAATGACACAGAAAAGCCTGTTAATAAAATGAATATGGTAAGACAGGAAAGGAATTGTCTCATTAAAAAGTTGTATTGCAATTTGGAATGCCTGGAAATACTTGCAGTTCAGTTAATTTGGTTGTAATTTATCTTTACAAATGCCTCCATTAGGTTTATTTTCCCCTCAGTATAGAATCTGGTTAGCATGTTAACTTGTAACAGTAAATTATTTGAAAGACTCCATATTTATAGACTCTGTCCTGACTGTAAATGCTTACATCAGGGAATGAGAGTGGAAGGGGATGGTATTCCTGACATCTAGCTGAGTCCTCCTAGGTCAGTCTCTGTCCATTTGCTTCTAACATTTTCTTCAGTCTTCTCGGCGGTTCTTCTGCAGCTGAAGACGGTCCTGCTCTGGGTTCCAAGAACCCGGTCTGACAATCAGCCATTTTCAGTCTTTCGTGATGACTTTGTGATAAAAGTGTAGACATTTAATTTATTCAAGACATGAAAGTCGTACTTGGTTTCATGTTCCTATTTTCTGGCTTGTTTAGCATTTTGCAGATCTCAGTTGAGCTATAAGTGAATGAATTTTGCTACTTTACATTGAATTCCCAAGATATGCCTATTCAGCAATGAGCAGTAAATGGTTCAACATGAACTGCTCCTTGTGTAAACATACGAAAGGCCTGTCCCAGACTAAATCAATTTAAAAAGGAAAACATTAAAGCCATGTTTCCTGTTATACACTTAAAGTCATCTTTGGTTCCTTATGATTACATTATTGACCAACTGTTGCAGACTTGAGTTTATTCTCCCACACCACCTGCTGAATAGTTAAATGGTATGGGAGGAGAGTTTTGGAAGGCCAAAGCAATTACAGTCACAGCTCCTACGTGCAAGCCGATAACGCAGCTTTTTGTGTAAAGAATAAGGAAGTTGGGAGAACTGTACTTCTCCATTTGTCCTGGTCCGATTGCTTGGTTTCAAAGGCAGTTCATAGAACACTTAGAAGCATATGGAATTAAGGCAGGAAGATCTGATTTCTTTCTCGATAGCAAACATGTAGGGAAAGGAAACAATACCATTAGGCTTTTTATTATAACATATGTACATCATAGTCTTAGAGCAGATTTTGTTAATTTTAAGCATTCTAGTCCTTACTGATTTACTAGTAGTTTATATTCTTTGTAAAGAATTGAAAATAAATTGTTGATTGTAGTATGCAGGAAAAGTTGACTTGTAGTTTCTAAGTCTGAAAAGACATCTCTGTCAAATTTATTACGGAAAAATCAAACGAAACTCGGTTGTTACATTAACTAGTTCCTTAAAATACCAACACTGATGACCAGGTGTCATAATTTTGTAGTTTCTAATATAAACATGCAATTTTTACTTAAAAGCAAATTGGAAATACATTTATGTGTCCTGATTTTGATACCTTAGTTGCTCGGAAATTATTGAGGAAGCTGTTTGGTAAAGATGCACATATATATTTTTAGTTGATCTACATTTTCCACAATGAACTTTTTCTTAGCCTGGAAAGTAGAGATTTATTATGTGCTAACCAACATGTTCTTACAAGGGTTCCAGGCTAATAAGAATATGGTTTGAGTTCATTAAGGACCAGTGTTTTCTCAGTCGTGTTGTTGGTTGGTTTGCTGCTTGCTTCTGATGTTCCAGTCCTAAGGCATGCTCTCTACCGCTGAGCTCTTGGTTCTGATGTTCCAGTCCTAAGGCATGCTCTCTACAGCTCAGCTCTTGGTTCTGATGTTCCAGTCCTAAGGCATGCTCTCTACCGCTGAGCTCTGCTCCATTTCTAGTCATTGCACATCTATTCTCCATTCATCCAAGGCTGAGGACAGTTAAGTAGGATATTTATTTTCCCTCACACTAAGATGTTACGGTGTACCAACCTCTGCACACAGGCACAGAGGTATCTGCTTCTTTCAATTCATCAGGAGGCCTATGGAGAAGTAGTTGCACTTTTTTTTCTAGTGTTATTGGGGAAACCACATATGGCATCCAAAGCAGACCATAAGGGAGAACATCCTCCAAGCCTGCAAGGTACCAGTCCCACATCCTAGCTCCCTAACGTGATTGTATATCTCCCTGAAAGTCTAATGAGAATTAAAAGGAAAACTCTCTTCCCTGGGCTGTCTATGTATCTGAACCCTGTTTTAGCTGTGAGTTGCCTTCATTTCTTCTCTTTTCACGTAGAATTACTTCTGTCGTGTTATCTGACTGAGTGTTAGATTAAGTGATCGGCCACACACTGGGGGTCTTCACATCTTAAGCAGATGTTTCTTCCCAGTTAGCCCAGTGTTGTGAACTCTGAGGCCCTGATTCTGCTTCCTACTCTTGCTGGACCCACTCAGGGCTCCTGAGTACTACCTATATTGTGTGTATATGCCTGTGTACCTGTGTGTGTGTATGTGCCTGTGTACCTGTGCGTGTGTGTGTGTGTGTGTGTGTGTGTGTGTGTGTGTGTGTGGCTCATTTTACCAGAACCCTCATCTGGGAGAAAGTCATTAAATTGAAGTTGAGTTCAATTTAGGAAAGTTTGTCTTAGCTTTTGCTGCCATCTCCTAGTTTGTTAATGAATTTGTTTGTTCATCTTGATTGTCAAATTGGGGCAAAGTTGACCATGATAGTATATTAGTAAGCAAATAACCATGGAACACGTTTACTTTTTTCATGCCATCTCAGGAGAGCCTTAAACTTGGGGATTCTTCGAGATCCTGGATCAGAAATTGAAGACAGACAGTACCAAATAGACCTGCAGTCCATCAGTATCGGGACTGCCCAGTGGAATCAGCTGAAACCAGAGAAGAGCAGTAGTCCAGGAGGGGTGCCAGCAGAGAGCGAGAGGAACTCCCAAAACCCGGCCCTGGAGTGGAACATGGCCAGCAGGTAGGAAAGGCCTGGGAAATGACCTCCACCTTGGAGTCTTGTTATTAGGGCAGTTGTTGCTCTCAACAACCCAACCCCGATATTTCTCTGTTGCTTTTCATTACACACATGAGCTGACTCGCTTGTCCTTATACATAACTGAAAATGGTTATTCCTAGACCTCTGAGTTAACATAAAATAGGCACATAAAGAGTGTAGAGTCTATTATTTTACGTTTTCTAGGGAGATCGCTGCCACTTCCAGCATGCTCTTGCTAAGCTAGGCATCGACGGTTCTTCCCTCTCAGATGGGCTGGTGCTTTCGTAGCCTTAGGGCCCGGGTATAGGACGGCAGTTCACGATGCTGCCTGGACCCCACGTCTGTCACCCAGCTCTGCTGACACTTGGGGCTGTGGCCGCTTTGTGACCCTCAGCACTGTAGTTTCCTGGCACAGCCTCCAGGCTTGATGACCACGGTTCCTTCAGCATTGCTTTTTCCTCCTGAGATGTGACTTTGACAGTGATTGATTTGGAAATTTTTTAGTTGTTTTTTAAGTGCTTACCATTACTTCAAATATTTATCAGTGATAGCACAGAAGAGAAACCCTCACCATGCAGCAGAAAAAATGGCTGCTGTTTTGATGAGATTTTCTTTTTCCTGCTGTGGTAATTGAGCTTTTCTATTCAGTGTCAACTGATTTATCCACCACACAAGTGAGGAAAAGCAGCACGGATAGAGACAAGAACCTTTCCTCCCCACAGTGCTTCAGGGTTTGTCTCTACTTGGTCCGCTGCCACGACTTCCATTTGAGTCTGTGTGTGCACCACGTGAGTCCTCTCCAGAGCGCATCACCTTCCTGTTTCTCACATTGCTCATTTGAGGGAATTTGAGCAATTAGACGTCAATTATGGTGTCTCTTAGGATCTAACCGTGTCCTGTAGTCACAGGTTTTAATGCTTCTTCCTGTTGCTCTCCGCTTACTAGATCTCTTAATTCTTTAAAATTGACTTTCTTGAAATCCAACACTTATGTGTCATAGAACCAGATGATCCAATTTTCTTTCTTGGCACATACCATGTAAAGCACTGCCCACTGGAAATGTAACAAAAGACATTAGTGCTCTCTGGACTATCCTGAGTAGCGTTTTTTTGTTTCTGTAAGATGTAGAAAGACTTGTACTTTATCTACATTTTCACATGAGGTATAAGTTATGCCAATTTTCTGCTTTCAAATTTCAAATAAGGGACTAATAAAGTTGTATTTATAGAGAATATTAAATTCATTTTAAAGGGAATTTAGAGGTGTGGCTTCTAGTCTGACATAAACACAGTAATGTATTTTATGAAATAAAAGCTAAAACTGCAGAGTTGCTTGGAACATCTGTGCCAGGAGAAGTTGTGTCTCTTTTTTTCTTTTTTTAAAAATTTTTTTCACCCTCCCTCCGAGAAGTGTTTCTCTGTGGTGGTGTTTAGTTTCACCTTCCTCCGTGTAGAGACTACTTTCTTTGAATTACTGGCAATTGTGGGTGTCAAGCAGAAATCACTGCAAAGGTAGAAACGCCTAGAGTAGAATGAAAAGGAACCAGAAGCTCAGATGAGGAGAGCGCTGCGGCAGAGGTCTGGAGCTGCTTCCGAGTGTGCGATCCCGTCACTGAGCCCTGGTTCCTCCTTCATAGCACAGGCTGAGCGTGAGCTTTCCACGCCACAGGCTTGTTTGGGGAGCATTAGCTGTCACACACAGAAGCTACTTAATAGACAAAGAAGGCTTTACTATCCATATTCTTCAGAAGCTGAAATGGCTTTTAGAGCTGAGCACCATGTCTCATGCCTTTAATCCTAGAGCTTGGGAGGCAGAGGCAGGGGGATCCCTGCGAGCTCATTGTCAGGCTGGTCTTGCAAAGGAAATTCCAAGCAAGCCGGGCTGACAGAGGGAAACTTGGGAGGATTTGGTTGGGGACAAGGGGCAAGGGGAAATGATCTCTGTCAAATGAAATACACAGTGTGTTAAAATAGGAAATTAAAGTTATTCCAAAAAATAGAGATCGTTGATAGTAACAAAAGAGGTATGAAACTTTGTACCTTGGATGATATTGTTAGGGAATTGCTCAAGTTCATTTGAATCTCTCAGAGGTTCTTTTCTCTGACAGTTTTTTGAGACCTCACAGAACTGAAGGACCGAACTGCAAAATCCAAATAGGTGCTCTCAAAACAATGGCGAGGCTTTGCTGTGTGTGTGTGTGTGTGTGTGTGTGTGTGTGTGTGTGTGTGTAAAGTTATCCTTGAAGACAGCACATGAATAATGCTTTTCTGCTTTCATTTTTAATGAATAATAATTGTTTGCCTTATCTTTTAGCATACAACATCATCAAGAAAGGAGAGCGATTTTGACACCCATCTTGACCGATTTTTCTGTACGAATAACTGGAGCACCTGCCATCATTTTCACCAAAATAATCTCCCCAGAAAATCTGCACATGGAGGTTAGAACAGCAGGACATGGACTCCCCTGTTGTCTGAGTGATGGGCAACTCTTCTCTGTGTGTTAGTCTCAGTGCTTCATCCTAGAGCACATCCGGTCCTTCATTCATACTGACAACCACCAAAGCTCATAGGTCCTGCGTTTTCTCCCGCTCACGGTGACCCTCACTCAGTGCTGCAGGGGGCGCAGGGGCACAGCACACACTGGCCGCCTGCTCGCAAAGGCTCTGGGAGCATTGGTGTGCACTAAATAAGCATTTTCACAGTTATGAGTATTTTCAGCTCACCGTGAATCAGTTAGCTTATAATCCAATGCTAAGTGAAAATGCTGCTTTATATTAATTTAAAACAAGAGAAAGCTTATATTCCTTCTCTAAATTTTTGAAAATTAATTTTTGTATAAGCTCATTTGAGCTTTAAAGATATTCATATGGCAGAGTTAGGCCTACTGTGGTTTCTTTCTTAACTTTTCCTTTAAAAGTTTTTCATACAATGTATTTTAATCATATTTTTATTTTTCTTCCTCAACTCCTCCCAGACTCTCCTCACCTTTATGTCTGTCTGTCTGTCTGTCTGTCTGTCTGTCTGTCTGACAAAAGAAGACGAAGCTGGGCATGATGTCTCAGGCCTTTAATCCCAGCACTCTGGAGGCAGAGGCAGGTGGATTGCTGTGAGTGTGAGGCCAGCCTGGTCTACACAGTGAGTTTCAGGACAGTCAGGGCTGCATGAAGAGACTTGTTTCAAAAGTAACATAACAGCAAAAGCAGAAAGAAAGAAAAGAGAAACTTAAAAAGAATCATGAGCACTCATACAAAACCATGAACTATGAAGTCCTTTTTGGGAAGGAGGGGCAACTACCCTTAGGCCTACGGCTCAGCATAGACTGGTTCCTGTGTCCACTGACACTCCATTGGGAAAAACATATTTTTGTTTCCCTACAGGAGTCAGCTGCAAATAGCTTTTGGATTAGGGCCTGTGCTCACTTCCCATTTCCATCCTGTGGCTGCGGCCGCAGACTGTGTCGTGGGGTCAGTTCCTGTTGTGTTGAAGGTGCTGTTTCACTGGTGTCTTCCAGCACCCTGGCTCTTAGGATCTCTCTGCCTCCTCTTCCTCAGAGATCCCTGAACCTTTAGCTGGGGAGCAGTTTGCTGATGACATCACATTTGGGGATGAGTTTGCCGACTACACATTGTGTAGGTGTGAGATTTTGTGCTGATGGCTGTCTCCTTGAAGAAGCCCCTGTGTTGAGTGTGGAGGGTTCCTGAGGTCTGCAGGACAGCTGCGGGGTCCAGGTCCAGGTGTTCTGTAGGGAGTCACCTCACCAAGATGATGGTCAGGAGAGCAAGGCTGAGAGGGCGGCAGGGAAGAACTCCGAGACCCTGGGTTCTCTCCAAGAGACGACGTCCTGTGGCATAGACAAGGAGCTGGTTTGGTTTCTTTAGAACCTCGAAAGTTATGTAAGGAGCAAGTCTTACAGCTGGTTTCTTAATAACACAACTGGTGTGGATTTTATTCAACACCTTATGAGGTGCACACCTAAACTGAAATTGAGCCAAGATTCACACACTTGACACATTAGAAACCTGTTTAATTTTCTGTTTATATTTGGTTCAGTAAATTTAAATATTGGGTCTGGCCATGTAGTGCCCACCTAGAGCATTTGCCTACCATGTGTGAAGCTGTGAATTTGCCTGCCAAAATTACCACAAAATAAAAGACAAGTAAATAACCAACAAGAAGAAACCAAAAAAACAGACAAAAAACAAACAAAACCATAAAATCTCTTTGAACTAAGAACGTTTTGTCTAGTAATATTCCTGTCTTGTATTCTTAAGAACTTGCCATCACAAAGCTAAAAAATGAAAATAAAAATATCTTGAAATGCTAATACAATTCTACGCTAGCTTAACTAACTGGTAATTTGATTTGAATGCCTTAGTAACAGTTCCTGGTTTCCTGGCGAACGGGACAGGAAGCAGGAGATGGAATGCACTGTATACAGCCTGGGGCTTACAGCTCAGTGCTTACAGCTCAGTGCTTACAGCTCACTGCTCACTGGCTTTCCCCTACCATGGCTGCCTTGTGCTTTTCTCATTGTGGAAGTACCCCAGTTCACCTCCACACTGTTCTAGACAGCAGACTGCCAAGCGGATCATTACGGGAGGAATGGGAGTAGAGCACACTCTTGCCATTGTGTTTTTAGGCTACTTCGTCTACCCACTGCATTCCTGCTGGTCATCCTCAAACTACAGGGCATCTGTCACTAATACAATGATTATTTTTATAAAGACGTGTATTCCTCTAAGTCATGTTATAATAAGAAGACAATTTAAAAAAATACTTCTAAATCATTGTCTTCCTTTTCATCATGACTAGGGAAATAAAATAAATATAATAAACAAATACAGGAAATCTGTGAAGGGAATTTTATAAGGAAAATAATCACGCCAGACGTGCTGTTCTTTACGGCTTCCTTAAACGCAGCTCTAAACTGTCTGCTGTATGTTGGGCAGCTATAGTACACTTAAGTCTGTTCTGTTTATGACCTGAATAAGGAGGCGTTTGCAGACATTTGAACATTGTCTACATGAGGCAGGGCCTGTGCTTATTAACTGAAGCTTCTGGGTTGTTTCTATTGTTTACCTCCTCCGCTGCTTTCTGAAGATAAATGTTCAAGTGACCCAGTTACGAAGAACAGCTCCCCAAGACTATACTTTCAGGGATCATTTCTATAGTTCGTTACGAAGAACAGCTCCCATTAAGTGGCAGGCATCTGCCTCATGCTGCCAACATTCTAGCAGTTAAAGCAGAGAAATTAGCGAGGATATCTTTTGCTTCAGCCTTTTGCTTTGTTATAGATCGTTGATTGTAGTCTTTGGCTCATGTTCATGCGGTGGTGTTTCTGACTGACTACCTACCTCTAGTGTCCTGTTTCCATCTGTCCGCTCCAGAGAGTTGGCTTCAAGGCCACTGTAACGTTGCAGGGGGAGGTATTCCTGATGGGGTCCCAGAACTCTGCTGTAGGGCTTGCTGTAGAAGAGATTCTCAGTAGCTGTTAGTACATTTCTTACAAAATTGCACCATTAATTACACATAAAACATGACAGTACCTCAGAGTATGAAAATAAAACCAAATGGATCTGAAAAGGGGAAACGTTCCTGTTGTTCCTCGAAGCCTGTCTTGCACACAGCCCAGCAGAGAGTTCGCCATTGACCTCTGTTCGCACTTGTGCTTGTGAGTTTTCCCTCCCTCGTCACTGTGTGTCTCCAGTCCCTAGAGAGTTAGGAAGTAGTAAGCATTCAACGGTAACCTGTCTGAGGACTGTTGTTCTCAGTTTCTCTACTAATCCGATTCCCTCCTCCCTCTTTAGGAGATCTTAGTGTGTGGTCACTCCTTGGAAGTGAACATCACCACAAACCTGGACTTCTTCCTAAGTGTGGCTCAGGTCCAACTCCTGCGACAGTTAATAGTAGCAAATATGACTACATTGGAGCCATCGGCCAAGGCCACAGAGGTAACTATTACCTGATGCTTGTTCTTATTGAAATTTTACCAACTTTACAAAAGAAAACGCAATTAGCTAAATGCTTTCTGTTAACTAGCCTGAATTAACTTTTTCCAAAATATGTCCATAAATTGTTTTAGATTGATGTCTTATGTTTTTAATTTATACAGGCTCTTTTCCTCTTCTCATGCAACTTCAATAAATCACTGTAGACTGACTTAAGAAATGTTTTCTTAAGGGTAAGATTTTGTTTCTAAAGTGTGTGCTGAGAACCCTGGTGTCATTGTTAATTACTCAAACACATTCCAGGACAGGGCCTTTGACACCGGACACATTCTGTAGTAGCGTCCTCCAGAAATGAGACTGAAAACATTCCCTGTGTTTGCTGTGCAGTTTCCTTCATCAAAGGCTAAATGCCTGCTTAGAATTTCTGTTCTGAAGGTGACTTGTGGGAAGGCTCCAAAGCCTTACGTACTCAGATGCTCCCAGAGCTGGAGCGCCTGTCAGATCACCAGGGCAGCTCTTTGCTTTCTGTTCCCACACTTCTCTAGTGGAGCCCGTCCAGGAGAGTGAATCTTCCATGGAAAACCGTTTGTATGTGCAGGAGGAGTTGCGTAACTTGATAAATAAGGCGACAGCATCGTGGCCTTCTATGTGCATTTACTCACAGGTCTTCGGCAAATTCTGGTAAACTGTGAGGATCTTGTGGTTACTTTGCCCATTGGATAGGTGAGATTTTGGGGTTATTAAGGAGCAACCAGTCTGCCTGAAATAGACGCAAAACTACAAAGTGAGTTATCTCAGAGTTGAACTGCAGCCTCTCAGATCAGAAACCGTACACTGACTGTACTCTTCACGTGGACTTTAATTAACACACACACACACTAAGAGAAAACTTGTAATGTGTCTAACCTGATCCTCTTTTACCCCCCATAATTTGTTCATTCAGTAATGACTTTAAAATGAATATAAATTTATGTAGTATCCCAAATGTTTTTCAGTATATTTAAGAAAATTTATAAAAATACAATTATTTGACATGAAAATGAGCAAATTAAAAACATTTCCAGAGCATTTTCATGATGGTTCTGAAGTGAGAATGGAGAAGAGAATTTTATATCCCATGTTACTCAACCTGTTGTGGTTGTTGACTCTCGAATCAGAGAAATACAGCTCACGGGTTGCTTGGGAAATTGAGACAACCTGACAGCAGTGTTAAATATACATCTACCCGCTTGTATTGCCTGTTAGTGTTCAGGTCTTTGCAGATAAGGGACACCTAGAATTCATAGCCTCTGGGGCAGTAACTGGAGCACTCCTCCCATACACTGACGACTGCTTCTAAGAGGCTCATGTGCTGCTGTCTGAAAGTACAGGCTCGCTGAGTGAAATGGTGAGCCTTACTGTACTGTGTGTGCCTTTCTATTATGTGTCGCTGCGGCTGGAAAGGAAGGCATGCAAGTTGATAACAAAGTGTAACCTGGTGTCCTTCCCATCCCTGGATTTTTTTAAATTTACATTTCAAATGTTTCCCGGTTTCCCTCTGAAACCCCCCTTTCCCACGCTTCTGTGAGAGTGCTCCACTACCTCCCCACCCTGGCACTCCCTAAACTGGGCATTGGGCCTTCATTCGCCTCATGGTTTAGTCCCTGGGAGCTCTGGGGGAGCTTGTTGGTTGATATGGTTGTTCTGATTATAGGGTTGAAGACCCCTTAATCTCCTTCAGTCCTTTCTCTAACTCCTCATTTGGGGACCAGATTCTCAGTTCAATGGTTGGTTGAGAGCATCTCCCTCTGTATTGTCATGATTTGGCAGAGCCTCTCAGGACACAGATATACCAGGCTCCTGTCAGCATGTGCTTTTTGGCATCAGCAATATTATCTGGGTGTGGTGGCTGTATATGGGCTGGATCTCCAGGTGGGACAGTCTCTGGATGGCCTTTGCTTCAGTCTCTGCTTCATACTTTGTTTCCATATTTCCTCCTGTGAGTATTTTGTTTCCTCTTCTAAAAAGACTGAAGCACCCACACTTTGGTCTTCCTACTTGCTGAGCTTCATGTGGTCTATTAAATGTATCTTGGGCATTCCAAGCTTTTGGGGTAAATATCGGCTTATCAGCGAGTGCATGCTATGTGTGTTCTTTTGTGATTGGGGTACCTCACTCAGGATGATATCTTCTAGTTCCGTCCATTTGCCTAAGAATTTCATAAAGCCATTGTTTCTCATAGCTGAGTACTACTTCAACATCTTTAGTCATCAGGGAAATGCAAATCAAAACAACTCTGAGGTTCCACTTCATACCAATCAGAATGGCTAAGATCAAAAACTCAGGTGACAGCAGATGCTGGCGAGGATGCGGAGAAAGAGAAACACTCCTCCATTGTTGGTGAGATTGTAAACTGGTACAGCCACTCTAGAAATCAGTCTGGGGGTTCCTCAGAAAGTTGGACATAGTACTACCTGAAGACCCAGTTATACCACTCCTGGGCATATACCCAAAAGACACTCCAGCATATAGCAAGGACACATGCTCCACCATGTTCATATGTATGTTACACATACATAGCCTTATGTATAATAGCCAGAAGCTGGAAAGAACCCAGATGTCCTTCGACAGAGGAATGGATACAGAAAGTGTGGTACATTTTTTTCCTTTGAAACTCATAGACAACGTTACCTCTGTCTCCATTCCTCGCCTCAGGCATCTTTTCTGTTTTAAACGGTTCTAGAACCTAATGCACCATGGCTCAAAGAACCAGGTAAGAAAAATGTGTGATTTAATTTGAAGTTGATGTAAATATTTTGGAGAACATCTAGGTGTCAAAAAAAGCAATGTATTCTATGAGTATAGATTAGTAAATTTACTAGTGCCTTTGTTTCATCTTGCTAAAATACTAAATATTTTGAATCATTATATACAATAGTATAATATTTAAATATTACATGTTAGCTATGTTAGCTTCTAAATCATTTGCTAACATAGTTGCCTTTAGATAGTTTTAAAGTTTATCATATGATAGGCTATATCATATTAGATATCTCTCTGTGAACTGTGATTTATTGATGGTAAGGGGATTTCAGTGACATATTTTTCTTAACAATTTTAACATAGAAATAAGCTGCTTTAAACTTGCTCTTCATTTTAGAAGTAGAAACTCTTGGTTTAAGGTGAGGACTTGTTACCAATATTATAGTAATCTAAAGATCTCTAGAGTTGATTTAAAGCGGACTTGGGGTACAGACAAGGGAAAGGTGAACGGTGATCAGAACTTGAGTAAATAAGGAGCAATGTGTGTGAGCCTTTGTCAGAGATGCTCAGGTGGTCTGTGATATATATATCTAGCTTGAGAAAGCACGGTGGAGAAGGTCAGATTAGAGGTGAACTCTTCCTGAGTCATAGGAAGAGTGGAAGGCTGTGGGTCCCTTAGATATTCTTTACTGGCCCATTTAATTTCTGTCTCTGATGCTTTGCTTCCCTGACAACTAGGGATGTTTCTGTGTGTGTGGGGACGGGGTCTGGTCTGTGTGTATGTTTGTGTGCTTTTGTTTTTATGTGTGTGTTTGTGTATGTAAATCTAGAAAAGAGTAGCCTAATTACTATGTATTCTATAAATATTCAACTCAACTTCTGTATCAGACATAAAATTATAAATACTAAGGTGTTAAAAATCAACAAATGAAATTAAGTATCTTCTCCTAGTGCATATGTATTAGTGGGTAGAAGTGAACAATTCGGAATAAACGACAACAAATATTCCATTTCTCACTTACAAGGTTATATAAAAACTAAATAATAAAAAAAAAAAACTGTGACGTATTTGCTTCAAAACCCTTGTTAAATTGGGGGAAGGTTGTTATGGAAGTAAAGCATCTAGGGATAGAAACTAAGTTTGCCATTAAGGACTATTTAAGGGAACTAAGGAAGCAGCTCGGTGGGTAAAGTAGAACCTGAGATCAGAGTCTGAGAGCTCACGTAACCGTGGTGAGGTAGCAAACAGACATTTGTAACCCGGGTTCCGGGCACAGGATGGCTCCGTGTGCAGACATGGTAAGGAAAACAACCCGTTTTTAGGATGATCAGAATCTTTATTTGCAGAACCTACCGTGACCATCGCTTCAAAATTTTTAGGTTGAAAACAATGGTTTTAAAAGATAAAAATAAACTTTGACTCTCTGTGCATGTAAAGTCCTCACTAACTGAACTTAGTGGACTGTCAAAAGAAAGGAGGGGGCTGGGAAACAGCCATTGGGAACAAGGTTTGTTGGATGGTGGGTTGGAGAAGGAAATGTGGGGTACATCTTTCTCTGTCTACGTGTATATCATTTCCACAGGCCATAAATTTAAGTATGTCTTATGTTTTAGGTTACTATATTCACACACTGGAATGTGGAATACAGCTAGTCACTAGCCTTCTGAACAGGAACAGTATAAGCAGCTAGAAAGCCACTGAGATGTGAGGTGTACACAAGGGTCAGAACAGTTCAGTGAGTGTCCACCCCAGCATTATGTCACCAAAGCCCAAGAGAAGCTGCTTTTCCACACGCTAGCCTTTAGGTCGCTGTTCTAATGCTGGACGGCAGCTCTGTATCCTGAGACCCTTTGTCAGTTCTAGGGTGTCTCCGTGGACTGATCAAATCCTAGCCAGCAGATTCAAGGAGAGCAGAAACTAATTAGGAACTGATGCACATAGCTCTCCGTCCCACTGGCCAGATGTAGCATGTGTTCACGTGAGTGTACAAGGGAAACAGAGAAGTGCGGTCTTTCTATCCATACCCAGCTGACGCTTACTTTACGGCCATACTCCATATTGAGAAGTACTTAGAAACAGATCTGGATAAATCCATAAAGATGGCCAGCAATCTTAGGCATGGTGACTTGAGGCACCTTTGCATCCTTTACAGTACCTGGGGCATATCCCCAAATTGCCTAAATCCCATACCGTATGCTGTGCCAAAAATAATGATAGCTTGCGGTTGCTATAGGAACAACAGTGTCTTCCCATCATTTGATGATAGTCTTTAAATTTTTAGACAAGTCTTGCCAAGTAGGCCTGGCAGACTACTAATATTACTATTTAGTCCAGGCTAACTCTCAAACTTACGGTAATCCCCATACTTTAGCCTCCCAAGTACTTAGCTTGCAGGAGTACACCAGCTAAATAGCCATTTTCCCTGATGGTAAAGTACCTCCCCCTATACCACGTGATCTCAAATCTCCCATTACAGGGTAGCCATATTGTACTTCATCTTCCAGACTCAGCCATTGGTTGGTGTAGCTACAGGACCTGGGAAAAGCAGCATTTCACAGGAAGACATCCCAAGAGTGAGCTCCGTTTTCTGTAGGTCATCCACTCATGATGCTACTGAAGCTCGTATGGACCGCACCCTGTTCTTACCCCAGTCACTGTCCTGTGCAGGGCGCTGGTCCGTGTTGTGAAGGAGGAAAGAGTGGGAGCGCACAGAGGCTGTTTCTTACACATGCTGACAGGTATAGATGGCGTCTCAGAATCGTTTGGATCTGCATTTCCCTGATGACTAAGGATGTTGAACGTCTAGAATCTGTTTAGAGCTGTACCCCATCTTTTAACTGAGTTATTAGTTGGATGATGTCTAATTTTTTAGTTCTTTATATATTTTGGATATTTTCCTTTATTTTGGTGTGGAGTTTGCGAAGACCTTTTTCCATTCCATATGCGACGGTTCATTGTGCTTGCAGCATGATGTCAGTATGTCTTCCAGAAGCTTCTCAGTTTGCCGAGGCCGTGCAGTGCTGGTCTTAGCGCTGTCACTGGCATTGGGTTCAGTGTCCTGTGCCGGTACAGTCGAGGCCATGCCCTGCCTCCTCTTCCTTAGCTTCTCTGTGTCCGGTTTTGTGTTGAGGTCTCTGACCCTCTTGGCCTTGAGTTTCCTCAGAGTAGTGGGTTTATTTGCTTTCTTCCTCGTGCCTCCATCCAGCTAGACCGGCCCCATTTGTTGAAGATACTTTCTTTTTCCATCGTACATTTTTGACTTCTTTGTCCAAAAATCGGGTCTCAGATAGACTGCTTCTGCGTCTTCGTCTAGACGCCACTGATGGATGTGTCTGCTTCTTTGCCAGTGCCACATGGCTTTTCCTGCTAGAGCTCTGTAGACGGCTTGAGGGCAGGCATGGTGAAGCATGTCTTTGGGAACCAAGTTTATGGAGTTGGGCAGTCCAGCTGGCAAGGCCTCACTCAGCAACTTTCCTGCGGAAATAACTTTTTACCTAGTTGATACAGAGCAGAATGTAAGAGATACCTCCACAATAGTATGTTTTAATGATTTATTTAAAACAAGCAAAAAAAGAAAAACAAAATAAAACCAGATGAATATAACAACATCAATTTAGAGCTCAGGGTCCAAACAGCAGATTTTATTCTTTCTGCAAGCCCAAGAGAGGGAGCAGTTCAGACATTCCCAACTGCTTAAAGGCTAGTCTAGGTTTTAGGATGTATCTCATCTATTGAATAATTTTAAATAGTTTTAGACTTACCACAGCAGTGTAGAAGGTTCTCTTATGCCCTGTATCTAGCTTCCTTTTTCAGTAATCTCCTATGTTCTGCCTTTCACCATTTCCTAATGCTCTTCCTTCTCTAGGAAGGGATTTTGTCCCCGGGTCCTATCCTCAGCACCCGTGTTGAATTGTTCTGTCTCTGAAGGTTGCCTGTAGACTGATGGTTCTCAGCCTTGGTGGTCACATTTCACACATCCTGCATATCAGGTCTTTACCCTACAACTCATAACAGCAGCAAAATTACAGTTAGGAAGTAGCAACAAAAGTATTTTTATTGTTGGGGTCACCACAACATGAGGAGCTGTATTAAAGGTTTGCAGCATTAGGAAGGCTGAGAACCACTCACTGCCTTATACAATGTCAGCTTCTCATGGTTCCCTTGTTTGATTGACCTTAACAATTGTGTTCAGATTTATTGGTTAGAATATATAAGTAAAATACTTAAGAATTTTTAAAAACATACCTTTAAATGTAAAAAAAAAAGAAATTAAAAATCAGGTCGTCTGACCTGGAGTTAATCGGTAATGTGCAGGTATTTCGAAGTCTCATACCCTTAACATCTTCATCCAGAGTGAGTTTGGCCAGCTGTGCTTGCGTTCCCCTTGCTGG